>NC_071089.1:4972500-5320000 GCF_027358695.1 Spea bombifrons | reverse complement strand
TCCCGCTCCTCATAGGAGGTGGGAAGTGGGTTTGTCCAAGTCAAAGGGAGGAGCCAGCCACAGGAAAGGGTCAGGATCTAGAGAAAGAGTAGATGAGGCATTGTCTCTCTTCTACCATAAATATCTCTTCCCCAAGACTTAAGATGGATTCAGGGGACACTTCTGGGAACAAATATTAACCGGGTCAATTGGGACAATGGCACCTGGTGACCCAAAGATACGTACCAACAAAGTTGTGTCTTATGCAGGAAATACCACATACTTTTTTAGTAATTTAATGCAAAAATATACATTTCTGAATTAAAATGAATAAATATATGCCATCGTAAGGATAAAATAGGATTAGCTTCATCCATCTGGCTTGGCTTGTCTTGTTCTTCCTTCTTTGGGGACCTCTTAATTGTCGGAGATTTAATTAGATGGACATTTCATAGCTTAGTTTTATAGTCTCGCAAACTCAAGATTAATAAGTCTTGTACGAAAATGACATATTTCTACCAGGGCTTGTTCTCTATTATGAAAATAAATGGGAGAAAACATCAAAATGTTAAAACATGTCACCTTAAACACAAAAAAAATACAGGACAAGCGGGTAAGAATGGACTGAAAAAAAGCAATTTTAGACTAATTTATACCGATTTCCCCCGGGCCCCCTACAGCAGACTTTACTTATAACATTTATAAGAAATAATTACAAAGAAGGTCATTTTTTTCCCCGCTTAGACCAATAAAATCGAGACACACGGTTCCTCCGGATTTAAATTTCAAAACTAACATAAAAAAATATTACTAGATTATGGTTAAAATTATGGACAATTGGGAAGTGGAGTATTTGGAAAAACCTGATAATTAAATAGCTTTTCATTTTGAATTACTAATGTTATTCAGTAAAAATTTGAGTGTATTAATATTAAGTTCTGCCAACCGACGCATATTCATCACGGAAACGCAGAAAAAACTCCATGGGGTGGAAAATGCTACTTTTGCCCACCTCTGATTACCATCAGGTTCCCTTCACTGATAAAAAAGACATTTGTGTTTCTTAAATACATGATAAGGAATATTAATATTAATATTTAATTGTGACAATTATTTCCAGCAGACTCTTTTCTGGACAATATAAAGTCTGTATCCATAGGCGGCTCTAAGCAAGATGATTAAGGAAGGAGATGTATATATGAATAAAAGTCTTGGGTAGAATAATTATAGATAAACTAAGAAAATGGAGGCTTATGGTTACAATTATATTTAAAAAAAAGAAGAAAATATTACAGGGAATCTGCCTCCCCCACATTCCCTGAGGGGGTCCCATGGACCAATAGTCCACCGATCTATATCTTGCACTAACATTCCTTTTTATACCGTCTGTGAATGGTAGAACCATAATGTGATGAGGATAAAAGTAACGCCTAAATCCATGCTATTCATAAAAGGAAATCTGGCATTCATATTTGGCATCAAAGATTCCATCGAAGCGGAGTCGTCGTCTTACTGGGCGAAAGAACAGCGCAAATCCCAAAAGAAATAAAGATGGACTATTTTTACTGGGAACACTTAATTGTCATGTGACACCAGAATAGGCTCTGATTGGTTGTTGCCGTAGAATCCCCCCATAAATGGCTTTAAACGTTTCTGCACTATTTTTATGTGATTTAACCTTCAGAGGAAAGAATAAAGTGACAGATTTGCTAAAGTGTATTTGCGTAACATACCAGAGTGTGCATTTAGTGTTTTTTAAGTGGAACAGCCCCTTTAAAAAGCACTAAACTATTGGTTATTTCACTTCAGTTTGAAACGTCATCTAAATCAATTAAATAGTCTCAAGCGCAGAATATATCTAAGTAAAACATGAAAAAATAAATAATCTTTGCACTTTAAAAAAAAAAAAAAATGTTTTTTCTATTTATATATATAGCAAAATCTAAAAGCGAGGAGTAGATTTAAAATTGATGAAAAACCCCCACGCACATCAGCAGGACTGCATGTTTTGAAGGCAAAAAAAAAATATTATTTGGCAGTTCAATTAAGAACATCGTATAGATTGTCACACTGTGAAAATATTATATGTTGCTACCCAAAAATCAGTGCATCCAATAATTCCCGAGTTCAGACTAACAGCTCAATTCTACTGCCCGTGATAAATGAAACCATATTTCTTAAAGTTGTGTACAAGACATTCCGGTGAAGTTACAAATCTGTTCTGCCGCAGGTAAGATACAAATCTCTCTAGGTGGGGAAAAAAAATTTAATTATTTATTTTATGGTTAAAATGAAAATTTCCATTAAATTTACAATAAATTATCGGTTAATCTGAATACATTAAAAAGTACAATTATTCTCAATCCTAATTTACACTGATAAATACAATATATTTAAAAATATATATTTTGCTTGTTTATTTTAATAAATATTCCCTCTCTTATTTAAGGAGGATCTGCCATCTTGTTGTGGCAATAAATTGCTTCTTCACCCTAAAATATTTGCAATAATAGCTTAAAAAAAAGGAACTGTGTTTTCATGGTATAAACACGCCTGGGAACTTCCCAGGGTAGGCCACCTGGAGCTCTCCCCGTTCTGGGGAGTGGCTTCATGTGGAGGTGGGGCTAGCTATCAGAAGGGTGTGGCTATTGCTAGATAGCCTTCAATTAGCGGAGAGTGGGAGGGGAGAAGGACAAAAATGACCTTGGAGACCCAAGGAGGAGATCTTCACCTGGAGACTCCGGGTCAAACCCAGAGATTTCCCAGGTATAAAGAGACATGACAAGATGGCGAGTTATTTATACCGGGTACAGACGCTATAAGTGCCATAAATCCAAAAATATGATAGCTAACGAAGGGAGTATATCCTAGAGCGTGCCGATTCCATGTCAAAAACACCGATAATATCAAAGGAAACCTTCTAGCTGTTATTAATGGAGGTTGCTGCCACAGCTGAAGCTCATTGCTGCCAGTAGTTTTTTTTTGTTTTGTTTGTTTGTTTTGCTTGGCCGCAGTCTACGATCAATGTAGTCAGGGAGTTTAACCACAAGCAGTACAACAATCAGCAAATCAACCACATGGGGAGGAATAATCATGGACAGCCTGAGAACAGGAAGTCAAAAAGGCTGCTCCTATGGTGTACATATACGGCGGGTAAAAGTGTTCTGTCCTGTGGCCAAGTCGTCTACGATCAGGGCGGGCTGGGCCGGGGGGCAGGGGGGCAATTGCCCCCCAGGCCGCCTGAAATCTTTCACCCCTCACGCTGCTCCCATCACTATGCGGCCGCTGGGTGCTGATGCTGCCGGCCGGCACTACTTTAATACTTTATTTATTTATTTTTAATATGGCAAGCCGATCCGGCATATTAAATAAATAAAAAAAAAGGATTAAAGTAGCTCCGGCCAGCGGCATCAGCACCCAGCGGCCGTTTAGATCAGTTTTCCAGCAGTCTGATGGCCGCATAGTGATGGGAGCAGCGTGAGGGGTGAAAGGTGAGTGCGAGGGGGCGGAGCCACTTCACTTGACTTGCCCCCCAGGCCTTAGGCTGCCAGCCCTCCCCTGTCTACGATTCATGTGTGTTATTGTTCTAAAGCAATGTAGAATTTTAAAATCACATTTAAAATATAATTAAATATCGGGAGCCAAGTAGTATTTCTAGAGTCATTTGTTTATTTCCTTTTTTTTCAGTATTTTATCAGATATCATTATTTATGTTATCCCTTCGCCCCCGGGTTATTTGGTAAAGTGATTACGACCTGATCTCTTTCGTGGATTTCATAAACGGAATTTTAATGATTTACACAGGGCACCATGCGGTTCGTACACCTGAAATGCCAGATGTCGAATGTACTGAGATCAGAAACGTGCTCCATGCATCAAACTGACATTATCATCACTGGGCATTCACCGCATCCTTTATCATAAACACCAAATGAAAGAGATGTTATGACATCATTCAATGACCCGTTTCTATGTATAATTAAATCAAACACCCTGTATTCTTTTAAGGTGGGTCCGTCATATCCCAGATTTTTCCATTATACTAAATTCAATTTTTTTAAAGCTACCTATTGCTTATGCTTTTGATTTTCCGCCCGGTATGCTTGGTTTGGGAATATTCAGTTTAAAAGCTGATATTTGTGGCAGAATTAGCATTATCAATTCACCGTACTGAGGTTCTATCCCTTCTTCTCCCCAACGCTTACAAAGGCGGCCTGAACCAAGCGTGGATTGGGCAGTAGGGATCATTGGGTGTTAAAAAAGGTAGAACCCCACTGGATTTGGACTCTTTTGGCTGAATCTGCCCCAGGTGGGGCTGTCTGAGCCACAGCTAACTCAAGTAGCTAAGTGTAGGACTCAAGGTGCGTTGGGTTCCTGGTGAGTCCACCAAGCAATGGACATCTCGTTGGTGCTACGCCTTTGACAGTAGGCAGCCATCAGGATCCCACCAGCCCATGTGTCTTTATTTTAATATAAATTAATGACCATGTTGGCATTGTACCCGTCATGTCGGCATTGCGTTTGGACATAATCAGTGGAGCGAAGCCAGACACAAGGCCATCAGAGGCAGACAGCTTATCCAGGTTGGCTGCCAATGTATTCGAAGGGGGAAAAGGGAGTAGGTGCTTCATCTCTGAGATCTATGGAAGCTCATCTGTGACGGCCAGCTTTTCTGACAGCTTCTCGAGTTTCCCTTACAGGTATTTTCATTAAAAAATGAGACCCCGGATGACATGACCACCTGTGGTTCCAAGTGTAATAAACTTCTAATATCTGTTCGGTTGACATTTTGAGAAACATTTGACTCCCTTTCAATCCCCCAGAGAAACATAGTGTGTACCTTAAAACATTATTAGAATATTAAATACAAATCAGAACAGAGCCATAGAACAGAGTGTATTTGAAGTCGTAGGATGTGAACCTTCCATGAAAGTTTCACCGATTGCATTTTTTTCATATCCTAACACTGGAAGTTTGCTTTGCTTTCTGGCAAATGCATTTTATACCCAAGCAATTATTAATTTATGTGACAGCATACATGGCGTTCAAAAAGTTATTTTCAAAAGGGGAAACTCTAGAAGTATTAAAGCTTAAGAATAAAACATGTGAATAAACCCTCATAGCTGATCCTAGGTTTTTTTAGACTTTCATGTCCATCATTACCTCGAGGGCGACACTCAAACTACCCTTTCTTGTATTAAATGTTGCTAATGTTTGTCATCAAGATTAAGAACCACTTGCTCACCTTACCTGATCCCCCTAATGGCCCATGAGCCCTACAACAGTAGGGCAGCTCGGCCAGACAGTGCCTTACATTTGGGACTGTGTAGTGAAAAAGGGACAGTAGGGAGGTATGATACAGTAGAGAGATAGGGTACACATTTAGTAAACAGTCCTGAACTAAATGAGTATTAAAGAGGGCTCGGGAGATTGCATTAAACTCAATGACATGCGGAACGTTATTCCAAGAAATGAAAAGCCATCAACGTAGCGCCATATTGTGTGAGTAATGAATCAAGGTGACTGTCCTACTCCCTGCCCCTTTAAGGCTGTCTATGGTTAACCCAATCCCTATATATGGTTATCCCCACCCCTTTTATTAAGCCACTCCCCCAGAAGAGAATGTGACCTTGGTAGTCTATGAAGTTCCCAACTAGGTTGTCAATCTTGGTCTTCAAAGTTCTAATTCAGTGCAAGAATTCAAACAAGCAGGGGATAGACGTAAGATTCCAGAATCCAAGACGAGACCAACGACTGATTAAGGTTTGAGTCTTTACAGCAAGAAAAAAACGGGCAGACTAGACGGGGGCCGAATGGGGCCGATCTGCCGGCAGATTCCATGTTTCTATGTTAAAGAAACTGAACGGTCTTAGTTTGCGGAGCATTTAGACCTCGGGGCTGAGGGATAGACAGTTGTTCTGATTTCTACCGCTCTGTTGCAAAAGTCTCATTTTCTCCACATTGTGAGGCTGTTGACCGTGTTCTGCGGGCGCGGGCGAGACAGCTCCAGGTTATCTGAAATGATGAGTTCTGTATTTTCCGCCACTTTAGCTGCGGTTTGTTGATTCGTTGGAATGGAAAACAGAAAGTAATTTGGCGCCTGTGAATTTTTGCTACGAGCTATAACAGATACGCCTTTAATTTACATTGATATAAAAGAGACTTTGTAGCGGCCGAAAGACCAGTCGTGTTCTAATCAGTGAAGACACTGCTCCAAAAATCCTATTTTTACAGTTATTGCCATTTTTGCTTTTCAGCTGTTGTAGAAAATAATTGGATTTACTTATTCTACTGCGTACTCAGCCTTTCCTCTTTTTTTCCGGTCTTTTTAGGTCGTATGATGCGTCTGAAAGAAAGAGTATTATGGATTTGTCCAGAAAGCATCAAAGACAAAGAGGGCATTATTGCTACGTATCCATGAGAAATTATAAAAAGGTAAACATTTTTACTTGCTTCGTTATTTACACCCCCTCCGCGGAAGTGGTTCCTCGTATAAAGTAAGTGTTTAGACGGATAATGAAAGGAGAAAAGAATTTAAGAGCTAAAATATGAAATTATTTTGTAAAATAAAGAGTAAAGTGTAATATTCTGCGTAGGATACACCTAAGCGCTCACACAATGCAGGCATCGTCCAGCGTTCTCTGACGGTCAAGAAACAAAGACAGGCCAGGACCTACGCAGACATCCCATCAAACATGTATGATGGCCCTCCGGCCCCCGGTACCTGTGCCCCAGTCCTCCTCAAGATGGTCTCTGGAGAAACCGGGAGAGCGAGTGACACAGCGCGCGTCCTGATAGGTTAATAAGCACCAGAGAGACCAATCGGTTTTCTCAGTAGGCGGGATTTAAAGGATAAAGAGAGACCAATCAGGACGTGCCAGAGAGGAGGACCAGCGCGCAGACACACCCGAGCAGAGATTTTTTTTGAGAGCGAGCGTGAGAGAGTTTAGTGGTCGCTCTATTTCTGGGAGGTCTCTTGCACTTTGCGGGCGTCAGGGAGCCGCTATAAAAATGCCAGAGACTCCCGGGACTTCGGGGAGAGTTGGGATGTCTGCCTTTGGATGAACTAGCGTAGTAGTATATGGTATATCAAATGAATAAAGAATACCGACTGTTGTTTTGTCTGTTCCAGCTCTGATTTAACCCCCTGTGTTACCTAAGAACCATCACAAAGTTTGGCGCCGACTCCTTCATATTCTACTCTGATTTAATGATATCGGAACATCCCGATTTATGCTTTCCTCACTGCTACATCCCTGCTTGAATACAGGTGATTTAATTAAGAATGCACTTACCTCCTGACCAGTAGTGGTTTCCTTAAGGAGAAAAATTTGGTTGCATCCAACCTCTGCTCTCCCCAACTAGCCCTGCTGCACACCGGACGCAAGAGCTCTAAATGGTTAATATCTCCGGATCAGCTGATTCTATCTTATTGCAGCCTCTCGCTGATTTCACTCAAGAAAATTGGAGATTTCTTCACATTATCTGAAATCGCAAATCATCTCTTTTCTGCCTGTGTCATGAATACAAAAATAGTTTTTTTCCCTTTTTTTTCTTAGAAAATGAGTCTCAAGCTGGTCTGCAGCACTCGTTGGCACAGAAGACCGACCCCCCCATATCACTAATCTTTGATCCCCCTTATTCTTTGCGTACTCGTTTAAAGAGACACTCCAGCCCACAGACGCGCTTTAACGCATATGATAGCTGCGTGGCCCTTTACATCACTTTTGCAGATTGCATGGGGGGATTCTGCAGTATCCCACCATATGCTTTTGCCCCTCCCCCCCAGCTATTTGCCATGCGGGAGATATATTCGGCCAAACCTCAGAGAGTGCTTGGGGCAGGCGTTCAGACCCCTGTGCGTATGCGTGGAAAATGCTCCCACTGATTTCAATGGGAGCTTTTTCTGCCACTGATTGGCTGTTCAAGCAATCAATCGGTGATGAGAATAGTCTGACCCAGTGAGAAACCCTTTTGGTTTTGAAAGAATGCAGATTAAAGTACTCATAGAAGGTTTGGGTTACTCACAGAGTACTTTAATATGCATTCTTTGTTAGAGGAGGTGTTGGTGACATTAAACTGTCCCTTTAATAAGCTTATATTATATATATATATATATATATATATATTATATCTTATATTAATATGGAAATTATTTAGTAGGGAATAAATGTGCCTTGTGGCAAATTTTGCTTAAATATCTGCCATTTCCATCCAGATTTGCTCAAATATATAAGGAATCGTGGGCCGCATGGCATGTGTCGGCACTGAAATATCTAGAAAAGATAGATCCTCATTTTCTTGGAACACTAGACCGACTCTTCACGTGCTCGAGTACCTTGGATTCTTATACTAGAAGAAGGCAAGTGCCGTCAACGAGTCCTTAAAATTCTAAATACGAGAGCCACAGAATTTCCAGGAGTTTCAGGTTTTTGAGAGCCACGTCTAGCGAGTGGGTAGCTCATACTGTTCTTTTTTGTATGAATTTGTGTTGTAAAATAAAAAAAAAAACAACAAAAAACTTCATGGGATGCAAAGAAAAAAAGGCAGGTATTTTCAGGTCGGCGGGATTGTAGTCACCCTGCTAAACGGATTCTGATTGAACTCCGATTTGCTGTCTCAGATCACAAATCAGATTTAAAAGGGCTCTGTCACCTAAACTATACTACAGTATCTATAGAGACACCATGGGGAGACTTCATTAACGGAACACTCGTCAAAAGTCGACACAGTCATAGAGGTGGGGGCAGCCACATATTGGCGAAGGCTAGTCTGTGTAGGGCATTGCTAGCCACGGATAGCCTTTATTGAGCCATCAGTGGGTGGTGAATGAGTGTGACCAAACACCACTCACAGGGTATGTAGGGAGAAGGGGGTAGGGAGAGGGTAGATAGTGAGAAGGGGGGTAGGGAAAGGGTAGATAGTGAGAAGGGGGTAGGGAGAGGGTAGATAGTGAGAATGGGGTAGGGAGAGGGTAGATAGTGAGAATAGGGAGAGGGGGTAGATAGCCTGAGAAGGCGGTAGATGGGTTGGGGTGGCCCTTAACAGATTCTCGCACCGGGGCCCTGAGGCTTCTAGTTACGCCCCTGTACTTCATTCTTAAGTACTAGAGGTACCCGGCACTAGCTAACATTCTAAAAAAGTGCTAGTTAGTACTGGACCCCCACTGGTTAATTTATTTCCTTTTGATCAACATCAAATACAAGGTCTCGTCTGACACTGTTATTTTACTGTAAGACTTCTTTCATCATAAAAAAAAAAATGTGTTTGGAAGGAGACGCGTTTCACTCACTCCAGGGAAATGTGCATACATTAATGCCTAATGGCAGGACTTCTACAAATCTATTTTGTTTAGGTTTTTATTTTTTCTTAAACCCTTGGTCTTTTGATCTACTTAGCATCAAGAAAATGGTTAGAATTCAAGAACGCTTCTTGGCTTTTATTCCCTACCTTCAAATACAGTAAAAGGTATAAAAACATGTTTTTCCCCCCAATATTATAAAAACTTAGAGCCTGACTATGTAATATGTCTCAACACCGTCAATTACAGCCATCATATGCGCTTTACATTTTCACATGGTTCCCCTTGTAAATGCCTGGAGGGATTCTGAAGACCCCCCCATGCACATTTACCCCTTTCACTGATTACTCCTTCCCGTTAAATTATTATTAAGCCCTTTCTGCTGTATTATTAAGTTAATGGTTGTTCTGATAGCTTTATAAAGTAAAGATGGCTAAAAAAACATGTTTAGGGTGATAATAATAACACGGCACACAGATTCCATGTCTTAATCACTGCATGTCCAATTATATTACGTTTTTTATAGCGTGCCATCAGATTCTGTCTGATCACATCCAAAGAAAATATATAATTGATATTAGACTTTTTTTGCCACAGCAGAAGCTCATTACAGCTAATGTGATAGAGGCAGTGACAAGATTATTATAATTTTTTTGATGTATGTCCTTTGTTAAATGTTCATACTGCTTAGGAGCCAATAAAATGTATCAACCAATATGGTTAAATAAAATAGCATTTTTTTTACGTCAAATATTTGGATTAAAGGGAAAATGTATGATTGGATCAGAACCTACCCCTATGACTGTGAGGTAATAAAAAAGTCTGCGTAACTCCTGATTTAGTGTCATATATTAAGTGCTGTGACTTCTTTTTTATGTTACTATGTTACTATGTTACAGTCTGTGTGTTTAGATTGAAAGGGTTAAGTTGGGTAAATTGTGGTTATATTTTGTTTTTGTCTGCGCATGTACAGGGTGATTATTTCATATTCGTTTAGCTGCTCCTTGTGAATTCTAGATGCAGCTAGAAAGTCAGCGTAAAAATGTATCAATTTAAGTCCCTCTGATACTCGGCTCAGCCACTGAATCTCTAAGTAGCGGTCGTCGGGAAACTTATTACACTCATTTATTTTATTTGGTTTTGGGTTTTTTTAGCGATGTCAGTCACAATCACAATTTTTGGCGTGGATTCAGGAAGCTGACTTGCAAAGCATGCGATTAAGTTTTCGGCAAGTCGTTGAATCTGGAATTCAGCTTCCATGACGATATTATTAAACGATATATTTCAGAAACAGATACCGATTGGCTAACAATAAAGCTATAAAACTGTTAATAAATATTTGTGTTATTTTAGTTATTGTATTGACATCAGTTAACAATTGAATGGCTATAATCAGTAGTGTATTCGTCCCTAGGCGTAGGGCAGAAGGTCCAGGGGGGTCAGTAGCCCTTCTGGAGTATAACAAGGAACAAGGAGAGAATTGCTTTTTTTGGCAACCAGGCTCCCCGTAGAACCACTGCTCAGTGCGACGGTTAATAGATAGATCACTGATATCCCTACACGGCCCGTTGACATGATGGCCGAGTTGTCCATGGTTTTCTTCTGCCCAGTGGAGCATGTGGAGCACCAGGATATGACAGCATATCTCAACGCCCAGCAGTAAGGACCAGTGACGTACCCTGGCCTAGGCCTAGGGCGGAAGGTCCCCGGGGGTGGCAGTCCTCCTAGCACAAAACCTGCAGGCAATCAAGTCCTGCTAAACAATGGGCCAGTTACAAGGGGGATCTTTGATCTCCAAAACTGGCCTAATCAAGCTATGGAGACTGCGTCAGCTCAGCACAGCCACCATCGACTTCATTAAAACGCGATGGTTATGACGTCATACCCAGGCACCCCGCTAGGTCCTTGTCCGCTTCACCGTGGACTAGGAAACGGGGACATGACCTCCCAGTGAAGTTCCACAAAATGGCGTGGCTTCTCGGCACATCCTCTCCCTCGATTGGAGGAACGGAGGAGAAGAGCGAGTGCCCGAAAAACTCACGGAGAAGCGGACGAAGAAAGAAGACTTTTTGGAGCAGCAGAAGACGATAGAAGACAGAAGAACAAGCAGATGCAAGATAAAAAGTGGAGCTGCGCAGGGGCACGGAAGCGGTCGGCAGAGAAGGTAGGGAGACATTTGAGAGAGTATGAGAGAGCATGAATACGATGGCGGTGAGTGCGTGACAGTGAAAGAACCAACATCATTTAAATGAAAATTTTGATCTCTTTGCTTCCCTTCTCATTTTTAGGGATTCGTACAAATTGCCGAAAAACATACCAATTTCGTTAAAATTCGCACAAATCCAAACGCACAAGTCTATAACTTCGATGGCGGTGTGAACGTTTGCGCCTTTGTTCTTTCTTCTAATCTTATTCATAGCTGTTGGCTCCCTTTTCTGTGTCCTTCCTTTTTTTATGGCGACATTTTACAAAACAATAGATCCATCACTGCCCGGAATACTAAAGAAATGAAATTCAAGAGCCGTTACCAAACCGTTGCAAAGGCTGTAAATTCAAGAGCCGGCAAACTCATCGTTAGGAAGGAGGGAAGCAGAGCTCAGACGAGCAAAATAAATATCCATTACAGTTTATTGTACTTTATTTCGATATACTGATTGCGCAGACATCGGGCGTTAGATCTCCCAAGATACATTGTTGCACGAGGCTATTCTTTACATTCACGTGCGTGCATTTATAAGGATTACATTGTATAGCAAGAATAGCCGAGGATGTGAACGAGCTGCCAGAACTGGGAAATTAAAATGCATTTCTTACAAAGGCAGCTCTCCAAAGCATTCAGTACAGCAGGGCTGTCAATCACAGGTTAGAGTACTTCACCTTGAAGTCCGCGCTCCTTCTGTCTCTCTTTTGAAATGTCAGAATAGAGGTGAAAAAACAATATAGATATATATATATATATTATTATTTTTATTATTATTATTTGTTAATATTATTTTTTTATTATTTGTTAATATAATTTTTTTTATTATTTGTTAATATTATTTTTTTTATTATTTGTTATTTATTTATTTTTTATTATTATTTTTAAAGCTACAGCTCCTTGCCTCCTCTGAAGGCTGGCGATTCTCGCCAGTGATTATGGCGTGAAGCGGCCAATCAGCAGCAGGGAAGTGCTCCCATTGAACAGGGGTCTTGTTAGGCCTGACCCCCCCCCCCCCGGGCAACATTTGCCAAGACAAAGCTGGATGTATTCTGTATTGAAAATAGCAGGGGGGGGGGGTGATGAAAGGGGCAAATGCATATGGTGGTGGGGGGGGCTCTGCAAAATGGTAACAGTGTGCATTTAACGGAACCTTTAGGCTTTGATATGGATTAAAGTGCATATGATGGCTGGAATGCCCCCTTATTTGAAACACGCGTGATGGCGGTATCCACACCGTCTCATCATGATGGATACAGTAATAACCCTTCGTTTCTCTTTTTTTCCCCAAATTTTATTTATTCCCCATAAGAAAATATAGCAATGTTTTGGAATGTAATGTTTTTTAAGCACAAGAGGTTTTAAATATACAGTTATTACAGTCTCGGAATCTGATCGAGGCAAAGACATCAAAACGTGGTTTGTTTAGAAGAGGGAAGATGTATCGCACTTCTTGATGTCTGTTTATTCAGCGTGTATGAACCGTCCTCGTGCTCTGAATATATGTTTGCTTCTCTGGATTCTTCCTATTTCTCTCTCCAGCCGATATACTTGCCTTGTGTCTCCATTCTCGTTTCTTCGCTGTAATCCCCAGCTCTTAATTCTCTGCTCAGAACTTGGCTACTATTTACTTATCCAGAACTATTTTGTTTCAATAAGCCTTTCGCCTACTGAGTTTGGATTTATTTTATTTGGAACTTGTATTGTTTCTGTATTATAAAGTATATATTTTAAGTCAATCCGTTGTCACTCACTGTCATTCCTTCTCTCACTCTTTTTCACTCCTTTTCCGCAGCTCTTCTTGTCTTGCCTCTTTTTGTTCTCCATTTCTTCTGTCTTCTTTCTTGGTTCGCTTCTTCCCACTATCCCCTACGGTAACTTGGCCCCGTGGAGGACGTCCACGAAAGGGGCAGAGCATCTGTGCACACTATCTTTCCCCCGATTGGAGGAATGGGGAAGAGAATTTCTTGGTGGTGTGAAATGAAGTTCCGCCTTATTGTAGAAGTTCTCCAAGAGGCCAGAATAATCCAGACTTTTCCCGTGAATCTCTCTGCAATATTCTGGCCTCTTGGAGCACTTCCAAAAAAGGGCAGAGCCACAGCACATCCCTAAGACAGCCCATCCCCCGTTCCTCCAATCGGACCAAGAAAGAAGACAGAAGAAAGAAGACAGAAGATCATGAAGAGGTAAGACAAGACGCAGAGCTGGGACAGGGACACGGAAAGCGTTGGTGGAGAAAGTAGGAAGACAATGAGAGCATGAGAGAGCGTGAGAGAGAGTGTGAGTGAGCGAGAGTAAAAAAAAAAAAGAAGCTGCAAACGAGAATTCAGTGCTCTCTGCTCCGTTTTCATTCTTTTGCTGGGGGGGGTCTGAATATTTTTTCTGAATTAGTTTTATTTTACTTCTTCTTACCAAACTCTATTTAAAGGGACACTCCAGCCATCACATAGCGTTTAATACAAATGATAGCTGGGTGGTCCCTTAAGATTTACATAGTAATTGTTAGCACTATATAAATAAAAGATAATAATAATAATAATAATAATAATAATAATAATAATAGTATCGCTGTTGCAAATCCTGCTATATACATTTGCCCATTTTCCTGCCCCCCGGCTTTTTTCTGTGCTGGAGGTGTGTTCAGCCGAATACATCTTCCGGCACGTGATACACTTACCACCAGTCAGCTCCGGAGCTGTGAGGGGCAACTCAACCCCCATGTGCATGCGTAGAAATCAATGGAAGCACCTTCCTGTCACATTGGATGCTTTAAGTGGCAAGGATCACCAAACCACAGAGGAGGAGAGCAGCTGCAGCTGAGACGCTGTAGCTTCCACCACAGGTAAGTGCTTTATTGACTTACAGAGTACTTAATTATTAATTTAATTATTTTAGGGAATGTCTAGTCTGTCCTCTGTAAAGAACCCTAATCAGTCTTTGGTCTCGTCTTAGATTCAGGAGCCGTATGCCTACCCCATGCATGTTTAAATTCCCTCACTGTATTAACCTCTACCACTTCTGCTGGAAGGCTGTTCCACTTATCTACCACCCTCCCAGTAAAGTAAAACTTCTGGCATTCCATATATTGCTGGAGAAAATCAGAGATTAATAACAGAAATAGTTAAGACACACTTTTAACTTAAAACGTTGTGACTGTGATATATTCCTCTGTGTCATCTCGGTAGCAGCGCTGGACAATACCCTGAGTGCATTCCATGTTACTTTTCTAATGTGAAGAAAGGCGTCTAATGAGGTCAGTTTATCAATGTTGGATTAAAAACTGTTGGCACGCATTATTGCCAAACAATTTAGTCTTGATGAATCTTTTTTCTACGCACGATACATTTAGCAACAGCCTAATACGATTCCGGTGTTTCACTTGTTTAAATAACGCACATTAAAATAGTATGTTTTTTAACTTTTTTTTTTTAACAGTTTAAGTGGGTTTCCTCTAAGTTAAATTCTTGAGTTTCTCCTTCAGGAGCAACCGACAGAACACAAAAGGCAGATTGGGGGTTACTTTCAGTAATTATTGGTCTAGTAAATTACCTCAAGAGGCCCAATATAACCCCCAGCACTGTATACAGTAATATACCCCCCAGCGCTGTATACAGTAATATAACCCCCAGCGCTGTATACAGTAATATACCCCCCAGCGCTGTATACAGTAATATAACCCCCAGCGCTGTATACAGTAATATAACCCCCCAGCGCTGTATACAGTAATATAACCCCCAGCACTGTATACAGTAATATAACCCCCAGCGCTGTATACAGTAATATAACCCCCAGCGCTGTATACAGTAATATAACCCCTAGCGCTGTATACAGTAATATAACCCCCCCAGCGCTGTATACAGTAATATAACCCCAGCGCTGTATAAAGTAGAAACCACCAACACTGTGTACAGTAATTATGGTTGGTGTTAACAAAAACCTGGTTTTATCTCATTTTCTTCCAATAAACTCCCTTTATCTGCAGACCTGTCAGTTTGTCATGTGATATTTTGGGGGACTTTCACAGTGTAAACACCACACTGATGCTTTATGGCAATTCTAATGAAGTCCGTTCCTCCATAGGCTTTCATTAGTGTCTGACTGTGTGGTTAAGACTTAAGACTGAGCCATTCTATTGTTCCCCCCAGGCAGTATGATAAGGAGTCGGGGTGTTTAGTAGATCGGGGGATCAGGTAACAGAGCGAGAACCTCATACAAATGACTGATATGCAGCTGCCTGAAAACATTATATTATGGGGCAAAAACTAGAACAATATAGTTGAAACTTATTTTTAATCTGATACTAGCAATCCAAGTTGGCACAATATGCAAATGCAAAGGTCAAGCCACATTCGCTTGGTCTGTACACGCGTTTGGAATTCCAGTAGCACAAAGTATAGAACAGTTTAATGCTTTACATGCTGCGAACACTGTTTAGGCGATAAAGCCCTCTTAGCAATCCAAGCAGGAGGGTTCAGTAACTAGCTGTGCCAGGAGAGTTTTACTGATGGCAGTAGCTGCTTTTTGGGTCGCTTCTGCAATCGGACATCTGTCTGCGGATAGATTTACAGCCAGGACCCTGGCGTACGCCTTGGCCGCATCAAAAGGTTTATTGAGATACTAGAGATGCTTAGAAACAGAGTCCGGTCATTCTTTCCAAGCCCCGCCTCTACGTATTACATCACAGCAGCCGGACCTCCTATGACCACCCCCACTCCACTTTAAACTGATAGACCTTCAAGCAAACGCCCGGAATGTGATGTCATAAACTGGCACTGACATAGAAAGAGAAGAGGGCCCTGCTCTTCCGAAGCTATGATCTATTCACAGTTCTGTGCAATACATGGTCAGTTGGTAAATAAAGCATTATAATAGAATAATAATCAGGAGTGTTCCGTGGTTACATGTATATATATTATGTTTCCTCTTACTGGTACTTAAGAGGTGACGCTCTACTGATGTAGCTGCGAAACCCCCTGAGGTCTTATATGCGAGGAGAAAAGGTCAAAAGGCAATAAAGTCGTTTTTTCCCCAAGAAAAGATTAATGTAATCTTAGGCAACAGAGAAATAATGTTGCTGTGCGTATTAAATCATTTATTCAGTAGGGATTTGCTGGAACCCGCAATATATAAAATGTATTTTATGTGTATGTGATGGTGTGTGTATGTGGATTAGTGTGATTTATATATATATATATATATATATATATATATAATATAATGTATGTTGTGTGTATGTGGGTCAGTGTGTATGTGAGATATACAGTATATATATGATATATGTCTGTGTGTCCTCTCCATACCGAGTCCCTGATACATTGTGGTCACCCCAGGATCCACAGGCTATAGCATCTCTTACGCACGAAATAGAATCAGGAGATCTCATGACCGAATTAGTGTGGATCCGGCCCCGAGCAGACTCCCGATGTGATTATTCTTTTGTGTAATTTTTCACTTTTATCTTCATAAAATTGGCTATTTATATAAAATCCCTCGACCAACGCAACTTGGGTGGAGGAGATTAGTCCTGGACATGGATACGGCAAGCTTTGTTTCGGTCAGTTTTGTGGAAAATAATAGATGGTTGGGGGGGTGAATTTTTACCTAACTCCCCAAGGGTTTTAGGTTTGGAATAAGGGGTGTGTTGGATATACCTCTTGGTTACAGAAGGAAGCCCTCTGTTGGTCTCTGATGGATAATCGTGGATGTATAATCCCATCTATCATAGATTAGCTTCTTGGATTATCTCTGGCACTTCCCCACGCCATGTAATCAGAGGAATACTTTGTAACAATGGAAACTAGCTTGTGGTAATCGTTCGTCTCTTATTGTTCTCCTTGTAGACAGGATACAAGATAAATACAGCAGTGGGCGAGAGTAATGATGGCCAAGTCACGATATACTCATGGAAACAAAATATCACAAGCCACCTTCAACCATTACAAATCCTTCTCTCAATGCCAACTAACACAACTATGCCTTATTTCCTGAACTAAAGGACGTGGTGCTGAGAGCCCCAGAGGGGATGCTAGATAAGGGTACATTGAAGAAAATAGGGTGGTAGATAAATGGAACAGCCTCCCAGCAGAAGTGGTAGAGGGAAATACAGCGAGGGGATTAATCATGCATGGGATAGACATACGGCTCCTGAAGCTAGACGGGGGCCGGATGGGGCCGATCTGTTTAAAGAGTTAAAATAAGGATACACAGACTAGATAACGCTTTATCAAGTCATTAAGCTTTGTCTGATTTACCGCTCAAAGAAACCTTTTTTTGGCAACGCATGGCAAACCATGAGACTTAAACACATTTAACATCTGGACTCCAAAAGCAGCCAGTGAGATACGGAACCCAGGGCCGTGACGCATTAACGGCCGCCGCCGTGATTTATGACGTTTCATAACCCGCACCCTGAAAGGGTTCTGCCGTTCAGCACCTGATGCATTTGCCAAAGCTAACGGAAATATATTTTTTGGTATTTTTTTCCCCAGTTCTGAGTTGTAAATATATCGATAAAAAAAAATCCCAATTGTTAAAATTAAATCAATTAAAAAAATGTCTTAAATATATAAATATGGATAAAAATGACTACACAAAAGCTCCCAGGTATGGCAATACCGGTAGAACACAACAAAAACATGCAAATTCCTCTGGTCTTGTAGCTTAAAAAAAACCCTGGTCCTTCAGGGGTTAAATATAGGGCCAGATGCAAAAATTGGGGTGGATCCAACAATTTGTAAGCATATTTTGAACTATACAATCACTACAGGCAATATTGGGTCATTTTCTGGTTTCAGGTCCAGTTCAATAGGAAAAACTGTACGCTTTAACCCCTCTTTAACCATTACTTAAATCTGTCCCTCAACGGAGTGCTAACCCGCCCTTCAAACGCTCAACAAAGAATTGCACGCGTCTAACGAGACATCTCCTACATCATTATCGCCGAAGTGCTCCATTTCGCGTAGTTTTGTCCCTCCCGCTATTAATGTAATGTTTAAAAAAGCAGAAAGCACATAAATGAGCTATTTGACTTTATTCTAATAACCGCTTGCGACACCTTGAAGAAATAACGGACGGAGCCCAAAGAGCATCAGCCGCCTTCCACGAAAGTAACAAAATGCTAACAATTCCTGAGCGGACTGAAAATATTGCTATAAAACTGGAAATCGGTTCTCTCAATGAGCGCCGTTGCGTGGCTTTATTATCTGTAAAGGGCAAATCAGTGACTATATTGATACGCGAGTCTGAAATAGTACTTCGTGAAGGACATCAGGAATGGATTCATAAACCTATTAAAAAAAAATGGATTTAAAAGCGTTTGGGTTTTCAGTTTAACCCCTTCATGGCATTGTCGTTAATGGGCTTAAGGACAACCGGTTGTCCTTAAGGGGTTAAATAACACTTTCTGATCAACAGAATTTTTTACGTATTGGCCCCGGTATTGCATGTGTAAAAAAATAAAATGAAATAAAAGTAAAAAAAAAATAAAAAAAAAATAAAAATAAAAAAATAATAAAATAATAATAATAAAAAATAGATGTATATATTAATTGATTCTAATATTGTAATTAAAATAAACAAGGAAAGACTTGCAGCCACAGCTGAAGAAACATTATGGAAGCCTCTACCATGTTCACTCACACTCATTAATTGTCCCAATAGAATAATCAGATTTTTTTAATTGTCAAACTAATTAGCGAGCCATATTTTTTTCTACGCAGAGACATAATCTGGTAACGCGATCGAACGTTGCGCATGCAAGTAATTAGCTCACATTTCACTATTAACTACATTAATGATAACCAATTATTCATGGACGTTAGGACTTGGTTAACATCTACAAATGAGTTTAGCTATTAGCCGGGCTTTTCCCCGTTAAACTGTCCACATTAACAAGTAATTAGTGTAATGTATTTACGGGCAAATGCCATAGAACAGATCGCCATTGATTAGACCGCCGTTCTGAGATGATCTATTGGTCCATGATGCCTGTGAAAGGACATTGGGACAGTGCCTGAACATCGGGACTGTCCTGTGGAACACAGGGCACTTGGGAGGTATGGTAAATATACGGTTTTGGTCAATGTTCTGTTCTTAGAAAAGATGAGATGAGCTAATTTACACACTGAGTCTAGTTTCTCTTAAAGCCGGAGAGGACAGCTCTGTTAAAGGCATCTAGTTCCGACTGAAACATTATTATTATTATTATTATTTTTTAATTTGTCTCGAACCGATCCAAAAAAGTCCTTTCAGGCCTAACGATCATTTATCAATAAACAACAACTTGGTCTTATACTTTCATTGTCAGAAGTCACTGTCGTTATAATCATATAAATGCCCAACAGACGTTATGGCTGAATAATGTTTGTGATACGAAACTGAAGAAATAAAGATTCTGACTCCTGATTGGGTTACGCAAAGAGGTCAGAGTTTGACATTTAATGACTATGAATCAATATTCTATCCCAACATAAATTGACATAAATCATCCACTTAATATAGAATAGAAACAACATACCAAAAAAACACGTGAATTATGGCTTGGAAATCTAACATCTACCAACGGCAAGCAAAATATTTTGCCAGAAAACTATTGCTGGGGCAGATTGCTTACTTCTTAAAACATACACAGGGGCGCAGCAGTCATGGTCACCCAGGAAACCCCTGTGACCACGTGCCCCACTGTTCTGCCTCTTTAAAGCCACTAGGTACAGATAGGACACACAGATGATCTCTCACACTCTCTCCCCGCATGCTGTGTCTGACTGATCCAGCCTGCAGGAAGTGACATCACATCTACTTCCTGCATGCTGAATCAGTAGCGAGACACACTGCTCTTGCAGATAAGTGGTGTGTGCAGGGGGACAGGCAGGCTCTTTGGGGCAAAGATAGCATATGGTGCAGGCAAGCTGTTTGGGGACAAAAATGGCACTGGTAAGGTGTTTGGGAGCAAAGGGGGCACCTACAAGCTATTTGGGGGCAACGTGTGGGACATGTTGCTTGGTGAATTTGCCCCGTGGCAATTTTGTGAATCGGAGCCCTGTGATTTCAAGTTATACATACACAAAATGCACCCCTTCAGTAAATGCACCCCTTATTATCAGTCAGCTCAGAGTAGTGACCACCGGACCTTTTAACGATCAAAATGTTAAGCATGAAGGTTGTTAAAAGCAGAGAACAAAACGCACATAGTTTGTAGGTTCTCTGTGTTGCCCCCACAATAAACGACGCTCAGATACTGGGCTCTAATTAAGAACTCAACACAAAATTTAGAGACGCAGCGAAATTGACGTGCGATCATTTGTTTTTTTTCACTGCTCACTCGAGTCCAATATCACCGCGAATTAGTCACCTCCCTCGTGGCGGCGGTGGAAGTGTGTTATAATTGACGCCTATATTACAAGGTTTAAACGTCTCGTGGGCCCAAGTTTTGCTGGCTTATGAAACCGCAGTATATATTAGCAAACTGTTCTCAGCATCTGTGCGCGTCGCTCCGTATGTCTCTGCAATCTGTACTTTGGGGGGGATGGAGAAAAGAAAGTGTATATGGACAAAAGTATTGGGACACCTGACCGTTACACTAACAGGGACTGTGATGACATCACATTCTAAATACAGAGACAGTAATATGAAGTCGGCCCCCCTTTGCAGCTGTAACAGATTCCACTCTTCTGAGAAGGCTTTCCACAAGATTTTGGGGAGTTTCTGTGGGAAAGTACATGTGGTTGTATTTCAGTTTTAGTTTGCATCAAGGGGATCTGGACACCTTTTATACCTGGTTTAAAGTAATTGAATGCAATTGTGCAATTACTTCAATCTCAATCGGCAACATGCCCTCATTTGTAACTTGCAGGTACTTGGAAGCTCTAGTGCAGGGGCGTCCAACATGCGGCCCGTGGGCCAAATGCGGCCTGTGAGACCTTGAGGTGCGGCCCGCGCAAGATCGGCAGCCAGGGCAACCGATCTTACGCGAGCCGCACCTCAAGCCCTGCTACTTACTTGTGGGAGGGTCTTCTGGACTGCACACTTGCACAGAGGAAGCGGAGTTCACGTGACATCCTACCTCCTCTGTGCTTTAGCACGCCCCCTCTGTAAGTCTGTAAGCGGCATCGAGGAGCTACAGTGCAGGTAAGGGGGTGGGGAGGGTGTTTGAATGAGTGTGTGTGATTGAGGGAATGAATCTGTGAATGAATGATTATATGAATAAATGAGTGTGTTTGTGTGTGTGATAGCATGGATGTGTAAGTGCTGGAACCTAGGCATGATGGGACTGTGATTGCTGTTAGCAATCACACTCCTATCATGCCAAGTCAGCCAGTACATGCTAAAAACCTGGCCAGCTGCCCCCCTTGTGTATTGATGCTGCCAGCAGTATGGGGTCTGCACATCACTTACAGCCACCCTGTACCAGCATGTATTGGCTGACTTGGCATGATAGGAGTGTGATTGCTAACAGCAATCACAGTCCCATCATGCTTAGGTTCCAGCATTTACTGGATGGATGTGTAAGTGCTGGAACCTAGGCATGATGGGACTGTGACTACTGTTAGCAATCACACTCCTATCATGCCAAGTCAGCCAGTACATGCTGAAACCTAGCTAGCTGCCCCCCTTGTGTAGGGATGCTGCCAGCAGTATGGGGTCTGCACATCACTTACAGCCACCCTGTACCAGCATGTACTGGCTGACTTGGCATGATAGGAGTGTGATTGCTAACAGCAATCACAGCGAGCACAGTCCCATCATGCCTAGGTACCAGCATTTACTGGTTGCCTGGGTTGCCAGCATTTACTGGTTGCCAAGTCATATTGCTAATTTTGTCCAGTTGTGTGTTACCTACTTTTATTAAAAATGTGAGTTTTTATTATTATTTTTAAAGGTGGGGGCCATTTTCGGTTTTGGCTAAGTGAACCCTGAATGTTTTGGTCCAGAATTTTCATTTTAGTTCATCCCTAGAATAAATCTAGGGAATCCTGAATTTGTAGTCGCAAAACTTTCTAGGCCCAGAAATCAGTGAGAGGAAGAGTAAAGGTTTTGTGTCATTTTACTTTATTTTAATCTGCATATTTTATTAAAGGCCATATTTTTTGTCACAGTGAAAAATGAGTGCGGCCCGCGCACGTATACAATTCTGATGAAGTGGCCCGCTGCAGAAAAAACTTGGACACCCCTGCTCTAGTGCTAGCATGAGAGGGCATTCAACCGTAGTCGAGGCCGATCAGTCGAGTTAACCCTTAACTCGACTGGCCACATTGCTTCTTGGTGAATAGACCCAAATATTCCCCTTAAGCAAGGTATTTGAGTGGCTCCATCTTGTTTTAAAAGATCAAGCTCGTTGCTGGCAGGATACCTGACTGTATATAGAGAGATATTTCTGGCATAGCTGGCTCCTTACTGTCACACACAATGTAACAGCAGCCTCCCCTCCCAGCAGACTGAATGCAGTGTGGCCGATACATTGTAACAACTAACCTCACTTCTTTATAGTCTGTTCCTTAGTTAACCTCTTCAATACTCAAGTGCAAAAGTGACATTCTCTTCAGTTTAAACGTTTTTTTGTGTGTGCAATTAACTTTGTCAATGCTGGATTGCAAAGTATGTTTGTAATTAACCCCTTCAGTGCTGAAGCGCAACATTCACATGTGAGGTAAGTTAATAACCTCAGTGCTGGAGTGCAAAATTTCCGTGTGTGGTTAACCGCTTAAGTGCTGGAGTGGAAATCTTCTATGTGTGGATAGTTAACGTCTCTGCTGGAATGCAAACGTTTTATGTGTGTGTAGTTAACCTTGTCAATGCTGGAGTGTAAAATGTGCATATGTTTGTAATTAACCTTTTTAATGCTAAAGTGAAACTTTTATGTGTGGGTACGTAATACCTTCAATGCTTGAGTACAAAATTTCAGTGCCTGTGATTAACTGCTAAATTGCTGGAGTACAAATCATCTATGTGTGTAATGTTAACCCCTACTGCTGGTGTGCAAATCTCCACACACACACAGTGTGTGTGTGTAGTTAAGCTCTTCAATGCTGGAATGTAAAACCTCTTTAATACTTCTTCAATACCGCAGTGCAAAAATCATGATGACATCATGTGAAAAATGTGCCATAATGACTGTGATGCAATGAAACGAGGCGCTGTTGTGGTGTTGAGGACAGTTTATTCTTTTTTTCTTTATTTGGCAACTGTATAGTTAATAGATCCTCCAGTTTAAGTATGTGAAAACCTCTGTCCTTTCAGAATGTTCGTTAACCCCATGACGTGCCAGGCACGTCATTGGTCATTAACTCTACTTTAAAGCATGTAGCGAAAAATTCAAAAGGAAGTAGAGAACTATATAAACAATATGTGTGTACAACGGAACATCACCCTGGATTCCAAAAGGTTAATTTTTTATTAAAGTGTAATGCCACGGGCACTTTTTTAGTCCCTGGATAGAAGTGGGGTCCTTCAACTAATAGCAGAGGATTCTAAAGATCAAACAATTTCATGGGCCCAGTTTGTAAACCTAGAGATGGTTGTTATTGCCTAGGAGAGTCATTCAAACTAGGATTATGGGTAATGAAGCATAAAAATGATTACATGCTAATTCGAATGAAGGGCTTAAAATTCGAGAAAGACTATATTCTCCGAGAAAATAGGAAACAGGAAGTCGGAACCCGCTTACTGGATTTCATTCCGGCCGCGCAGGTCCTCTGCAAAGCTTTTATCGTTAATATCTTATGGCGAGTTAGCAAAGTAAACCTTGTGATTGTGGCAGCAAAATGGCGGCTCTAACATTTTTCTTATATTGCCACCTTAGTGGAAATAAACACGACTATTACATTTTAGATAGGTGCAAGAATTTGGACTCCTGGGCATTTTCCCCTCTCAGTGAAGACATTTACCTTCCAGCTCCTGCTTTCCGTCTCATTTTAGGGTAAATCTGAAGTTTATTTGTCATTTTCATTTCCAAATAGGGAAAGGTACAGAAAGGCAAAAAGGGTAGAGGGGGAATATACAATGACATGGGGCATACAGATAGCAACAGTGTATCCAAAACATACAACAGCGGTCCCAGAGTGCATTTAAGGCTGAAAACCAAAGGTTACATCGCGATGGTAATAGGGGACAAGACAATTATCACCGCCGTAAGACGGGGCAGCTTCGAGTCGAGTAACACATAGGAGGGGAAGTATGATGGGAAAGGGGCAACGGGGAAGATGGGACGGGAAGGGAGGAGGGGGGAGAGAGAGAGAAAAAAAACTATTACTGAGCCGTTGTAGTTGGTATGGTCCAACTACACATTTTGAAACCGCATGGTATTCCAGATACGAGGGTATTCACTTTGGCCTAGCATGGCAGTAACATATATTTACACGTGGTCACAGCACAGGTCACATGTACGTCAGCCGTGACAATAAAATGTAAAGGTGGTCACTTGCCTTGAGTGCAGTTTCTAATGGCAAACGAGTCCACGGCGGCCGTCGTTCCTCTTTCCTCCGCCACGTACTCCAGGGATATCCGAAAAGGTTTCTCCATGTGCCCGATGGCTCCTCGGAGCGTCACCCATCTGATTTCACCGGACATCAAAAAACAAGAGCAGAGAAAGATGGCGATCAGCATCATCGCTGACTTATAAGACCAAGTTCTCCTAAACGGCATATACATTAATAGACTTTCATGCGGACGCTTTAACCCAACCCTGCGTTCAGGCAGCTGCGGCAGCGGCTTCTCCCGAAAAACTTTATGAAGGAGACTCGGTGTTTTGAAAGGGCAGCTTGTGTCAGCCACTTGTGATTTGTACGCTAAATAGGCCAATTATTCCTGTAATTTTATCAAGGAAATTTGTGACAGACGGAATCTCATCAGAACCCCGAGTTACTAAACACAGTGGCCATTATTTGGTTCGCCGAAGTCATAACGTCGTTAGGATTCGCAGATCCCAGCCTGCCTGGGGGATTCCGAAAAGCAACTTTAATCGATGTCTTTATCAGAAGGCTTGTGTGTTTCTTCGGTGGTTAAATCACAAGCCTTTGTGTCATTCCCACCGCTTACAATTTTAACCACAAAGGAAGTAGAAAAGTTAAACTGAGTTTAAAGGAAACACAATGAAATGTAACACAAAAACTAAAATTAGTGATACAAATGAAGAGAACATTTACACAAGAATGTATTCAGAGATGTTACTTTTGTAAGATTTAGTTATATCGTGAAACTGTGATGTAGTGCTTCCCCTTTTGACATTGAAGTTTAAAGTTATTTTTTAATTTGCCTCTTTAATTTGGCCTTAAAACGTGTAATTCATAGAATTTCATGGCAGATCAGACCAATTCGACCCATGCATTTTTCCTGTTTTTTTTCCCTGCTGAAAAAACTCAAACCTTAATCAGCCGCTGGTCTCGTCTTAGATTCAGGAGCCGTATGTCTATCCCATGCATGTTTAAATCCCCTCACTGTATTACCCTCTACCACTTCTGCTGGGAAGCTGTTCCACTGATCTACCACCCTCTCAGTAAAGTAAAACTATTTTGGCAATGACAAAGACGGCCCTGTCGCTTTAAGGCCGGTGGCCACCAGATGACGCGGGTGTCATATTGCTTTGTAAAAAATGACCTTCTATCCTTCAAAACTTACATGAAAATGTATCTCTGATCTATATTCCCTAACAACCGAACCTCATCTAACTTTGAGATTTGCACAAGACGATTTTGCTGACGCTGCAAATATTACAATAAAAGTAGAAAAGCAACATGCTCAACAGCATCCAGCGTCACCATAAATTAAAAGGGACAACCTCAAAATTAATGGCCCTTTAAACGGAACGAAGTCCATTATTCATTCCAAGTTTTCTATACATCTCTTTAGCTGTTGACGGCTTCACTTAATATATACATTATCTTCAGCAAAGAAGGCTTAATGCGAGTGTCCACCTTGTGCCCCTTTTTAAATATATAACGTTCCATGACAGCCTTGATTGGAGTTTTGTATAATATATGGCAATCAGTCGCCATCCCGACTTTTAACCCCCTAAATGCGGGCGTTAACATAGTTGATCCAAGGCAAATACAGAGGTTTTATGAAGAAAAATATTTTAAAGAGTTAGGTTTTTATATTTAATGTAAAAAAAAAACGCATATCGGTTCATCAGTTAAGGAACTACTAGAAGTAATTTTTAAAAAAAACAAAAAAACTATTTTGGATGTCTAAAAAAATATAATTTTCTAAAGTTAAAAAAAAAAAAATAAAAGAACAAAATAATTTATTTTTAATAATAATAGTTCAATAAATGTAGACTTAGGTCTAGATCAAGCACAATGGGCAGGAACGTGTCAGCGCCATTTGGGTAACACATTTGGTTAGTTTTATATAGAATATTCACCATGGTTCTACCAAAGGGTTAATATTTCAAGACTGTAAAGGTCAGCTAATTTAAGTTTAAGAAATTTTAAGTTCTCAGGTACGCCCGTAACCGGCCTCGTTAACACTATGTTAGCTGACACAGCCTCCGACATGATCTTACGCCGCACCGCGTATGCAGCGCAATGGGTTATGATGTCATCATCATCATCATGCTCAGCTTGGTAGGAAGCAGCCGCGAAGGTTTGTTTAGGGGCAGCTGCGGCGCTCCCCAGAGCCAGGCCTAAGACAGGTTACATATTTTTGTCTATAACCCAAAGCCCAGGTCTGGGCCAACAGCTGGCTCCCCCACGTCTACTAATGGACAAGCTGCTATGGAGTCCAGACGTCCGCATGCGACAGGTTTGGTTTAATAAAATATAACTGTCAGTTTAGGAAGCAGAGACCTGACAGTATAATATTCCCCTCCAGGCGAGGACATGTCAGCCTGCCAGTGAATCCTTCCTTTTAATAGATCTCTCAATGACAACCAGCATCACGCGTATTAAGGAAATCTGGAGAATAATTTAAACGGCCTCGAAACTACCTGTTACTTAAAAAAAGTATCAGCGGTATTTGATAACGATAAAGAAATTTAATAACTTAATACAAGGATAAAACAAGATTGAAAAAGTTCAGATCTGTCTGTACTTCCCCTGATGCCCCTCTTTTCTAGGAGGTCACAATGTTTGCTGGGTTTGAGGGCATCGCAGGGTTCTCATCCCCAACCAAGCCGTCCTCTCCTACTATTTGACCTCCTCCTCCACTAGATTGTAAGCTCCCAGGAGCAGCGTCCTCTTCTCCTTTTATACCAGTTTTATACCAGTTTGTTATTGAGGTACCTGATACTTCCGGGTCAAAGGTCACCGGCAGACCGGGACGTACCAGGTACGTCATCGATGATACGCGATCCAGCGTAGCTTTGAACGCTGGGATCGCGAGGGGCAGCTGCTACTGACCGCTGGGTGTCACCAGCGATCCGTAGCATACACTCCCCCTCAATTCCGTGCACGTGATCGCTTTGCAGCGAATCACGAGCACGGAATTTAAATATTAAAAAAAAAATTCCAACGCCGGTCTGGAAGGGGTTAAAGTGGTTCCGTCCTTAAACATTCATGTTATACATTCAATTAACCTCTTAAGGACAGAGTTATTTTTATATCTTGTGTACCCTTGTGACGCTTTTGCAGTTTTTATGTTTAGCTGTAATTGTCTTCTCTCTCATTTAGTGAACACACACAAATTATTTATTGTTTTTTTTTTGCTTTCTTTAGATACCATAATCTAATTGAATCTGTAAAAAATATAAAATGTGGTGAAAAAATTGACTTCTGACTTTTATTTGAAAAATATTTTTCTCATCTACAAAAGCTAATGAAAAAACCTGCTAAGTGGATTATCTTATTTGTCCTGAGTTTAGAAATACCCAATGTTTTTATGTTTTTTTACAAGTTATGGAGCAATAAGTAGAAGTAGCATAATGCGGTTTCAAAACCATTTTTACAAAACGGTTTATTCGGCCCCATGTCCTATTTGGGACTTCTTTGATGTCAGAGACTCTACTCCCATCACTATGGAATAGTGACAATCACAATAATATAAGGATAAGGGTCTTGATTCACCTCTTAAAACCTCCACTATTGCAGAAATTGAGGATTGCAAGCTAATATCTTATTCTATTTCCGGGGCTCTAATAACTCGAATACATGTAGGCATTTAATGAGGGTATCAGATGATCATAGCACAGCATGCGCCGACTCCATGCCTGAACCAATGCCTGTCTACTGAGTACTGCAAAATAAAAATTCAGTATTTCCCCCCCAAAAAATGATCTAATACAGCCAATAATATTTTCCCGCACAGATATAATTGTCTTTTATTAAAATATTTAGAGTTAAAAAAGATACTGTGCACAAAATATCACCAAAGCCTATCTCTCTGTATAATATACTGTACATTATGTATTGTTGGGTTTTGGCCCCCTCCGATAATATACTTGTTATTGATGTTTATACATAAAGGCCCCTGATATCGTTGATGAAGATCCTTTTTACGATGGGGAGTAAAACACTTAGGCTGTGTGGAATTAGCTTGGCTATTAATCCGTAGAAGCCTCTAGAAGAAATCACTACAAGGCAACAATGGCGAGTAATGATCGCTGAGTAACGATACTGTTACTGTCCATGAATGTATCAGCATCATGGTTGGGACGGTATAAATATTGTGGATGTGATAAGCCGCCGTGTTTACAGGCAGCGCCGATCTCTTGTGTGGCCGTACAGTAAAGGCTGGTCTAGCCCTTTGCTTTTGTAGTGGTTCTTTGATACTCACCCAGGCTGGTCCTTCCACCTGGTAGGGGTGGTATTCTTGGAAGCTGAATATGGTATCCAGGATGGTGGCATCTCGGCGCTCATATGTGGTATGGGCTCGAGTAAGAGATATTTATTGAATGAACTGATGCATTCCTGAACTAACGTTAAATTGTCACTGGTGTTTATTCACTTAAAGATAGAATTTGCTTTAAGATCATCGCCATTCTACCCATCTAGCCTACCTATTTTTCCTGCTGTAGAAACGTAAACCTTAATCAGTCGTTGGTCTCGTCTTAGATTCATGAGCCATATGCCTACCCCATGCATGTTTAATACCCTCACTGTATTACCCTCTACCACTTCTGCTTGGTGAATGTTCCCCTTATCTACTACCCTCTCTGTAAAGTAATACATTCAGACTAGTCACATGCCAATCCAATATGTGTAAAAGGACCCCTAACGACCTCCAGCTAAAATTCCTTTAGCTGTTTGTCTTTGGAAAGTATCTGTTTAATGTTCTGCAAGTCCCATTTCTAAGTAGAAGTTGTTTTCTACTGACTCTTAATGAAGCATTTCTAGAGGTCACAGTCTAGAACCCACAATCAAACTCTAGAACCCCAAAGAAGGTTCCCCCCCCCCGGTATCCTATAAACTCAGCAAGTGCGCTCTAGAACGTCCAGCTGTCTGCGTGTCAGTTTTTCTAATTGAATAAGAAAAAGAATAACTAAGTCATTAGTTGGGCCATCGAATTGCATTAAAATCACCGTATTTAGAGCGCGACAAGGACAAGAAGGTTGGTGAAACCACTGGAAACCGGGCAAATCCATCCCAACCATTCTTTTCCCTGTGTGTTCTTTGTTTGAAACAGATACACATCAATCCTCGGGGCACGTTCTGCAATCACTACGATTGTTCATTCATACCAGGCGCTCGCGTCCGTCCTAATTCGGTTCCTCTTAGTCTTGTGTGGTGACCTACGTGTCATTAATAATACAATTACTCCCAACAAAAGACACAGCAGTCACACAAAGCCTTGAGCAGGATTGTGAAGCATGTTTTATATTACTTCTCTTAACCCTTGGGATGCCTGGGAGAACTTAATAGCACAAAAGGTTCCAAAAGTTAATGGCGAAGGTTTATTTATTGTTATTTATATATTTATTTTACATTACATAAAATAATTGTGACCAGAAGAAGGAGATCGCTCCATGACCACCAAGATGCCGGTTCTACATGCTTTTTGGGTACTAAAGCCGTAGAGGCTAATACAGCGAAGGGATTTAAACATACACGGGGAAGCATAGGCATACCTGGAAACTCTCAGGTGTGACCCTAAATCTCAAGGTTTTTGCCCCAATCTCAAGGTGAAGGGGCAGATTTTTAGCAGCACGCATTCTGGAGCTGACTCCTTCCTAATCAGCTTCCTGATGTGATCAAAATTGGTTCTTTTGCTACCAGTATGGGGAAGATGTTCCTCCTTCCTGGAAAAAGTCCTGCGGACGTCCGTGATCCCGGTCTAGTCCCATTCCAGCTACTGCTCGGCCACAATATATAATATTTTTGGAAGGTTAAGAGGTTTCTGTCCGCTGAATACGTATCACGGGGGATCTGACGCCTCCTCCCACTATCACTCAACATTGGAGAAGAGTTTAATATCAGCTTTAAAATCACAGCAGCAGTAAATCCGCCATCATCCGGATAAAACTCTAAGTGTCATGCATGGAATTCCAATGGAATTACGTTTTCCGGATTAAAATAACCAACGTATGAGTGAGAAATCCACAGGAGCAGCCATCTCCGCTTCCCGTTCTCAGGATCTGCGTGGTTATTCCTCAAGTTATCTCTCTGTATGAAGTTACTGATTGTTGTTGATTGGTTCAGCCAGTCTTTGTAAGGGGTTCGGGAAACAATGTGCATTCCAGAAAAGGAAATTCGATTAAATAATGCCATTTCTGCCACACTTAGCATCTAGTTCTACGTCTCGCAAACTTCCACAGTCATCGATGCCCGACCACCATACCTGGGAACTTCTCGGCTCCGGCGGTCCTGGACGGGACGCGTCCAGGACTGCACACTGACGTCAGTGGGCTGCCCCACTGATGTCGGTGGGTGTTCCTGCTGACATTGGTGGGCGGTCTCACTGATGTTGGCAGAGTTCCTGCTGACGTCGGCGGTGTTCCTGCATTTAAACACCCCCATTTAAAGGAAAAAATTGGCGGGGAGCGGGGCATGTGAAGACCCCACTCCCACGACCCGGAGGATCCAGGTCTTGACCCGGAGAACCGGAGGAGCAGAGCTCACGTGGCAATCTCCGGGTTAAACCCAGAGAGTTCCCAGGTATGCCAACCACCCCGCTCATGACCAAGCTCCAGCCCCCCCCCCCAAAGTATCATACAACTCTTTGGGTCCGTGATGTCTTTGTCATTCCAGATCCTCAATCAAAACAATCCATGTCTTCTTTTCCCCAGCCTCTTCTTTGCTCCCAGGGGAGGTTGCCCCCCCCTACATTCAATCAATTGAGTAAGTGACGTTTATTGGCCAATAGTCTGTTAAATGAATATATATATTTTATATATACATGTCTCCACGGTGCCTGATATTTATTGTATGATAATTTCAGTGCGCGGGGGAAAGCGCTTTTATTAAGTGTTCTAACTCATGTCACGGAATCCTCCCGGTGCTGTCGCTACCTATAACATTTCCTTGAGATAATGCCGTAACAAACGTCGAGCTCGTTCCTGCTAATAAAACTCATGCAAATGAGACAACTTTACGCTCAAATCAATCAGGTTTCAACGTAGACACATAATTTAGGGGAAGGGGGGGTTATTCCGGGGGGGGGGGACAACACTTTACGTCAATGTATCATCGCAAATGGTCGTGTCACATGGGGGCATCGGCAGAAAGCAAATCCGATCGTTATAATGTATCATCTCAAAACAATATTTCAGTGTCACCGCTGGGTATTTAAAGTCATAAATATTCTGTATACTCACATACCGGCCATTTTGAGCTTATTCCTCCCCTTTGTAAAAAAAATATGCATTTGTTTGCTAAATAAAAAAAACAGTAGTAACATTTAAACCAAATGCTAAATTATTTGTTACCTCCTAATTTTTTTTGGGGGTAAACTGACAGATCCACTTTATTTCTGTATAAAATGTACTTTTTAGGTAAATTGTACTTTTTCGTTTAGCTCTGCTTTTATTTTTTTTATATCTCCATTATTTAGCTGTAAATAGTCACACATGCCGTGGAAGGCAAGCCGAAGAGCGCTCTATAAACTTCCTAAAGGAAATTCCATTTGCAATTTAAGGTTTCCAGCTGTGCCGACTGCATTATCCGTCGCGAGAGCAGACTCCAGCAGAGACGAGTTAACCTCACCGGCTTCGGGCCCTAAATAAACAGCGCTCAGTCGCCTTAATCTTTCCAAAACGGATAAATCAGGAGCGGTAAATATATCCGAACAATAAAATCACCAGCGGCAAACGCAGAATTTAATACCAGGAAATTATTTTCTCATCTAAACGTGGATTTAAAGGAACTGTCACGGTATTTACATATAAATAAAATAATGACGTTCCCCATCTCACTTTATGACGAGGCTTTGGCTTTGTGCCTGAATCCCTCTTTTTGGGTGGCACTGTTTTCACCTGGCAGACTCTATGTGGGGTATTTGCCCCTTGGCGCATGGGCGCTTACATGGCTCCTTCTCATTATGTGCATTTGGAGGGTGGGTGATATTACTTGGCCATACCTGGGAACTCTGGAGGCTTCGCCCGGAGACTCCTGGTGAAGCGTCACTTCTCGGGGTCTCTGGGTCACAACGAGGGAAACTCCAGGTCGCGGTAGCCGGGTGGCTACACACCCTACTCCCTCGCCGCTTCCCCTCCAAAATGGGGTCTCTTCCAGTGGGACCGTCAGTGGGACTGACATCTACGGGATCCACCACTAACATCAGCGGGACTGCCTGCCCGCCTTCCGAAAAGGGAGAGGTCCAGGTAGCCAGAGCCTGGATGTTCCCAGGTATGTTCTTGGCTCTCTAAGGGACCCAGATCCTCGTGTTCCCTTTTTCCACCCCTGTTGCCCCTCTTTTCTAGGAGGTCAGAATGTTTGCTGGGTATGAGGGTATCGTAGAGTTCTACAGCCACAGTAATGGGTAAAGAAACAGCATTTAGGTTACAAAATTGCATAAAAAATATTTTTCTTCCACGTGCCTGGCTCTGTTGCGTAAATGGGTAACGACTACAATCGAATTCCATGGCTGAGATTAGTAAATACTAGCGAGCTGTGTGCTAAGCAAACAGAGCTCCCGGAAATCTTACAATGCACTGAAGAATGGTTAATATTTTGTTATGTTTTCGTCTAGGGTTCCCAGGTTTGTGCGTCTCGCGGGGCATCTGATATAATATGCATATATATACCGCCACTGCGGAAATTCATTTGGCGTAATCACTTTACAGAATGAGAGTAATTCTGGCTGCTCTCTGTCCTGAGGAGCTGTAAGCTGGGTCACTGCTCCCCTGCTTGGTGCAGATGGGAACGTTAAATAATAAAACTGGAAAATAATAATAATAAAGTAGCCGATACGCGCATATCTTGCGAACCATGTTGCGAAATCTTGAAATTAATGAGAACCAGCACTGGATATGCGAAATGTTACAGAAATGCCTGGGGCCAGAGAGAGAGAGAGAGAGAGGCAGCGTCCCTCGTGTCGGGGTCGGTGATCTATGAATGATCGGGACAGAAATGTCATTGTAAGGCCTGATACAGCGATATATGCGGATACGGCATCCGGGTCTCCGTGCTCGCTTGCAATGTCTAGTTGTGGGGTTCTGCACTCCCCTTCAGTGCCTGTCCCTTTTACTTGCCCCGTCCATCTGCTCTTCTTGTCCATTCTGACCTCAGCCTGCTATGGCTGGGCTTGTCAGCCAGTCCTGCTTTAGTTCCGGTGAGGCCACAAAGTTAGGCCCTGAAGGGTGGCCGGTAACCAAACAAAATATATTTCTGACACCCTTGGAATATTCTGCGGGGGCAGATCCATAACAGCAGCCCCAGGTGCCGGGCGCAGCAGCATAACAGAGAGCCAACCTCACTATTGGGCTATTAGGCTCCATGTGACTCCACCGCTGGTTAAGAGGGAGGTCACTAACATATCACTAACATATCATCTTCTTAACCCGGCAGCGCACATGTTTAATAAGCGGCGCACCAGGATATGATGTCATATCCCAACATCCAGTATTAAGGACGATGACTGCTGGTGGTGTCGCTACTGTCTGCCGCTATTTCCTAAAAAATAAACTCCCTTAAACCTTCGCCAGGCCAGATATTGGCCACGTCCTTACGGCATCTTCCAACGACAGGTAGAGGTCCATATTTGACTTCTCTTGCCCCGATATGGTAAAAATTATCTTTCGGGGAAATGTGCAAATATATCTGTTCATTATATGTTCATTAATGACTCACGGAATGTATCGGGCATCTCACAAAAATGACATTTTGCAGTTAGGTTATCATTAAAAAAAAAACCCATAATGTATTCCCTCCGCCTCGCCAAATATCCACAATATAATTTCGTTTGCGAGGCTGGCTTTTTAGACGCTGAAAAGAAAGATGACTTTTCTCGTTTTCAATTACAAAAGTCTCTAATGTTTTGAGTCATGGTCATTGAGTCTCGTCTTTCGACTCGCTCCCAGCCACAAATAACTAGTCACACGGGCACGTTATCATAATGAAGTCACCTCTGGCTTTGGGGGATTATACGTTAAAAGGAACTATTAACACCGTTTAGGCGGCCGGTACTCTACCTTTTCGCAAAAATATGAGGCTTTTCCAACTCTTTGCAAAGATCTAAATTTTTATCTATTAGACCCAAAAGGCAATTACGAGTCGACGGCAAATAGGCAAGCATTGATTTACAGAGGAAGGAGGTCGGGCAAGGAAATACAAATAAAGCTAAAACCATGGATTTTAAAACACTTTTGTAACCGACTTCAGCAGAAGATTCTTAAGTGAAAGGAACAGAGGTTATGCCTTTTCTGGCTAATAAGTGAACGTTCTAGATTGTGAGCTCCTTTGAGCAGAGCCCTCCTCACCTTTTGTTTCTGTGAGTCCATATTGTTATGTAATGTGCAGTTTGTTATGTCCTTTTGTACAATGCCGTGGAATATGATGCTGCTATATATATATATATATAAAAATAGTTATAATAAGTCGCAGGAGTTTGAGTGAATTTGTTCCTTGCTGTATAATTCCGCTTTTCACATTTGATATTTTTCTCTGCTGTCCTCAGCACTTCTTATTTATTGCCGATATTTGCCCAGGGGACTTGTATGACCCGAGTTGGTTTTTTTTCCAGTGCTAGGCTGTCACTCGGTCTCCAAACGTCTTAATTAAATATATCAGCCTCCACACAGCTAATCTACTTTGAAAGTAATTATCCATGTGGGAAAATGCCTAGAGGTAGTTGGGTTTCATATTTACAAATTTTGGACTATGTTGCCTGGCAAAAATTTGGTCTCATTTCCCCCAAAATCCCAGGAATTCTGCCCTGCAGTGGTGTACTTGGGGGGGGGTCTCCCCCGAGTGCAAGTGTCCTTGAAATTCCATCTCTCCCAATTTCTCACCACCTTCTCTGCTTCCATGTCCCTGTCTCCTTTCCCGCAGTTCCGCTTCTTCTCTTTCCTCTTCTTGTTCTTCTTTCTTCCTTCTTCCTCCGCTTCTTCTCGTGTCTTCTGTCTTCATCTACTTGAACCAAGCCTCCCTGAGCACTTCTTTCTTCCTCCGCTTCTCCCCGTGTCTTCTGTCTTCGTCCGCTTCTCTGTGAACCAGGCCACCTCCACGAAAGGGCAGCACACAACAGCGCAGCTTTTCTGCAGCTCCACTTCTTCTCTTGCCTCTCCTTGTTCTTCTTTCTTTTGTCTACTCCCCGGCATCACCATAAACCAGGCCTCTGGGAGCGATTCTCCAAAACGGCTCCACGCCTTGGAGGAACGGGGGGAGCTGATTCCGTGGAAAAACGGACAAAGAATGAAGCCTCCATGGACCGGGCCTCCCAGAGCACTTCCGCAATAGGGCTGAAGTACTCCGACGGTACAGAATAATGCAGACAGACGCGAGGAAGATTTTGCGAAGCCTGGTTTTGCAGAGAAGCGGACAAAGAAAGAAGACATAAGAACAAGAAGAGGCCAGAGAAGAAGCAGAGCTGCGTAAGAGGAGACTGGGACACGGAAGTGGTAGAAAAAGTAGGAAGACATTGAGTGAGAGAGTGTGCGAGAGCAAAGGTAAGAGTGTAAGACAGTGAGAGTATGAGAAAGCATGTAGGACTGAGTGAGCGTGTTGGTATTTTTACATTTTAAACCGGGGCAGGGGGGGATGCAAATATGGAATCCACCAAGGGTGTCAAATACTCCATGCTTTCCTGGACATCTTTCTCCCCATATGGGGAGGGATAGGACCAGGCCTTGGGGCAGGGGTAGATATGGAGGAGCCTGTCCAGCTGGAGGGATTGAAGGGGTGTCAGAAATTCGACCAAGGCTTAAGACCAAAAGAAACTGGCCCTGAAGCAGCTAGGGCAAATCCTGAAAGTTCTCAGGTATGCCAATATTGTTATGTAATGTAAAGTTTCCCGTGGTCATTTTTCTACCATCCTAACCAATCTTCCAGGTTTCCATTGCAGGTCTGGAAATGGGGGTGAAAAAGAAACAATGTCTCAAATTTTTGCCTGCCTCCTGGCGGATAACTCCTGGCAGAGCAAAGGAGAGCGTGGCAGGTTCTGCCCGCTGGCATCATGACACATGCATGAGACTTTTCCGACTGCCTTGGGAGGAAAGTGCTATTTTCTGCCATTTAAAAAAATAAATTAATATATTTTTTAATAAATAAATAAAGCATGAGTGACCTCACTGACACCTGCCGTCCACACATGACGGCGTTCCCTAATTGTCTGGCAAATGCTGACAGCAGTCCTGTGAGAATTCTGAATGTTGGCAGCTATACCCTACCTAATTTTTTTTTTTTTTTGTTTTTTTTTATTACTTTTTTTTTTATTACGGTTGTATTGCCACCTCATAGCCCCTTTAAAAAAAAATTAAATAAATAAATAAATAATGAAACCTGCTCGCAGCCACAAACATTTATCGCGTATGTTTCATTTTAAAATGTTGCCGCTGCATGAAATTCTGTAGAATATGAATTCCATTGTTTGGTTGAATCAACACAAAATGATATCATTATAAAGTAACTGTGTGCTGAATGGAGGTTGGAAATCCATTACTCATGTCGTAACGTTATATTTTCCATCTGGACTCTTTTGTTAATCTAAAAATGCGTAACTATGCTTATAAAAAAAATACGGGGTATTGCATATTCAAGTTTCCCGACTCGAATATACGGAAAAAGCATAAAACTGTTTATTGATTCTCTGGTGCAGAAGAACATTTTAAATAGGAAATTGTTTGTCAAACCAAAAAATCATTTAAAATTTATATTTATTTATTTAAATGATTTAACCTGATGCGTTCCACATTATCACAAATACTGTACTTATTCCTTCCCCTATGCACGGCATATTAATCACTTACATTTAAAAGCGAAGGTTTATCTGTTATTTACGATGCATTGTCTGCTGGAGACGCCATCCTGCCGCCACATCATGTATTAAATTGCTGCCTTATGTGTGATAACGGCTTTACTATATGGCATTGCACATAAACAATCTCTACCGCTAGAGGCTCTGGGGATATAACTGTGTTGGACGGCTGAAGATGGACACCTGGCTCTACACAGATCATCCACATGCCTATAAACCACCTGACGTGAAACCATAGCTGGGTAGCTATTGAAACCTCAGCGGCCTTTCCTTGATTGTTTTGGATGATCTTAACCTCATTACAGTATTTCAGAGGCTTTAAAAGTATTCAGGTGATGCAATAACGCATCCAAGGCATTAGTAGCAGTAAGGAAGTGTCAGGATCTGCAGGGATTTGGACCAGGAACCTTGTGGATTCCAGACGAATCACCTCTCTGCTTTGGCTTGGCTTGAAGCTCCACTCTTTTTTGCTCTCGGTCCAGATGGATAGCCTGTTCCAGTCCTCTACTTGGCCACCTACTACTCGAGTCCGATTCCTGCTTCAGTAACATCACACAATACCTGCGTCTCCCTACCCTCATCTGCCTGAAGGTCTGTATTGTTGGTGTCCTGTTCCAGAGCTTCTGCCTGGATGGCGTCTTGCCCGCGTCCTACCTACTTGTCAGGGTCCGGCGACCCGACGCGGCAACTTACCTGGATGCCCACTACCCGCGGGCATCGGATCCGGTGTGTCTTCCTCTGTCCGTCCGGCTTCTGCTAGGCGCACGCGCACCCCGTTCTAACTTTATTGTTCCCCGAACACTGTTCGCGGGAACTCGCTGCAGTAGCTTTCCACTCGGGGGCGAAGCTTCCCCCGAGCGGCAAGTTTAAAGCGAGCTTTGCTCAGTGCTCAGTTATTGTGCTTACCTGCTACATCCTGAGTGCGTTTATACCGCCTACCTGGCTTTCCTCTGACCTCGCTCCTGCCTGACCCTTATCCCCTAAACGGCTCGTGATTTATCTGTGCATTTACCTGTCTCTCCTTTGACTACGATTCTGCCTGACCCTTCTGTACCTCGCTGCCCGCTCGTGTACCATACCTCGGCTCGTGTCCTGATTCTGAATCTGCCTGACCCTTTTGTACCTCGCTGCCTGCTTGTGTACCGTACCGTGACTTATCTGACTCTGCCTGGGCCTTATCTGCTAAGTGCCTCTTCCTGCATACTGAGCTCCGTTTCCCTATTTGTCATCCTTCCGGATTGTTCCTGATATATCCTGACACTGCTCCTGCTAAACCTGCCTCTACAAATTTTGTCTCCACCTGGGGTTATTGCACTCTTCCCACTAGGGGGCTGTGGAGAGCCATGGGCCTTCTCTGAGAAACCTCACCCAACAACCTGGACCATATAGGTCTGTAGCACCTGCAGGGTGAAATGACTTCTGGGGGGGTAACCGAAAGTCTTCATTCTTTGAATTTGCCTTAGTGCATTATATATATATATATAAATATATTTGTTTCTGTATTTTTGCGTTGCATGAACATATGGGGCTATAGGGACTATAATCTGACTTTAATACACAATCTGTGTCCCTTTCCAAGGCAGGGTACATTACTGGAGGGGTCCTGGCAAATAGAAACTCCAAATAATTCTGCATTTTATATACCACGGGGCTGTCAGAAGTACACTTTATAAAGGTTAAGACTCTGTGAAATGAACGCAAATTAACAGCTGCTTGCATGTTTGATGGTAATAACAGCAGACAGATGCTCTTAGCCAGAGAACGAAATGCATATACTTTCCCCCCCGGGTCATTCGTAAGGAAGACCCACAGCGTGGTACTGAATGTTTATTAAAGGTGCAGGTCCTGCCGCGTGAACGCAGCCTCATGAAAAGGACAGGCTGTAAATAAATAAATAAATAAATATATTTTTACATATTTGAAATTTGGCTGACATTTCTTAATAATTTTATTATAAAATATAAATTATTTTTATTTTAATATTATTATAAAATAGTATTAATTATTTATAGATTATATGAAATTATTATTATTGATGGTATTTTTTAAAGATTAAATTGGTTATAAAAATAATAATTTTTTTATCCATCTGCGTTATTCTGGTCTCTCGGAGTACTTTTGTAAACGGGTGGACAGCCTCCGGTCCTCCAATCAGACTCCCCCAAAAAGTTGGGAGTCTCTCCTCGTTTTCGGACATTTGTATGAATTAACGAAATTGGCAAATTTCATTAAAATTATAATCCGTACAAATCCGAACGCACCGGTCCAGCTTCACTACGTTTTTCTTGCCTGGTTGGGCATGGCTTTTACTTTACCCATGGTGAGAGGAAGCCAAGAGTGAAATGATATTGGTAAAAATATCAAACAAGAGGATTAAAATGTCTTTGATCTGCCGAGGATACTTCTCTTTTCTATCCGGTATTAAATTTAAAAGGTTCATTAGTACAAGATACACTGAGGGTTCCGTTGGGACATGCAGTGACGGAGGCCTAGGCGATAGAAGTAACGGATCATCTAATCATCTTGATAGAATGTATGTATGTATTCCTGCGATTTCATGTTCCGGATTATTTTCTTCCATGAATTGTTATTATCTTAAAGACACAAGTTGCGAAGTAAAGCCTTTATCTTTCCTTCGAGAACCATGAGAGCAGTCGATGTTTACGCTGCAAAATCCACCACCGCGGCAAAGGACGCAGAGGTAGATGAGGTTGTAAAGGATCGAAAGCATTTTATTTGTCTTTAATTCCGGATTATAAGACTTCTTCGCTCGATATATATTCGTGCAAGTTATTAAGAGCTGGAAACAAGGTAATGACATTGCATGGAAAGCCAATGGAAAGCAGCAGGACTTCCTCATGCCTCTCATCGTTGGCCACATGGACGTCATCACCGGTCCGGCACTGGACAAGCCATACACGTCTCCCGCATGGCCTTTGGCTTGGGTTAAAGGGCATATGATGGCTGGACTGTCTAAGTTGCTGATTGTTGTTGATTGGCCCAAGCAGGCTTTAGGGGGGGATTTCAGGAAAAGGAAATTGATCAGAAACCGCTGAAAACAATTTCGCTGATTGACCACCAGAGAGGAAAAGCTATAAGCGCATCTAAATGCAGTTTGGGTTTGTACTGTTTTGAAAGGCATCTTAATTTAGTGCTGTTGAGGCTCAGGGGACTGAATAAATCAGTGAAAATAAAGTCTTCTATTTATACGTCTACTGAAATTCCCTGCCCAGAGCCGCGCATGCAAATGAGCTCCATGGAATCATTTTAGCCTGTTATTCCTGATGTCATTATGAATACATTTATATTAACATATCCCATGCCTGATGTGGTCTTTGATCATATTGGGGGGTTTTTGTGTCCTTTTAGTGAGTGGATTTAGCTTCTGCTTTTTAATTCATTGCTAACAGAAATAGTTCTAAAGAATCCACAGGCTATGTTGACTGTTCTTGTAATGAACGTCCAAGTAGAATTTTGAGGACATCGTTCCGTGTTTTTGTGACAGAACAAGAAATAATTGTGATTGCGGGAGATAACCACCAAGGACCAAGCTGACCTGAGGTGATTATTTGAAAGAACTACAAGAAAAAGTCAACGAGGTCCAACACGGCTCAACTGAGGTTATAAATTCTAGAATCCCCTTAAAACCTTGACAGGTTCTAAAGTAGGTTGACTAAGGTTCAACAGAGTTCTCTCGAGTCAGGCCCCTGAGTGGAATGCCTAAGTGAAATTGATAGTTTTGAGATACCCTGTGAATAGCAATGGTGTTGTGGACCTAATGTGATGGGGAGAACCATCTCACAAACAAGGTAAGAAAAACATTAGGCGTTATTCACTAACCATGTCTACAGGGACTCCATTTGTACTTCTTCTCCTTTCATGTGGTTCAATCCTTCAAGGCATTTTTCATTAAGCCATTAATGACATTCCAAATGGTCTACCTTAATCCGGAAGAGTTCCAGCTGTGTTGGGCAGAAATTCAATATGGCTGCCTTTGACAAGGCCATGTGCAAAATTGGTCCACTGTTAGCTGCCAAGATCTGCTTTGAATATTATTTCAAACTTGTTTAAAAGAATGGTTGGCATGGTATGGTTTAGTGAAACATGGAGCTCAAGAGCGGCTTGATAAATTATATAATATTAGAGTTATGTGCCAGGCACGTCATTGGTCGTTAACTGGCCGTTTTTGCAAGACGTGCCTGGCACGTCATTGGTCGTTAAGGGGTTAATTAACCGGCGGGTCAGAAATAACTTTCTTAAGGAGGTTGTGATGTAACTTCCAGGTCTCCTCCCTCTTTAAACATGTTTAAAGGGGGCTTTTCTTACACTTTGTGCATGGTAGGACAGAGTGTAATTTCATCAACCTGTGGGGTGTATTGCCCAAGTACATCCCCATTCTATAATGAACCCCCTGTCATGTATTCCCTTTAGGATGGGAGGTTAAAATAAACTGAATATTGTAATAAATTAAATTCCCTTAAATACCCTTTGAAGGCGTACAGACCCTATCCTGTGCCTCTACCCTCCATTAATTTCTGCACTCTAAATGTTGTGCGTTTCAGATGAGGACATCTGTGAGAGTTTATTGAACTTGCATTCCCTCGCCTGCATCTTGCTAAAAAATAAAGCTCCAAGCACCCACCTATTTTCCTAAATTCAACAGATTTGTAACTAAATACAGCATTCAAAACACCATTCCTAGCTCTGAAGAATGCCCAAGTCCTTCACAGAAACATTTTTTTAATCAACTAAAATTGTGCCTCTTTATATTTTTCCGTTGGAAGCGCTTAATTTTCGTGGAATTGGTTGAACATCATTTTCCTTGTATTTTTTCCCAGAACTAAGTTCATAAAATTATTTACGCTCCTTAGATAAAAAAATCAAACTCCCAGAGATTTAATTAGTGAAAAGCGTGATCATAACTTATTAATGGCATAGATAATGCATTCGGTTATTGGTGGACGTTGCTTTCAGATACTGTCTGTAACGCTGACATGGACAGATTACTCCTTAAATTATTACCGTCAATAACAATTATCCTGAAGCAAAAGAATGAGGCTTTTACTCAATTGAAGGAAAAGTGCCGCTTAAATCTTTAAATACTTCTTCTTGCGTGTTAAAGGGAAACTTTCACCAATGCAAGTAGTCATATCTGAGCATATCAAAGGTCAGCATAGAATACTTTGACTTTAGCAAGGTAACCTTCATAGGCTTTCAAGATTTCACATCTGAAGAAGGTATTTATAGCCCTTTGCGACTCTACATATTACTATATGGGCAAATATTTCAAATTCTATGTTTCTATGGTTTTTTTTTTTACAAAAAAAAAAATATTCCAGATTCTGAACACAGTCTGAACCAGTATGGTAAACATTTTAGACTGTAAGCTCTATTGGCCAGGGACCTCCTTTCTTAATGTATTCATACCCAATCAAAATGTCTCTATGACTACTATACTTATTATACTGTAAGTTGTAAAGCGCTAAGTAAACCTATTAGGGCTCAATAAATAAAAAATATACATATTTTTTTAAAAAACCCAACGGTAATTAATTAATTTCCCCATCTCTTTGTTGCTAGGCACCTGCTAATCAAACGCTCCTTGATACTACGTAACCTTGAAGCTCTTTTTATGCTCCTGTAAAAGTCTTTTATGCTTCAAAGCTGCAAGGAGCATGAATGAAGATTCAAAGGTGCTTCCTGAAATAATAATTATTTTTTTTGGTCTTTCTTACAGGCTTCTGAAGTTTTCTACCTAGAGGCTGTTTTGTTCTGTGTGTTTGGAACCAGGTTTGGGAAATAAAATGCTAAAAAAAACAGCGGTTGGCCACAAAATAAACCTGCTCTCCCGATTCCATGTAGATGCTGCAATCATGATCCCAAGCGACTTCAATTTTTTAGGTTTATCACATATTTTTTTAATGGCTGACCGCTGGACGCCCGGTACATTTTTATATTTCTCTTCCAGCATTCTAAGTCAGAGACAAGTAAAGTATTAAGGAAGGAATTTCTCAAATCGCATAATTCATCTTGCTTTCTTCCATAGCAAACCGCCAGGGGACCATATATTAAAGATGCTGTAACTTTTAAAAATAATAATGTTGCTTATTTTCATATCGACAGCTTTCTGGATTTGCCCAGAGCTCAGGGTGAGGATGCTGGACACCTGACACCTGGGGCAATACCTTTTTTATCCTCATGATTCGTAACAAATTCTAATTAGAATAGGTCTTTTAGCTTATTGCATCCACTTAACCCTTGAATTTCAGTCAATAGGAACAGATAAATACTTCCTATTTAGGATGATTTTATTATATTTAGGATGATTTATTATTATGTAACTCCTAACTGGTTTATTTTTCTGTAATTTAACCCCTGTAGCCCCCTTAATTACCCCTGGCCCCACAACACAATGGGATGGCAGAGGAGTAATCATTTCTACTCCCCATGGTTTCTTGTTTATTACTATTTTATAATTTCTATTATTATTTTATCAATACAGTGTTTTCCATGTTGCCCTCATTACAATCAACCCATCCTCAGCTAAGCAGTCATCTCCTAACGTCTCATTTCCCTCTGAACCCCCCCAGTAGATTGAAAGCTCACAAGAGCAGGGCCCTCTTCTCTTTCTGTATCAGTATGTCTTAAAGCGTGTTAATGATGTTGTCTTTGTTATATTGTATCTTATCACCTACTGTAACAGAATTATGGAACCTGCTGGTGCTATATAAATAAAAATCAAAGTGAGGGGGTTTGCAAGTTTCAGATGAGGACATGCAAGTTAAAGTCATTGCATTTACATGCCCTCCTCTGATATTCATGAAAGTAACAAACAGCTTGCAAGTTAGTCAATGTGCGAGTCTTACCATACGAGCAAGCAAACTGAGTCGCATCTGGTCAGATGAGTTATCCATCAATTAATTGCTGAATTTGCTGCTTAAATCAATTTATCTCTACCTCCTGGCATAGTTACCTCAAGTACCTTAATTAGAGCTATTTGGTTGCCACCATTAACTAATTGCTACAGTGTATGTTTTATGCCATTAAAGGGTTAATACTTCAAGTGTCTTTAAGTTTCCTTTCTGGAACTACAGGGGTTACAATCCTCTTTGGTGCGCCCCATAGACACTGGTGCGTTCTGCTAACGAGGTTTCTTCATTTGCTGAGAGACACCCTAACGAGGGTGTTGAAAGCTCCAAGCCTTTAGCTATTACTGACCCATTTCCACCTTCTAATGCCTTCAAATAAAATTCTGTTCTGCTAATGCGCATCAAACAATGAATTGTCCGCTAGAGGATCTATTAACGTTTTTGATCCAGGACACTTTTTGGCGGTTAGCAAATGCACATAAAATGTAAGCAGGTGGATAAAAAAATAATACACAGTAGAAAAAGAATCAGATGGAATCGGGTTGGTCAGTCTAGTCAATCGTGGAAGTGTTGGGTGGATGTCATGATGACGGGACATTATACCCCTGGGGAAAAGTTGAATGGAGTGAAGACTATTGGGATTTGGGTGAAAGATACATTTTAGTAGATGTTCCATAGGCACAAAATGGGTCCCACAAGCCTTCTCAATGACTCTAGTGTTTATGTATGGATACTTTAACAATCCCTGCTGGTGAGGAAGAGTGTATTGGGTTATGGTGGGGACTGCTGGAAGGACAAGGATGGTGTAGGTAGAAGTTCTTCTTTTCCTGGTCCATGTGATAATAGAGTAGACAGGAGATGTGGATGTCATAAGTAGTGGTGGGCGAAAATGAAAAGCGTGTTCCTTGGGAACCCTTTTACCCCCTTCCACAGTAAATTCCACGGAAACAAAGTAGCCAGAAGCTGGTAGTTTCTGCTCGCTGACCCCGCAGGGCGACCTCTTGGCAGAATGTTGCGTGCGTAATCATCATGTCAGGACGGGAACCTCAGAAAACAACTGACACCAAAGGCAGATACGTGGTGCAGAAACTCTATTGTTTCCACGGGTTGGAAAGTACTACTTTTCTCAGAATTTCATGGCAGACCACCAGGATATTAGGTGTATCGAAAAGCTATCACACTCCTTGATACAACAACGTTAATAAGAGTTATGGAACCTCCTAGTCCTAGAGGGGATATGATGTCATTATACAAAAACATGTAGGGACCAAAAACGCAATAGCAGTACTGAATAGAGCCCATGTATTTACACGTAATAATATCTCATGGCTAGAAGAAAAATGCAGGTTCTGTACAAAGGCTAAAGAAAACCGAATTATTGATTGTGTTTACGATATTGTAAGCCTTTGTGTCGGATCCCTTCGACGTGTCGTTTAACGAACCGTAATCCAGGCGTGGTAGTGAAAGCGCGTGGAAGTCGGGAGAAACGAAGGTCGCTGTAATAACGGAAATCAGTAGTTCTAGGAATCCTATTTTTCTTTCTTTATCATCGATGTTAGTTCTTTGAAAGCGGCTGTTACAAAGGGGATTACTGAGAGACGCGTTAAAGGCAAACGTTCCAAATGGATGAAGGAGCACTGATGGTTTATTATTTTAAAAATCATTATTTTTAATTTAGGGTAAAGTAGAGAGCTATGTAGTTAATTTACATAATTTAATTTATAAAGCTGTTTGCAGCTGTTTTAATACACATTATCGGGGCTTTTAGGGCCGTAGAACCCTGCGATCCCCTCATACCCAGCAAACATTCTCAGCTTCTAGCAAAGAGGGGCATCTGGGGATTTGGAATCCAAACTCGGGACACTTGGAAGGTATGTGTTAAAGAGACGGAAACCTCTGCAGATCTTATTAGGTTCTGCTTCAATGATAAAGTATTTGGACTGATCTTTAAAAATACTGTTTTTATTAAAAACTATCAAGGCAGCTACAAAACGATTTACAAACTACAACTCCCATGATGCTACACCGGATATAAGAAGAGCAATGTATTCTTGACTAAGCCAACTATGCCTCAGGTCCAGGGGGTGGCAACAGAAATAAGATCTTTAGAGATTAGTGATGTGATTGGCCCAGACATCCATCTGGCACACTGGGCAAATGCCTGGTGGGCTACTGGTTGATAACCCCCATGATTGCCCCCCCGTTTCTCCTGCTGTAAAGACTCAAACCTTCATCAGTCGTTGGTCTCGTCTTAGATTCAGGGGCCGTATGTCTATCCCATGCATGTTTAATACCCTCACTGTATTACCCCCTACCATCTCTGCTGGGAGGCTTTTCCACTTATCTACCACCATCTCGGTAAAGTAAGACCTGCTTACATTACATTGTAACGACTCAAAGACCAAAAAAAGAACTTGTTAAACCCAGAAAGATCTAGTAATACCAGGAATCGTCCTCAAAAGGTCCAGAATTCATACAAATTCCAATACGACAAATTCTAAACCCAAATTCCATCCTCCGTGACCACCATCTAATCCAACAACACTCAGCAGGAATATAAAAAGATAACAGAATAATAATGATGGCTAAAATCCACGTACATTCTAAACGAGCGCAATCGTTTTAGTGATATTGCGGGTGGAACGCGGGGATTTGATGGAGTAAAGAGAATTTCCTTGATGAATACAATTGCATTTGGTGGATTATTACAGGATCCGCTCTTTAGCTTGAGTTATCGGATCTGTCCGGCGAGAGACATCATCGGTTCTATTTATAAGGAGCCCTCCTGAGTAATTTTGGCTTAACTTACTGGGCTCCAGAAAGGTCAGGTTGGATTGATATCTTAATTCACAAGCGAAAATGGGGCAAAAAATCAAAAGCTAAAGTTCAGACGCGTTAATCGTAACCTTTGAAGTGTTTGGCCGACTTGCCTTAACGGTTATTAACCTCTTAATGACAAAGCCCGTACGTGTACGGGCTCAAAATGCATTGTTTGCAATGGGTTTAGGGACCGCCCATTGTCCTTAAGGGGTTAATCAAGTGTTCCGTTTTCGTTGAGGAACCGTTACAGTATAACGAGATATGGGAATCTTCATTAGCGGGGTAATTAATCACGGCTTTAAAACTCGATCGGTTAATAGACGTAGAAGCAGACCCATTAATACCCCGTCCATCACAGATCCCAGCTGATATTATTATTTATTGTTGTATATAGCGCCATCATATTCCGCAGCGCTGTACAGCGGGATGATACCACGTGAACATTTAAATTAAATATTTCAAATTTCACGTTTTTTTGATGAATAGATGTAGCTATATTAAAAATGATGAAGATGATCGTTCCTCTTTAATTGGCCGTCATACCTGGGAACATTCTAAATGAGGTAACCCTGAGACTTTAAATATTAACACTTTAATACCCGATTGTGAAGATTCTATTTGGTGACATTTGTTACCCAAATGGCTCTAAAACCGGCGCTCGTGGAAACCATGACCTGTCGTTATTTAAAGATAATCTTGATTGAGTCACCTGAATTCAAGCAGGGATATCCACCATAACATAGTGGCAGAAAAAGCACCAACTTATTTATGATCACCGTAGTGTAGGATAGGAAGGTGGCAGCTCGAGACTGTGGGACCTGAGAATCTGCCCCTTCATTAGGGCAAAAATCCTGAGACTCAGGGCACATACTCAAGTAACAAGAGCTAATTACTCATCCTCATAATACGCTTTAGTGGATGGAAATCAGAACGCTCAGGCATTTTTCACCTCTGTCGAAGCCACGTTTAGTCTCTAAAAATTGTCATGTATCGGGTATTGGAAATGCTTCTTTAATAAAGTCTTATTCCACGCGGCTAAGTAGCCAAGGGTACGGTATATTAACAGCTGACATATGGATCTTAATAGTTCTGTCAAAACCGTCCTCATATCAGCGGGATTGAAATTTATAGTCCCTTTTACACAATGACATTTTGATAAATTCAAATACAAAACATTCAATTCAATTTACTGCAAGCTCAGTTTCATTATGATTACAACATAACAGCTGTTTCTCCATATTATCGCGGGATGCACTTTGGGCCTCATGATCGGACCGTATAAAACTAGCTTTATTGGTTTATACATTCATTGATTTAACGACAATATGGACGATACAGGAAGTAAAATTTAAAAATAAGAGAATAAAGCCCTTTAAATCAAAGTCATTATAACCTGAAATAAATATTTACACTTGGAAAGAGATAGAAACATTGAGATATTTATATTATCTGCTAGACTTGTGCATTCGGATTAGTAAGAAACGCAAATTTACAGAATTTTGGTAAATTCGGCGATTCGTACGAAGCTCAGAATTTTCGTCCGAAATTTGTGGGCCCACATTCATTCACATTCTCTCACACACTCATTCTTGTTCACTCTCTCATGTTTTCTAAATGTTTTCCTACCTTCTCTGAGAGATGCGGACGAAGAGATTGATGATAGAATAAGGAAGATAAAAGATGAAGATGATGTGGAAGTGGTTGGCAGAGAAGGTAGAAAAACATTTAGAGAGTGTGAGAATGAACAAGAATGAGAGTGTGAGAGAGTGAATGTGGGCACTGGGAACAAATTTCGTTCCCGAATTAAAATTGTCCCTCAAATTTTTGGAAGAACCAAATGGGCAGGGAACGAAATGTCAAAAACGAAACCGTAACGTTTGTCTGAATTGTTTTTGGCACTTATTTTACTTACTATACTCGAATTTTTTTTTTTTTCATACTGACTGATCATTATTGTGTTTGCTCTGGTTCATTTGGTATAATCCTACAAAGTTTTAGGATAGCTTGCACCTATGTCCACAGGCAAGAAGAGTCCAATTAAAAGGACAGAAGTCAACAAGGAAAATGTCTTTTATTTTTTTTAAATAAAACCAAGAGCTTTTTGAGTTTAAAAATACACCAAAAAAACAATCATATCGAGGGACTTCTTGTGATGCCTCGTTTTTATAATGATTTTTTACTCAAAGAAGAGAAATGTGAGCTCAATACGGATTCTCTTCTTAAGTAGAGACTTTCGATATTAAGCGGACAGGGCAATTGCCTAGGGGCCATCCACGTTCCTAAGTATTAAACACATCCAGCATTTGAAGATTTTTTTCTCCACCAGAATATTACTTGCTATGATGATAATTCTCCTTTTTTTAACCCTAACGGTTAATTTACTGTTTTTTCCCCTAAATTAGAATAATAAGGATACGCTAAGAATCATATATTTGCCTTTTCTAGCCCTTCTTGCGTCTGTAAAACCTATTTTCGAGACACGTTGGCTTTTTAAAGGCTCAAACTTTCCCCCCCCCATATCCGAGGCATCCATCATTCACAAGCCGCAGGAATATTTCCATTTATATTTAAAAAAATATATTACCGGTACAGTCCGTTTGGCGGTGTATACATGGGACGAATATATTTTAGTGGCACGGCCAATTCATCATGTGTTTCCGAATCACCTCTGGAGGCTGATAAACATAAGTCAAACGCAGAGCTTTTTCTTGGTACAAGAAACCTGCGAATTAGCCCTGATTCATGGAGCCTGCGCGGGCTTCTCTACGTAACTCATGTTACCGAAACTATTATTTCTAGAGGGGGGAAAAAGAAGTGTAATTTCGGGGTGGAACTGCTGGAATTGTTTTAACTTACTGATTTCGTGAGCATAAACTTGGACGTTATATATATATTTTTTTTCCGGAGTCAATTCTTTTTATGAGACAAGAACAGAGATTGATATTTGCCGCTGCGGCCGCAATTTAATATCCAGAAAAAAACAAAAAAAAAGAATTATTTCCTTATATATGAACTTTAGGTTTGGGAAAAAAAAAAAGAAAATAAAAATGTGAGTTAATAAACAGGAAAATAATCTGTGCTTCCAAAGTACAACTTTTGGTACAAGCCGCGGAATATTTATCGCTGTTGTAACGTTATAAATATCTGTAAATCTGATATCAGGTTCACATGGGGGAAGAAATCCAATGTTCTAGAGTAAATTATTTGTAAAAATCATAGTGTTTTTAACACATTTTATTATATATATATATATTTATATATATATATATATATATATATATACTGCGACCGGGTCCGCCACTCTAAGGGGCCGGGAAGCCCCCACCAGGGCCGGCCTTAGTGGTCTGCGGCCGCGCAAGGCTTACATTAAAACATGGGGTTTTTTTTTTTAACTTTATTTAACATCCTCCATGTTAAATAAAGTTAACAAAAACTTTATTTAACATGGAGGATGTTAAATAAAGTAAAAAAAAAAAACCCCGATGTTTTAATTTAAACCCTGTGCGGCCGCACACCCGTAAGGCCGGCCCTGGTGGGGGCTTCCCGACCCCTTAGAGTGGCGGACCCGGTCGCAGTTGCGGCGGGCTTAAGGGGCAGGTGCCCCTTATGCCCTGCGTTAATGCGGCCGAACTGACTGGGCCTATTTTAAGGTAGGGGCCTGGAGCTGCAGCTCCATCAGCCCCTAAGTCAAGGCCTGAGGACGAGTCTTGGGATATTTTGCAGCCTCTGTAAGTTGAGAGTAAGGCAAGACACGTATCTCTTTATTAAGTGATGAGAGAGGACATACTTGCGAAAGAGCACCATGGTGGTTCTTACAGTACTGGGTTTACTATATTTTTAGTGTAGAATCATTCAATGATATATATTATATAAAGTATATTAAATAAAATACCTTTTTCCTTTAAAACCCTGGACCCTGTAGCCATAGTAAAAAAAAAGACATGCCTGGGGTGAAATATGATGAATTGTGGGCACATTTAGCACACACTGTATATTCTTTAATCTATATCTATATTCTTTATCTATATCCTTAGTGTACGATACATTTGTATCACATACATATCCATATACTCAAGGTATATAAAATGGTCCGGTTGAGTTATATTTTCTTACTGTGTACGTCCAATATTTAGACGGAAATGCCTTTCTGTTATCTACAGTATAGGAATGGAGGCATTTTCAGGCCATAGAACTGAAATATTTCTGGAAAACCGGTGGCAATAATTTGGACACCAAAGGAAATGGAATATTTATCGCGAGCAAATGGATTTTTAATGCATCAAAGCTCTCTCCGCCGCACTCCTAAAATACACAATAATGGAATATTAGTACATAAATACACATCCATAAAGAAAATAGTTTGTAAAAATCCTTACTCGTGTGATATATAAACCATAGCGGTTCTCTTGCTCCAGGGAGAAATAAAGTCCCTATGTACGGAGTGGTGGTTATTTTGTATTTCTTCATATACTTTTAAAGCCTTATCTCCATTATGTCTTTTCTAGGCCAAGTTCTACGTTGTTTCCTCGATACGGGAACTATATACACATACAAAATATTTCAAACAATTCCAGGAGGAATATCAATAATTACTAGAATTCCCTATTTTACACATTATATATATATATATATATATATATATATATATATATATATATATATATATATATATGTGTGCACCATACGATATTTTGTTGCAATTTTTATTTATTTATTTTATGTCTAGTAACATTTTCTTCTCTCTCATTTAGTGAATCCACGCACGTTATATATCATCCTTTTTCAGGACGAGAAGGGCTTTCTTTAGATACCATTATTTTTGATCATATCATCTAATTATTATAGAAAAATTAAATGTGGTGAAAACAAATTTCAAAAAAACACTTTCTGCCTTTTATTTGAAAAACCTGCTAAATACCGTATTTGCTCGATTATAAGACGAGGTTTTTTTCAGAGCAAATGCTCTGAAAAATACCCCTCGTCTTCTAATCGGGGTCGTCTTCTAATCAGACCTCAAATAGAGGTCTGATTAGGAGACTAAGATCCAGATCCCCCGCACCGCTGCAGGGGACCTGGATCCTCCTGTCTCACCCGACCCCCCCATCATACACACACTTACCGGTGCTTCCTGCTGTGTTGCCGGGGCAGCGGGTTGACGTCTACGCGATCCGCGTAGACAACGTCCGCTGCAGCCGGAAGGAGGTGTGGCTAGCAGCGGGGGTTGTCTGCGTCCGTCGCGTAGACCTTCCCCGATTGTCAGAGATCAGAGTTCCCCGCACCGGTGCGGGGAACTCTGATCTCTGACAGCCGGGGAAAGCATACACGACGGACGCAGACAACCCCCGCTGCTAGCCACACCTCCTTCCGGCTGCAGCAGAAGGCGACGTCAACCCGCTGCCCCGGCTGGAAGCACCGGGGAGAGAGGGGTGAGAGAGGGGGAAGGGGGTGAGAGAGGGGGGGAGAGAGAGTGTGTGTGTGTGTTAGTTAAATGGGGGTATAGGGTGTGTGTGTGTGTTAAATGGGGACATAGGGCATTTCTGGAGTGGCGTTAAGGGGGCATTTAATAGAGCACTCTGCCTCCTGAAATGCCTTATACCTCCCTATATGGCACTCTGCCCCATAATATGCCTTTTAACCCCCTAAATGCGAGAGTGGCATATAGGGGTATGAGGCATTTCTGGAGGCAGAGTGCTCTATACAATGCCTTTTAACTCCCTTAATGCCACTCTGAATCCTGGAATGCCTTATACCTCCCTATATGCCACTCTGCCCCATAATATGCATTTTAACCCCCTAAATGCCAGAATGGGATATAGGGGTATAAGGCATCTCTGGAGGCAGAGTGGCACATAGGGGGTCAAAAGGCATACCATGGGGCACAGTGGCATATAGAGGGTTAAAAGGCATATCACGGGCCACAGTGCCATATTGGAGTGGCAAGCCTGGGGGCAGATGTGCGTAACTGGGGGGCAGGTTGGAAAATACAAGGAAATAAAAACAAAAAAAATATTTTTCTCAATCATAGCTTTTATTAAAAAAAAATAGTTTACATGAATTAACATTTACCGGTAAAACTTTTTTCCTTTGGTGTCGTCTTATATTCAGGCTTTTTCTTTTTTTCCTAAGTTAATATTCAGATTTTGGGGGGTCGTCTTATAATCAGGGTCGTCTTATAATCGAGCAAATACGGTAGATTCTAATCTTGCCCTGAGTTTAGAATAGAAATACCCAATGTTTTGGTTATTTATTTTTTTTTTAACAAAAAATGCGTCGATTGCATCATTTTTAGAGCAGCCCGTACATGTACAGGCATTGTCACAAATTCATTGAATTCGGTGCCAGTACATGTATAGGCTTTGTCATGAAGGGGTTAATTGGACCATGCGCTTTTGCAAATTCTTATTCCTAAAATCATTATAATAGGCAGGAGAGCAATTTAGACCCAATCCAGCAAAAACGCCTTCCCTCCTTCCATTTCTGGTTCCTCGCGCATGTCTGGAAGGCTGATCGGTTCCACCTTTGGTCTCAATCAGACGTTTCCCCAGATATACCATCATATACCTTAACACATCATAACTCTTTTACAAATGTTTGTTTGCAGCATATGGACAGAATTATTCCAACGGCAAATTTCTTTTTCCTAATCCATTAAAACATTATCCGTTACAAATCACCAAAGAATGGATAATAATGATGGCTGCAATATGAATGAAAATGTTTTGTGCACCAAAAATATAGTTTTCCTTAAAAAAAAAAAGGTATCAGTAAATATTCATGAATACAAACACACAATTGTGTGACATTTCCCTGTGCTTTATGTCTTGGCATAAAACCGCAGCCATCTGCAAATGGTAAAAATGTATAATTTTCTAACTTAATAGGGGAAAACATTAAAAATCCACCACGCATGGGATGCCATCACTGAACCTGTTATGATGAGAGTCTTCCAGCTCTGCCGTATCAGCACAGTGTATAATTTATATGAATATAAAGTGTGTTCTTGGAAATTGTATGTTGATATCATGTGGCATGGATGTATCAGTGTAATGCCCACACACCATATAATGTACTGGAAATCATTCTACCTACACTACCAATCAAAAGTTTGGGGTCACTCAGCTGTGTCATAGAAAACAAGGCTGCAACATAATTACAAAAGGGTTTTCTAACCATCAATTAGCCTTTTAAACTTAAACTTGGATCAGTGAACACAACGTGCTATTGGAACACAGGAGTGATAAAGGGCCATTGGAACACAGGGGTGATGGGAGTGATAAAGGGCCATTGGAGCACAGGAGTGATGGGAGTGATAAAGGGCCATTGGAGCACAGGAGTGATGGGAGTGATAAAGGGCCATTGGAGCACAGGAGTGATGTGAGTGATAAAGGGCCATTGGAACACAGGAGTGATGGGAGTGATAAAGGGCCATTGGAACACAGGAGTGATGGGAGTGATAAAGGGCCATTGGAACACAGGAGTGATGGGAGTGATAAAGGGCCATTGGAGCACAGGAGTGATGGGAGTGATTAAGGGCCATTGGAACACAGGAGTGATGGGAGTGATAAAGGGCCATTGGAACACAGGAGTGATGGGAGTGATAAAGGGCCATTGGAACACAGGAGTGATGGGAGTGATAAAGGGCCATAGAGTGACAATAGGCTTTGTGACGGAAGCCTCCATCATTGGGGCCACTGGAGAAGCCTGACTGCCAGCCTCCTCCCTATTGACTATGGGCCCTGGGTTTGTAGAGACTTCTGTGGCTACCCCCAGCAGTATCATCTCATCACTGGCTGAGGGGATTATCTCCAGCAGACAGCCAGGGTCTGCCACCAGGGAGTGACCACCATTCTTTCAGTTTAAGTCTTCCCCCCACCTATTGTATTGTTAATCCCGTTACAGCCCCTGTTGTCTCTGGGAGGCAGATTAAGGGGGTTGTTTGTGTCCCAATATCTTGTTTTATGTTAATGTATGTTTTGCTGGATATATCCAGCTCTGTGTGTGAGAAATAAATCAGTCTTCGTTTGGTTTTACCCTACATTGAGTCTCGGCGAGTGACTGGGGAACCGGGGATAGTGTGTTGTCCCAGGCTAAGGGAGCACAAGACAGCGGAGGCAGTCGGTCGGACTAGCCAGCTCCGTTACAGGCTTCTAAAAGTATAATAAAATAATAAGGCTCTGTTAGTGGCGATTACAGATTATCGAGCTGCTGTCCAGAAAGCAGTTTGTGGTTTCTTAAGACTACAAGAAAAATCAAAGATAATTAAAGGCGGGAGCGCTAATTAAATCCTTACTCGAAACGAGAAACTTGAAACGGCAGAACCACATATACCGTATATACCAAAATGTATTTAATAACATTTAAAGCCAAAATTGATCCGTCGCACGCTATGAAAGAAAGGAAGGCTCTATGGGTGGGTAGGAGGTCAACAATGGTTGGGTCAACACCAAGTGGAAATAAAAGCTAAATATTTAACCCTAGCTTTCACAGATTTCACACATTGCCATAAGGCACCAAAGAATAAACAAAAAAGTGTTCAACCTTTATTTTATCTAAACTATAATAATGATGTATATATATTTTTAGGAAGAAAAACAATGGTAATGATAAGTGATGATTGCAGTATGGTTCTGTAAATAGAAAAAAAAACATTTTAAATTAAATTAAATGGTCATCACAATGACCTTTTGGTGGGACATGGGAACCACAGACATTTGACATGAAAGAGTGCAAAAAATTTTTTTTCTAATTTAAAAAGCTGTTTAAAAGTTTCATTTAAAATATAAATACATTACATGCATATTTCCTGTTAAAAATGTTCTATTTTAAAATGATTATACACGATTTTACCCTGAAACAAGGAATAATAATTTACCCTGAAACAAGGAATAATAATTTCCTCGTATTGCTTCCATTTTTTTATTGAACATACATAAGGAAATTTGGCAATGTCCAGTGATGACCCCCCCCTCGATATGGAAACATTGATTTTCTATTAAAAATCCAATAATTTTATATAGAATAAACATATTTCTCAGCCTTTTGTTAAGATGCAGCAGATGTATAACTCAGGTTTATGGCTTTTTTTTCTTTCCTTTGATTGATGTTTCAACATAAAATTTTACATGAAATAATCAATATTCATAGGGGGTCGATCTACATGATGGAATGAAAGACGATTCATATATGATGCATGCTGGTATCCTACGGAATTCTAAAAGGAGCCATTTAACATTTAGTCAAATGGAATTAGGGGATCAATTAATCAGATGTGCATCTAGGTTAGGTCAGCAACTTGTAATTTGGGGAATGGACCCAGCCTAATTAGTAATGGGAATGATGCAAGTCATATTAAACACGCACATTACCCTGATATGCTAAAATTAATAAACTGTGTACATGCGCACTAGAGCTCTCCACCGTTGGGTGGGAAGGTGGCATTCTCTCCTTGCCACCACACAAGACTATCTGGCAGCTCTTCTACCTCCACAACACTATCCGACAGTCCCTTTCAGTCATGCACATGCAAGGTTTTCCTGCAGCCTCTCCGCTTCTACACACAACGCTATCCAAGAGCCCCTCACCCTACCCCCAGCTCACAAAATTATCCAAGAGTCCCCCAGCTCAAAAAACTATCCGTCAGCTTTCTCAGCTTGCACACAACACTACGCAGCAGCCCCTCTCCTCCCCAAACACTAAACACAGTACAGATTTTTGTCTGTACAGAGATGCATATTCCACAAATGGAAAAAAATAAAAATAAAAATATATATATATATAATAACAATATAGTGGTAACACCATAGCTACATAAACTAAACTTTATGTAATCATAGAAATAAATATTGTGTCAAGTGTCTTTTTTGCAGATCTCTTAACAGAACATCCTTAATTGTCATTTTAATGGAATAAAACTACACAATTTACACATTAAGTTAGAAAACCACATGACTCTGAAGATAAACATTGAAGGTTATCTTTGTCACATTTTGGATTGTGTTCTTAATATGACATCATATTTCTATTGTGAAACCTGGCAGGACAGCAGCTCACCGCTGAACACAGAGCCAAGACACAAAGCTACAATATATCAGGGATGGTCTCGGCTGTGACCTGAGCATAGATTTCTTTTTAGGCTTCATTTATTAGGCGTCGTAACATTAGATGTCAGCATGCTATATTCCGAGACATTTATCTGAGTGATAAATATTATCGATGGTGCAATTAACATTTCAGGTGTAGGAAGTAGAGGGTTGGTGTCTGGAAATAACCCAGGAGAGCAGAACTGGTATTTTACAGTATCAAGGTTTCCTAAACGAAAAGGTAAAGATATTCTGAATGAAGTCACCTGGACTCAAGCAGGGATTTCAGCTCGTTAAATCGGAGTAGACCGTGTCACCCTGAGCAACTGCCCGCTCACCCTGAGACCAGGGAAAATAGACCTTGGGTTTCAGGGGCAAACTCAGTGCTCAAGTATTTCAGATGGACGAAGGACATTTGTTTTGGTGCTTGTGTTTAGAAGCATAAGGGCGGAGCTTCTGGGCACACCCACTCTCCTGATTGGCTGAATGAGGGAGATGCTATGCCCGCAACTCTGCTCTTTTGCAGAAGTGCCCTAAGAAGTCCCGATACTGCAGACAGATTTGCAGAGAAAGAGACGTGTTTCTGGGTTCTTAAGGTGCTTCCGCAAAAGAGCGGACACACGGAGACAGCCTCTCACTCGTTCCTCCAATCCGGGGAGTGGGTGTGCCCAGAAGCTCCGCCCTTTTGTAGAAGTGCTCCGGGAGTTAGCCTGAACACATCATACAGATAAGGTAGGAGACATAAAAAGAGAGTGAGAGAGAGCATGATAGAGAGTGTGAGAGCATGAATGAGTGAGAGAGTGAGTGAGAATACACGGTTACAATTACATTTTCTTTAAATTAATATAAAACTTTAGAGGTGTGGCCTTTATTGGGTTAAACATTTACGGAAAGATGTTTGACTTGATACAATGGCATGTGTTATGGAACCCAAACGAACACGCTTGGTATAGCACCAGAACTATAAAACTATAAAAAATAATTTCTTAAAAATAAAATTGATTTAAAAATACTTTAAAAATGTCCAAATGCATTGTATCAAATTGTTGTCTAAAGAGGAAAAGACCATGGATGAGTTTATTAACGCACTCTGTGGATGATAAATCACATTTTGACACATAGGCTGATGAATTTTTTTCCTGTCATATATTCCTCTGGGGCCCCCTTTGCCATTGATAATTTAGAAGCCTATTGTGTAAAAATATTGCCCACGGTCAGCTGAAGATATTTTAGTCCGCAAGAGACTTTTGTTATATGTGATGATATGTAATGAACACTATGATTTGCTATAAGGCACGTATATTAATCATATATATTGGGCATTGTGGAAACTCCATTGAATGGCATATATTGGCCTAGGCACAGGTTTCTAAACAGGCACTCCACGTCCATCATGGAGGTGCCTCGTTGGTGAGGGATTACGCAACTGCGATTAGTAATGTAGAACCCTTCAATATATCACTGATCCTATCCACCAGTGTCCACCCTGTGCCCATTTTGGCATAAATCTCCAGTGGTATATTCTGGTCAGCCTAGCCCTAGGGCAGCTGATCCTGGACGCAGAACCCCTCTCTGCCACATCACCCGGGTCCGATCGGCCTATTGGGCAATTGTGGTCCCCAGTGCATCAAATGATCAGGTTACACTATGAAGGATGGAGCCTCAAAAGCATTCTGTACCCATTGTCATGCCTTAGGAGGTAGAGGGATGGGATATGAGAGGAGAAGATGGCGGCACCAGAGGTAAGTGATGAGGGCTGCTGTGGCTCTGTCCTTGGTCAGGATTATGGCAGCCCAAGCCTAAATACACCACTGAATACCCCACCACGGACCTGCCTATGCCAGATATACCAAGAGGTTTATGGGAACCATTGCCATACCTAGGAACATCCAGGCTCCAGCTACCCAGAGCACTCCCTTTTCGGGATGCAGGTAGGCGGTCGCATTGAAGTCAGTGGGCGGTCCTACTATTGTCAGTGGGCGGTCACGTTGACATCAGTGGGCGGTCCTACTATTGTCAGTAGGCGGTCGTGTTGATGTCAGTGGGCGGTCCTACTATTGCCAGTGGGCGGTTACTTTGACATCAGTGGGCGGTCCTACTATTGTCAGTGGGCGGTCAGATGACGTCGGTGGGCTGTCCACTATATCGCGTGCGTTGCTAGCCCCACACGCAGGAAAATGTCGTGATTGGAGGGGCAGTCGTCGAGTCTCTACGACCCAGAGTGAACCGGAGACCCGCCGCTTCACCCGGAGTCTCCAGGCGAAACTCAGAGAGCTCCCTGTTATGGCCATTGGCCAAAGAATAGCAAACCAGCTAAAAGTGAGCATACGTATGCTGAGCTATATCATATACCCAATGCAAATAATGTCACGTCATATAATACAATATTAACATACAGACACTTTCGTTTAATTATTTCTTAATTAACGTTACGTATCTATTAACCCTCTCCGGAGCAGCGAGCTTGCAATACATTGGGTTAATAAACATGTATTTACGGTTTACAGCTGTCATCAATCTCTGGGGAACGTGGTTTCAGGATCCACAAATGTGCATTGTGTGCATTTTTTTTTATTTTTTAATTCAAACACCCAGTAAGTTTTATTTCTGCTCATACACATCAGTCTATATTCCTCTAGCCGTTAAACTGCAAAAAAAAAATATCCTCGGGATATATGACTTGCAAAATGGAATAAACCGGATTGTAAAGATTAAGCAGAGGTGTAAATTACATTTTCCGAGGAAGCTCCCCTCAGCTGCTCCACTATTTTTTTTTCTTTTTTTTCTTAAACGTCCGCACAAACCCAACACAAGCGATCAAATTGTCTCCGCATTCCGTATTCCGCGGCTAAGTATATTTTTTATTTTGTGATTTGTAGGCAATGCGGTGTCAAACTTACTGCCAGATGCTGGTATCCTGATAATAAATCTGTTACCTTTTGTAGTAATAAGTCAGAAGAATTTATTTTTTATTTATTTTTATTTTTTTACTGGATTTCACATAAAAATTACAACTTTGCTAAAGTAATATTTAGAACAGAGCTAAATAATGGTGAGAGGGCTTGTTACATCGTAATTCATTTCTGCGTCTTAGTATATAGCTCCAGCTGTAAATGTAAAATTTAAATTTGTTTAAAGTATATATATATATATATATATATATATTTTATATAATTTATTATTTATTTTTTTCAAATCTAGGACAGATATTTATAAATTAAAAATGTTTATCACCCTCACTTATTTTATTTTATTTCCCATGCTTTTTCACAATATTGATTTTTGAACAGCCTGCTGTTCCCAACATTGAATAGTAACATGATGTCATAAGACACCCCGATACCTCCTTTTTATGCCTCTGGCAATGTTTAGCTCTCATTACCAATTCTGTAACAAACCAAGGTATACTTGCTGTGAAGTTAAACATCTAAAAATGGACATGCGCAAAAAATAAAATGTTTACTACATAAAGCCAATGCATAAGAAACTGTTACTCATTATGATGTCATATTAAATAAACAAATGATAATATTATTCTTTATTGGTACCGTCCCTTTATGTGTCTGGTAATAGCTGCCACTTTTGTAGACCAATAAATATTTTAAATCAGGGGCACATGTTTAAAACAGTGGTTCTTTCTGTGTCTGTGTGTACACATATACACCTATATATATATTTATACACACACAATATGTACACTGTCATTCAAATGTTCGGGGTCACTTAGAAATGTCCTGATTTGGTTCACTAAAAAAATAACATTAAATTGATCAGAAATCCAGCGCAGACGGGGTTAATGTTGTAGGTTTAAGTTTAAAAGGCTAATTGATCATTAGAAACCCTTTTGCAATTATATTACAGCCAGAAATTTCCTTTTTTCCATGAAACCAGCTAAGTGACCCCAAACCTTTGAATGGTAGTTTATATGCACACAGCGCACTCCTAAAGCTGCTATTGAAACCTGGCTCCTTGACCAGTTTGACCAGTTGCTTGTGTCTGGCTGGTCACAGAATGTCGCTGTTATGGACCCTTTTCCTTGCGCCAAAGCCATTAGTCTCCCCAGGCCAAGTTGATCGAGGTGTACCTTGCCCTGCCCTTTGCCAGGGGGACTACAATCCCCATCCTTTCCAGGCCAAGTTGATCAGAGTGGTTGTCTGAAAACGTCACTGAGAGCACCATAACTTTGCCCTAAGGTGAACTTCCACCAAATTTACAGCACTTTCACTGACGTCCTCTCCCTCCAATCGGACAGATTCGCACGAAGAGAAGATGAAAGAGAAAAGATAGACGATGGAAGAAAGAAGACAGGAGATGCAGAAATGGAAGGTAGGAAAACATTAAGAAAGGGTGAGAGATAATGAACCAGAAAGAGAGTGAGTGAGAGTTTGAGTGAAAGAGCCTTATTTTCGTGGCTTTGTATAAATTCTTGAAATTCTGTGAATTTGAAATTCGTAGGAATCCTAATGCAAAAGTCCACCGAACATTAATATTATCAACTGGCTAACGCTTGATGTATTAGAACATTTAATTTACTAGACTTTTGAAATTGCTGGTATTAGACTACTATTATCTTATTATATTTAAATACATCCTATAAACACCAATTCACTTATTCCACATAATAATTTCAAAAAACTATATGAATTCCAAATCAATTAATTGATAAGAGTACACATTCATTAAAAAGAAGACCCTCGCATCTCTTACTGTTTTGATATCGGCAGTACTTATGTCAGGGGGTATATTTACCCCCAGCTGCCCCCTTTGTGGCTGCCGTCCTCACCACAGGGGGCGCAGCGCCTTCGAATGCAGCCTATGGAGGTTGTGGCAACTTGGCACAGTCTTCTGTAGCATCAGCGGTCCGGGTCAAGGTGACCTCTCTTGTATCCCATTTTTTTTGTTTTTTTTTTAATAAAAAAAGCTTAAAAGGTGATCCGCCAGTAAGAAAGAATAAAATGTTTCGTGATTACCAAGGGAAAAGGGCTCATTTTCTAAGTATTGTTTTCATTTAATTGATTTTTTCCCCCTTCTGATAACCCAACGCGCATGTACCGAATAAGAATATGCATTGATAATTTTGTTTTTTTAATATGTATTTTTATGGCGTAGATAATTGTTACAAAGACGAGGAGCCATCAAACGGCTGCATCAGAGACGTGGGAAGACTCCGCAGAATTCTAACCAAGATACTTCATGATAAATATCAGCTTACATCAATAAACGAGGCATCAGGGGAGGACGGCGCAGCCAAATTCTCATTACTTAGTGATAAAGAAGCAAGAATGATCAAGGGTAGCGATTTTAATAACTTAGAGGAGATATATATACTAGTATCTTTTATTCACTATAAGCAAAACCATGCTCTGGGGCCCCTGGAATGTATAAATAAACTAATTGGCGGCGTTCAAGGGTCTTAACTTTTGTCTGTAGGTAGAACTTTCGACTAAGGAGCGGAATTGGGGGGGGGGGGTTTGTCAAATCTTCTCATTCCTGTATCTACCTAAACCTTTCATCTGCATATGCTTTCCATCAAGAGTTCCGGTACTTAAACCTTTGAGATCCGGTTTGGGTTAATATAAAAAGAGTCACGTAAAAGATTTTAGAAAAAAAAAAAAAACTACTTTTATAAAATTAGAATGTGTGTAATGGGGCGGTTTCCAGGAGAAATAGGATTATTTCAAAGTTGAATTATTAAAGGCAACGGAAAATTGTATTAGGCTGGTCAGTAAGACAAACATTGAAGAAACCACTGTGGCCAAAATAGTAAAAAAAAAAAAACTGTGGCCAAAATAGTAAAAAAAAAAAAAAAATAACAATAAAAACGGTGGCCGAAATAGTAAAATAAATAAATAAATATAAAAGCATTTAGTAATTACAATTATTCAGGAGGAGGCAAAGCTATAAAGTTATAAGAGCTGCCCAAACACACGCAGAAGAGAGAATTGCCCCAAATGTTTTTTGGATACATAAATGAAAAAAAGAAAAGTATAACAAGGATTTGTTAGATTAAAAACAAAAGAAGGAAGGTGTGTCGGAGGATAAAGATCTAGCTGACGGCCTCAATGAATATTAATAAATCATTCCATTCTACACGGAACCTTCTCAGTTCCTCGTCATCATTCGAAAACATCTAGATCCACGCACCCTTCCACTTTCTGCCCAGTGCTTGCTTGTTCCACGTCCAGAATCGCCCACAATAAACCCAGCCCCGGTCCTCCCCGTCACTTGCCCTACGCTATCCGTCCCCGTTGTAAAGCTTCACAAGGTCCCGCTGGCTCACAAACCAGAGTCGCATTGGTATCTAGAACATCTCCAAACACAGATTGGTCAACGAATATTCGTAACAACGACTCATTGGACCATCGTTCCTTTTGGAACTCCAAGGCTTCCTTTTCCTTGTACGTTAACTCACCCGCTCTGCTTCTGTCGAGACTGCGTTAAGACTTCATAACTCGTGCTGTTGGCTGGCAGGAGTCGCACCGTGTACTTTCCACCTCTTTGGACGTAGACGCTGATCTCCACCACGCAGTGTCTGCTGTTACTCCTTAACCACGGACTAATGAATATTGGACTGTAAGCTCCAGATGCATCGAGGTATAAAAAATGCCCTAAAATGCAAAGAAAATAAATTAAAAAATTTTTATTAATTAATTAAGTAATTAAAGCAAATGAATGCATTTTTCAAACACAAGTTAACTGGTAATTACAGTTGGAAATTACATTTATGCTACTGTTCATATATTTTTCTAGTATATACTATATGGCCCTCTATCAATTGCAGGCTGACGTCTTGGTGAGTGCAGCTGAACTCTTTTATGCTCAAGTAGCATGCGGCCGCGCACTACAGCACTATCCTGGACCATGTGTGCTGTTGGCCAGCGGCCCACTGGACAGTTGCCTGGTTTTCCAGGTGTTCCGTCCGGGAAATGTGTAGAATACAATCATTTTTAACAGCCATTACATGTAAAACAAGGGTCTTAACATGAAGAGCCCCACCTACCATTTGACATCACTACGCAACGCCATATGCAAATGTCCCTGAGCCAACTGAAACTTTTTTTTTCTCTTGATCTATATTTTTGCTGTAGAGGTCGACTTTTAGAACCCCCAAACCTTTCCTAAATATTAGGACTGAAAATAATTTTTCAGTTTAGCCACGGTTTTTGGTAAATATAAAATTCCAAAAAATATCAATTTACGGAATTCATATTGTCTTAGATCTTTTTTCAATCCGAGAAGCTCTGAAAGTTATACCTTAAAAAAAAATCTCTTCTCCGCCAGTAGGATATTTTGGAGTGTTTACAAGCTTTTCATTGTTTTCTACTGAATAAACACGGACAAAATGCGAAACGCGTCAGTGTAACGGCATGAAAGGATCCCTTGCAGTGACACACTGGCACAGCTTTCTCGCCGACGTTCTATTGTGTCTGCCGCTTGTAATCTATTGTCCTCTCAAATGCCAGAAACAGTTGGCTACGAGAAGGCGCTTTGTCTGTAATTAATGATTCTGAGTAGACTTTATCAATCTTTTGCAGCAAATTAAAATGACCCCTCTCAGGGTAGATATACAGTCTCCAGAAAGTTATAAGACTTTTTACCTGGTAACACTTTATTGTCAGAACAATACTTATTTCTTTAACAGTTTTTAAGGTGAGTGGTGAGTTCGTACCTGGAAGCTCTCAGGGTTTAAGCCTGGGTCTCAGGGTTTTTGCCCCAATCTCAGGGTCTCGGGGTGAAGGGGCTGAATCTCAAGGTCACACAGTCTACAGCTGACTCCTTCCTATTTTACCCTGCGGTGAACAGATTTAAGACTCCCGGTTGGTGCTTTTGCTACCAGTGCGTTATGGTTGATATCCCTGCGTGAAAGCAGGTGACCTAGTTAAGTGTATCTTTAAATAATGACAATTCATGGTTTCCACAAGGGCCGGTATTTGAGCCGTTTGGGTAACACATTTGGTGAGTCACTACTACATAGAATCTTTATGATTGGCAATTAAAGGGTTAATATTTCAAAAATCGCAGGGTTGGCTCATTTAGCTATTCCCCAGGTAGGATTGTGCTCACTTATGGATAAAATGAAGATGATAGAAATGATTACTTTGCATGGTGGCATCTTTTTACATCATACATACCGGTCTCTTGGAAGACTAAAGGAACAAATTATCAAATGAAACTATTCGGTGTTATTTGTAGCGATGGATTTGAACCTGTAACAATTACATTTAGATTTGCTGCGTTTGATCCAGGGAGATATCCAGCTGAAAAGCCATTTTTGGATGTCCTGGGGCAAAATGTATAATAGGGGCCAATGTAGCAGAAGAGTAGGGGACCTCTTCAATGTAAATAACGTACCTTACTGTTAAATCTATTTTAATTTATTTATTTGATGCAAAACTGCTCATAAGTTCGTAAGAGTGCTGACCTTCAAAAGCTTGAGAAAGGGAAGAAAGAAAAGGAGTGAAGAGGAAGGAAAGGAAAGAAAAGGAAAATAAATGAAAGTGAAAAGGAAAGGAGAAAGGAAAAGAGAAAAGAAAGAATTAAAGGAAATCAAGCTAAACCGGCACACATTCAGCCAAATTAGAAAAAATACTCTCAATGCCAAAATTAACCCCTTAAATGTACGGGCTCAAAATGATTTGTTTTCAATGGGTTTAGGGACCGCCAATTAGCCTTAAGAGGTTAATAGACAAAATAATTAGTGCTTAGTCTTTAGTGCTTAGTTATTGGTCGATTTCATGACTTTACCACCCTCACTGCAAAAATGCTTTAAAAGTGAATGATCTCATTGTGGATCTGTGTGGCAACCTGATCATCTTCTGGAAACAAATCAGGTCGCTTCTCTTGAAGGTTGGAGCTCTAGCCCATTTTTTGTTTTGGTCTGCTAAAGGAGATTGCAAGCTCTTTAGAACGGAAATGGATTAGTGGAGCAATTACTTGAACAGTCAGAAGTGTGTTGTAAAGCGATTGCTATCAGTTACCGTTTTCTTCATTATTATTATTTTAAAGACAATGCAGTATTATCAAACAAGTCAGCTTTCAGTAATACCCAGATGGTTGAAGGACCATGAATGAGGTCCATGGACTTGAATGAGCTCATTTGAGCTCAATTTAAGTGACTGGAGGATGCAGTGCATTCTCCATCCACTGGGGGCTGCTGCAGCAAAGGAGTATACGGTATATATATATATATATACACTTTGCTCAGAGGACATTTCACAATCCGAAACTCCAGATGCGCAGACACGAAGGTGCAAGTATTTGCATGCACTCGCAAACAACTCGTATATTAGTGAATATCCTAGGTGTTTAACGAGTGTTGGCTCGATGTCACAGCAGAGCTTGTAGAGATTGCAGTGCCACTAGGGCCCTTGGAGTGCAATTGTGATTTCATTTCTCTACTTCTAAATATTTTACAGTTGGTCTGAAATCTAGCTAGATATACAATAACGCGCACATAACATAATGTTTCTGTGCTTGATAATGAACAGGTTAGGATTTGCGCAATTTAGATTGTTACATTAATAACAATAAATTACCCACTCGCTGAAAGAATCATTATCTTCTCCAGGAGCGTACTGCACTACAATATTTAATCATCACCATCAGTACATTATTCTGACTCATTTGTTTTACTATAGAATGCAATGGTAAATTAATTTCAAGTTCCCATCCTTATCTTTTAGTTTTACTTCAACACAGGCAGAAGTGAATTATTTGTAAAGGAAATAGTAATGTTGAAAATCATAGCTTGTCAATTCATAAATCATATTTAAAGAAAAGAACCTAGAAGAAAAATAATCCCCCCCCCCCAAAGGTGAGGAAGGGAAGAAAGAAAGAAAAGGAGAAAAGGAAGAAAGGAAAGGAGAAAAGGAAGAAAGGAAAGGAGAAAAGTAAGGATGGAAGGAATGGATAAACGAAGGGGAAGGAAGGAAAGGAAGGAAGGAAGGAAGGAAGGAAGGAAGGAAGGGAAGGATAGGAAATGAGGAAGGTAGAAAATAGTAACAACAACAAAATCACCCCCCTACACACACACACAAGAAAGGAATGAAGGGAGAACATAAAAGGTGAAAAGAAATTAAGGAAAGGGGGAAAAGGCTACTAGCCCAATAAGGGACATACCGGTGTTACCTGCCCCAGGATTCCACCTGCATCATTACCTATACAGATAGGCAAAGAAATTCTGCGGTGTGCGCCCCTGGTTGACGGCAGTCGTGACAGAAGGAGAGGAGAGTAAAAGGATGGAAGGAAAAAAGGAAATAAAGGAAAAAGAAGGAGGGAAAGTAGAATGAAGAGAATAAAAGAGGGAAGGGAGAAAGGGAAAAACATTCTGAGCTGATAGAAAAGATAAATATAAAGTTGATGAGTATCGTTGCCAATAATGTATTTTTTTTAAAAAAATCCCTTAAATATTTAGCAAATAACGTTCAGCTGATTCTTTCTATTGTTTTTTTTTTTACTTCACCTGGCATTCTGGTGTTAAATGACCAACCGGGCAACCAACCTCTTGCATTTGATTCACTGCACCGTTTTATGTGGCATTGAGGATTGTATTGGGATCCATTTTTAAGATTCCTTCTTTTAGCTTCATAAAAACCTACCAGGGCTCCAGACGTACTTTCTGGAAGTTCAGCGGGGCAATGATTGAAAACGCTTCTGCTTCGCCATTACGTGTAACGGTAAAACCGATCCACGTTATTTAAGAAGGAAGACTAAGGAGGTTCATATAAACCCCTTAAGTCTGACAGTAAAATGCGGAGTGGATTAGCCATGGAAATGGATTTTCACTTTTCAGACCGCGCAGATCCATTTTAATGCCTCCGTTGGCTCCTTTATTAATAAAACTGCCATAAAAATAAATACTGTAACCTTTCGGCACTCGCTTTACAACCACTTAGTAACTTTTTTGGCGTCTGAACTTTTACTATTTTTTCCTGTGAGACCGGCGTGTAATTGAAACGACAGAAATGGATTATATAGCACCTATAAAGGAAAAGCGTACATGGCGGAGAAGAAGAGGAAAGGCGTTCCTGAGGAGGAACCGTGCCAGTTGTCTAATTAGGATAGAGGATTGTTACGAGACAGGGCTGTAATTCCAGAGCAACGGATCTTGACGTAGGTGGACTAAGCGTAGAGCGGCAGATCGGAGGGGAAGCCATCCTCATGGACAATCAGGTCCTAGGTGTGGTGCAATGGCCCTGACACATGGAAGATCTCTTATCTCCCTGAGTTTTAAGGGGCCACTCCAGCTATTGTATGCACTTTAATGCATATGATAGCTCAGAGGTCCCTTTATATCTTTGCGGTGTCCCTCTAGCGCATGCATTTGCCCCTTTGTCCATGTCCCAGCTACTTTTCATGCAGGAGATGTGTTTGCATGCCCTCGCCCGTTATGTACTTACAGCGTTTTCCTGACGCTTTTCCAGGCATTTTATACACACACATACACACACACACACACATACATACATACAGACACATACATACACACACACACACACATACATACACACACACACATACATACAAACACACACATACATACACACACATACATACATACACACATACATACACACACACATACATACACATACACACATACATACATACATACATACACACACACACACATACATACACACACACACATACATACACACACATACATACATACACACACATACATACACACACACATACATACACATACATACATACATACATACATACATACACACACATACATACATACACAACGACAGTACCATAGGTAGAAGAACCTATCAGGGATCAGGGAATGATTGGATTACAATTCTGTTATTCAAAATGGACGCCACAGTGTCTGTAAATGCCATTACAATGACAAAGGTGATATAAATTAAATTAGGCGCTTTTACATCCTCATTAGACAATGACATCGATAAATAGGTTAACGTTCCCCTCTCAGACAGCTGACTTAATCCTTTCCTAAAGTTCATAGACGCTCGTTAACATACCCAAACGGTCCGTGTTGTGACACGGGTCATATATCGTGACCGGCTCGGCAGGGAAATGTATTTCGGGGCGACTCGTAATTTCTGTTTGTATTTTAGAACTTGAGAAATTACTTTTTCTTTTTCTGTTTCATCAGCAACAACGATAATTGAATTGTTCTTTTTTAAAATGGCTAATTAAGAGTAATTTTCTCCCCCCCAAAAATCTAATATTCCAAGTAATGACTTGCGCTACATTATTATGGCGCATACCTTTCCCCATTTTAATTAAGTGCTAATGACCCATGAATGGTTTAAAATTTGATTAAACTGAGGGCCATGTTACCAATACACATAATAAAATGTTTTTATTGGCATATAATAACCTCAAAAATAATAATAATCTGTGTTAAAACAAGGGGTTTTGGATAATGTCATTTTTACAAATAACCTTTATTTATTAAAACTGCCCAAATGTTGCATTTTTTTTATATTGGTGGCATTTTCTTTATTTTCATTTAAAAGTTGTTTTTTCACCCAATTGTGGCAAAATTGGCATAATAATTAGGGTCCCATTGAAATGAAACGTGTTCTATTTTCCTAACCTGTATATAAGAAATGACAAAAGCAAAAAGATACCACCAAACGGGAGGTAAACCTTCAAAATCTGGGAGCAATAGCTTATTGGGGAGGAATAATAATTCTGTATATTGTATTTGAATTCATTTTTTGTATTAATTATACTATACTGTTAGATGTAGGATTAGTAAAAATAATAAGTATATTTTACACATATCGCTGGATAAAATAATACCAATACTAATAACAGGATTAGATTATACATAAAAACAAAGAATTTTTGGACAATTCTATTTTTTCCTGATCTAAGTGGCCCGTTTTTCTACCTGTTGCATGATCTCATATGTTACAATATCTCATGAGGGCCATTTATGAAATAAAGATCTGCAGAAAGTATCACTTTCAGGCTATTAAAAACAGTTAGAGGGACCCGATTTATTGCATACTTAAAGGTAGTGGGTACTGATATATATATATATATACATGGGAACTTCTTAGACTAGGCTCCCTGGAGCTCTTCCTCTCTCAGGGGAGTGGCTTTGTGAAGGGGTGGAGCTAGTTATGCATGGGTGGGGAGTAGGAGGGACTTGTGTAGGGAATAGGCTGGCAGTGTTCTTGGACAAATCCTAGTCCCATTCCAGGAGAAAGAAGAAAGTGACTCGGGGGATCCAGGGATTAACCGAAGCCTCCGGGTCAAACCTGAAGAATTCCCAGGTACGGTGATACATATAAAACACGTTTCTATGGCAACGGAATGACACAGGAAGGCAGTACATGCATACAAACGGCTTAGTTTACAGTCCAGAAATTCAACATGAAGCAAAAGTTCCATCAAAAGAAAAAGTATCCAGAAAAAAATAATTAGAATAAAAAACTATTCTGGCACCACTCTTGTGCAAGTTTTATTAACAAAAAAGTAAATTAAGTAGAAAAAAGTAAATTAAGTAGATTCATGAAAGACTGTAATATTTCTGCAATCATATATATATTTTTAAAAAAAATTATGAAAAAAATGTCCTCTGGGCTTATTTTTATTATTATCATTATTATTCTGAGCAACCGAGGTTGATCCCAATGGTTGGCTTGGTCTTGGCTGACAGAAGATGAGGAGCAAGAGCAAGTACAACTGATGCAAAGGCTTCCCATCGTCGGGTCCTCGCGCATGTCCTCACTCTGGAGGGTGAGTAGGATCAGCTTGCGCATGCTGTGCTCCGGCAAGTTTATACAGCTCAGTTTTTGTGGCCACTATTCCATATATTTTCTCCATCTTCCATCTTCCGGAGACCACGAATTGACCAATTTGTGATCCTGAGATGAACATGAACTCAACCCTGCCAACTTTCAAAAACTACCACTAATATAAATCTTGGAAAGAAGAACTTCCTGCTCCATGGAAACCCCCAGAGGACTCATTAACACGAAACGCAAGGTTTCAGAGGAAAAAACTATTGAAAAAATTCCATAGGGACTACCGAGGAAGAAGGTAAAAGCGAGAGGATTCCACCATATATAATATTTTGACTTTTTTATAGTAGACATATTGCTCGCTTAAACCAGTGACCATAATCTATACATTAATTCCTCTTCAAGTGTTTCAGAAAAAATATTTCACATAATATTAATATATTAATATATTATTTATTATATTAATATTATTTTTATTCATTCATATAACTATTTTCAGCGCTAATTGGATTCTACCGGAACACGTTGTATATCAGATGCAAATATTATGGTAATGAGGCGTACGCCCCAAAAAAACACATATTTGGGAGATCCTCGTTAAGCATTTCCGAACACCAAAAGGCAGGTAAATGATGGTTTTCCACCTGAATTGACTCTCATTAAACAGGTTTCTGTGATATCACATGCAAACAAGCAAAATTTGCAAAATGCCATATTTGCAGTTTTTCCATAAAACTGCAAATGCAAAGAGCCGAAAAGCTTAACTATTTAACTGCCAATTTTTTTTTTTTTTTTTTGTGAGCTATGTGCTTCTCTGGCGCCCGTTAAAATCAGGTTTAAAGTTGGCACGGATCCGGCTGCGTGACGGACAGACTGCAGCAAGCGCGAGAGAAGATTTACCGCTAGACGGAATGACAGAATATGCTGCAGTGCATCAGGTTTAAAGGGACCCTAAAATACTATGACATCAGACTCTGAATATTTAATTTAGCTTCATAAATCTAGATGGTGTTTTTGTTAAGATGAACCATTCCTAGCTCTTATTGTATTTTATTGTTTTGGTTGTATTTTATGTGTATATTATGAGGTTTTGACCCATCTTCATGGATAAGCACTCCACTCACTACACAGGTCCCCCATTAATGGTGTTCAGAAAGGTCTAAAAGCAAAGCAGTCCGACTGATTCATCTCCACATCAGTGGCGTTTTCTGACCTTGGCCCACTAGATGTAGGACGAGGCTGGAAGGTCCACAGATAGCAGCTGCTCGTCCACATAAAATGGAGTCTGATTGTCCTATTGGGTGATCATGTCCCTTGTAGATGGGATTTAGGATGCATTGTGTGCCTTTAAGGTATGGAGAACCAGGATAGGACATCATATCCAGGTGCTCAGAAGTAGGCTTAAGGCACCATGGTACGCAATACATCCATGGTAGGAATTGATAAAATTTGTACTTTGACATAGCAGGCTAAGCAATATACACTATATGGAAAAGTATTGGGACACCTGACCATTACACTAACAGGGACTTTGATGACATCACATTCTAAATACATAGACATTAATATGAATTTGGTCCCACTTTGCAGATATAACGGCTTCCGCTCTTCTGGGGAGGCTTTCCACAAGATTTTGGGGAGTTTCTGTGGGAATTCTTGCCCATTCATCCAGTAGAGCGTCTGTGAGGTCCGGCACTGATGTTGGATAAGAAGGACCGGCTCGCAATTTCAGTTCCAGTTCATCCCAAAGGTGTTGGATGGGGTTGAGGTCGGGGGTCTGTGAGGCCAGTCAAGTCCTTCCACACCAAACTCATCCAACCGTGTCTTAATGGCCCTTGCTTTGTGCACTATATGGACAAAAATATTGGGACGCACCTCTTAATTATTGAAATCAGGGTTTGGGCCAATTATTTCGAGTAAAGGGAAATCAAGACAATAGTTGGACAATGCTCTGCTTCCAAGTTTGTGGGAACAGTTTGTGGAAGGCCCTTTTCTATTCCAGCACGACTGTGCCCCAGTGCAGAAAAGTCTGTCGACTAGCAGATTCTACATTTTCTTCCTTTTTTCTCCCCCCCTTCTGGCGCATACTAACCGTATACAGAATTCCTTAGAGCCATGATCCTACCTGGGTACTCTCTGGGTTTGACCTGGAGACTCTGGGAGAAACACTGCTTCCCCAGGTCTCCGGGGTCACTTTCGTCTTTGGTCATGACCACTCCCCTCCCACTTGTCATTCTACTCCCCACCAATTAAAGACTATCACACATAGCTAGCCCCGCCTCATACATAGCTAGCCTTGCCTCTACATCCAGCTAGACCCATCCCTCCATGAAGCCACTCCTCCAGGTAGCCTAAACTGGGGAGCTCCCAAGTACAACCATCATACATTAAACACATCATGCTTTACATGTACCGTGGATATCTTATGGGCAAATTCTGACTGAGGATCATGAGATTCATAGCTTAAAGGTAGTTGGATAGCTGCTTGTTTATCCAATTTGCTACTTTGGTTTTTGAAATTCTTTTTTTTTATTTACATACAAAAAAAGATGTCAAACAAGTAAAAAAAAAAAAAAGCTGATTTATAAATATAACATAAATTTATCGTCATGGGTCTTGCAGGGTGGCAAATGATGTCATACGGTTTTGTGGACTTTGACCTATTTAAATGCGGAAACATTGAATTACACCGTTTGGATACTTTCATCATTGATAAAAGAAAGAGAAGAAGCGAGAGACGGGATCTAGAGATCTTTAGTCCAATCCAGGGTTAAATACGGTGCGGCTTTTACTATAATGATGTGCCCCGTGGGCTGTCTGCCTTTGATCCATTTCTGCTTCGAGAAGAGAATCCGGCTGACTGTACGCGGAATACTAAATGCCGTTCTGTTACATATCTATGGCGCAGGAAGCTGCTGTTATGACACGTAATTACTATCGAATTTTTTTTTATGTCCTAAAAGTAGAATTAAAGCTAAAAAAAACCCCATAACTTAAAAAAATATATAAAAAAATATTCTTTAAAAGTAACAGTAGAGGGTCAAACAGGAGTCAGATGTTAGTGTCAAGCTATGCTTTGGAGCCAGTGTTAAAGAAGAATATTCACATACGGCATTATCTTAAATCATATTCTTGCACCCATTTAAAATAGATATCATCTTCTTATTTCTTTCATTTAACTATATTTATTTATTTTTTCTGTTGTGCTGTCTTGCGGCAACATTACTTTAAATGTTAAAACAAGAGGCCGTGATCTATTAGTGACTTAGATGTAAGGTTCAAGAATTTTTTCATTATTGAGAGGGTAGTAGATATATGGAAAAGCCTCCCAGCAGAAGTGGTAGAAGGTTTAATGGGGGGGGGGGTGAAATTTGTTGCCCGGTGTCCACATTCACGCTCGTGCTCTCTAAATGAGAGCTACTCTGACCTTTCCTTGATCCTCACCACAAGAGCCGCCATGTTGGCAGAAGTTATGTCTGCGGAGATGAGGAAGATAACAGACTGATTGACAAGATTGAAGATGAAGAGAGAAGAGAAGGAAAAAGATAGAAGACAGAAGATGATGAAGAAAAAGAAGATGTGGAAGCCAAAGTGCTCGGCAGAGGCATAGTTAAAATAATTTTTGAATTATAATTTTATTAATTGACTGTGTTGGCAAAAAAATGTCTGACATTCTCAAAACAGAAGAGAATGTGGCCACGTCTATTGTTTTCTTATTGGCTATTTTTCAAAAACATACTTAAAATTCCAATACATTGGAAAATGTGTACAAATTCTGAAATTGCATAGGATAATAATAATAATAATAATAATAATAATAATAATAATAGTAATACATTTAAGAAAGCTGCTATTTGTCTGAATTTTAGGATCTGAGCCTTAAACAAAAATTTAAGACTTTTTTTTAAAACTATTTTTGTACCTTGAGTACATTTTTTCCAATAAAGAGGAAACCAGAATTCAAAAACAAACATTTCAGCCATAAACTGACAAACTACATACAGCTTATGAAGGTTAGGCAGGATACACTGCCGTGTCACTCCTTCAGTTCCTCCATTTCCATTGACAGGTAAATAAAAAGCTGTCTAGACAACATCAAAATAAATTGAGAAAGAAAAATAAAAACTACTGCAAACTATAGGACTACTTCATTAAACTTGCTTAAAAAGGAACTAAATCCACCCCTGAGCCCATGGCTAAAAAAACCCCGTAAATTGTTATTATTTTTCTTAAATTATGTTTTTATATTATTATTATGTTTTATTTTAATTTTTTTATTTCCCAACTTATTTTACTCTAGAATAGTTGATACGTTGGAAGATGTGCCAAACATATTAAGATAATTGGTTCCATTCACTAAGAAGTTGAGCGATCAGTCCAGTTCAGGGTTAACGTGACTCCAGTCGAGTTGTTTGCAAGGACATGCAAGTACCTGTGACTTTAGATCTTGTGAGTTACAGGCGAGGGCATGTAAGTTCAATATGAACTGTAACTCGCAAATGTAACATCCCTGCTACATTTAGAGGAGGTCACTGGGGGTGGGGGTAATTAAAAACCTTTTGTGGGATGTAGGGGCCCTAATGGGAATGGGGGTTAAATAATGTAAGAAACCCTACCAGAGGCACACACCCCAAGCTGTGTCTCCCCTCCATCGGGTCAAACCATATTTCCAACCATATTAAGTATCATATGGCAAGCTGTCTTGTTGTGGGTTGTTTGAAGCGATCTCAGGGTCACCCACACAGGGTTAATCACAAAGAGGATATGAAATATGTGCCTCTGGTGGTAAAGACTAAAGTCGGAGACCAATTGGGCTGCAGATCCGGGCCATCAATGTTCGTGGCTTGGATACACCGTGACATTGTCATAGCCGGTGGCCGCTCGTATCAGCCAGCCGACGCACGTTTGGCATTTAGAAGGCAATGGCCTTGGCAAAACTACAAAGGTATAAGAGGGGTTAAAACTATAATATGACTAAATGCAGTAGCTTGTATACTTTGCACATAGCTTTCAAGAGTCTGCTCCACGGACTACTTAGTAGTCAGTAGAAGTAGCGATGCCCATTTCTATGTATATTTTTTCCCCTTTGCTCATTATCCTTATCGTTGGTGAACGTGAAAAATCCCTCTGAAATTATAAGCGAGGGATTAGGCAGGAAGAAGGAATGTGGGTAACCGTAAAGGTCATTCCAAGCGCATATCCCTGTTAATAGTAATGGAAAGCAGGATCGGGCCAGCGTTACACAATCATCATACACATGCTATGAAATGTCAGTTTTTTTAAACATTGTAATGGGTTCCTTGCAGTCGATGTATTACAGAATAACACCGTGAACTTGAGCTTTATGATTTGCTAGATTCAATTCAACATTTCTAGTAATGTAAATATTAAGCCGGGGATTTCATTCTTTTTATGAGCCAGCCATCCACTATATAGAATATTTTATTTTCCTTAAAGATACATGAACAAAAAAAAAAAAACAATTGCGCCATATTAACAGTTTTTTTTTTTTGTGTTTCATTTTTGGTCCATTTTTCAACAACACATTTCCTACACTGATATTTGGAAGTTTATGATTCAGAACCGAGATTTGTTGAGACTCGCTCTCTGTCACCCTCTGTCGCACTCTCTCTCAATGTCTCCCTACATTCTCCGCTAAAAGATCCCGTGTCTCCACAGCTCCCCTTCTTGTTTATCACGTCTTCATTCTTCTTGGCCTTGGCCTCCTGGAGGACTTCCACATCAGGGCGGGGGAGAAGGATAACTTCTCCCCCATTGGTGGAATGTGCGGAGAGCTCCACCCTGTTGAGGAAATGCTCTAAGAGGCCACAATAATGCAGCCTGACCTGTGGAAAAAGAGAAGCATTTCTGTGTTTCTCTTCCTCCGCTGATCCGTCTGTATTATTCTGGCCTCCTGGAGCACTACTGCATTTGGGCGTAGCCTCGGCCCAGACCACGGGCACAAACTCCAATCAGGGGAGAAGTTGTCCTTGTGGTGCATGCAGAGGCCCCACCCTGATGCAGAAGTGCTCCAGGTGCCAGGGAAATTCAGAGGATCACCAGGAGAAGTGCAAGAATGAAGAAGAAGCAGAAGAAGGTAGGGAGGAATTGAGAGGGAATGAGAGAGCATGACAGGGGGTAACAGTGGGTATTTTTGGTGAAAAACAAAATTAAAAAGAAAATTTTGAGCTTCCTGGTTTGTTTTTGTTTGTTTGTTGGGGAAGCTCCTCTTTTTCAGACATTCAAAGGAAATTGGACAATTTTGTTAATATTTTGTACAAATCCGAATGCACAAGTCAGCAAAATGTTATATAGTTTGTTAACTTAGCTGAAAGAGCATTATGGGAGATGTAGTCCTGCATCAGCTGGAGGGCCGCAGGTTGGACGCCCCTGGTCTATGGTAAGGCTTGTGAAGGTCCATAGAACATCATTAAATTTCCCACCACAGACCCCAGTAAATGTCCACCATGAGCAATGTTGGTGCCTACCCCGGGGCTGGGGGGGAGCGATGTTCATGCCCCAGTCCCACACTTAGTTGCCCCCCGCAGTGTGGTGCTACTTATGGCACCTCAATCTCACCATCGCCAAGTGAGGAAGAGAAATACGATCTTATGATTCTTATCTATATTATGAACACTTTCCACAGCAGCTGTTACATTGTCACCCTCTTCATCAAGTGAGATTTTGCACTCCGGTACTGCCCTCAAAATAATTAGGGCAGTATATATATATATATATATTGTACATGTTGTGGTAAAGTGTATGGGAGAGTGGTTGATGGGATATATATCTCACCTGGTTACCTCAGCCAGGCATGGTAGCAAACCCAGGTGCTCTCAGGTGAGGCTTCCTAAGCTCGTTACTGGGGAGGAAGCCTTAAAAGAGAGGGCTGTTAGGTTTGCAGAGAGAGGAGAAACTGAGTGAAAGAGCAGCTACAGCCAGCGCTGCAGCCCACCAGGTATGAAGCTTTACCCATGCAAAACCTGTTATTTTGCTTTGTGCCAGACCCTGGCTTGTAGAGAGGTATCCTGCTGTTTAGTTAGAGCCGGACAGGCTTAGAGTTTGTTTTGTTTATACGGTGCTCTGTGCCTACAGCATCTAAATAAACCCGCTTTACGTTTGAAACCGGTGTGAAGACTGTCATTGCCGCCCCATGCGTGAGCTGTTCCCTACAATTGGTGGAGAATGCGGGCATAGTGGTGCTAGGAGCAACGGCATGACAAAACACTGCATCTGAAATTTGTGGACATTTAAAGGGCCGGAAGCATATGTCCTGAGTGAAAGCTGCAGCACTGTACGGCCCATCCGGCACAATGGAGGAGGTGATAAAGCAGCTGATACAGGCTAACCTGAGACATGAGCAGGCTTTTGAAGCCCAGCAACATGCGCAACAGCAGACTATGGCCCAACAACAGGAAACGAATCGCCTGTTAATGGAGCAGATTGCTGCGCTCAGAGAGACTGTTGTGGCTCAGCCCCAACGAGTGGAGGCAAGCCCCCTTGAGACTGTGGATGTGAGGAGGGCCGTTCAGCGGGGCTTACAAAAAATGACGCCCGACGATGACGTCGAGGCCTACCTCACTGTATTTGAGAGAGTGGCGGAGAGAGAGAGACTGCCAGTTGCAGAGTGGGCAGAAGTGATTGCACCCTTTCTGACTGGTGAACCGCAAAAGGCCTACTATGACCTCGGGGAGCAGGATGTCCGGGACTTTACAAAACTAAAAATGGAGATCCTTGCTCGCCTGGGTGTTACGCCCGCTGTTCGGGCCAAGAGAGTCCACTGTTGGAAATACACCATGGACAAGCCTGCCAGGTCCCAAATGTATGATCTTATTCATCTTGTACGTAAGTGGCTGGAACCAGAATCCACTACACCAGCCCAGATGGTGGAAAAGGTGGTAGTGGACCACTACTTCCGCGCCCTCCCGGCAGAGCTACAACGGTGGGTTGGGCATGGAGACCCCAGAACTGCTGAGCAGCTTGTCAACATGGTGGAAAGGTTTATAGCAACCGAGGACTTCCTCCGTGAGGTCCCTGCAGCACCAACACCTTCCAAGACCGTCAGACCCGCGACATCTTTGGGTAAGAGAGTTCCAGCTGGAGGTGTATGGAAAAATGTGAGCGAGAGCAGGGCTCTAGAGTTTGGGCGAGGGCAAAAGACTGATCCTGAACCCCTGGGGCCCCACAGTCCTAGAAAGGGCTCCCTACTAAAGAGGCCAGGGACCCCCCAGTGCTGGAGGTGCCATGAGTGGGGACACATAGCCGCCTATTGCCCTCTTAACTCAGAACCCATGGTGTGTGACGCTAGTCGGCGTCAGTCCCTATTTGCAGAACCTGTTTGTGCAGCCGTTCCAGAGTCAGAGACTGAGCCACATTTTTGTATGGTGACAATAAATGACTGCTCCGTGAAGGCACTTTTGGACTCGGGTAGCCTGGTGACTTTGGTTCGGGCCGGTCTTGTGGCTATGGACTACGTGCCGAACAAGCACATAAGAGTGCAATGCATCCACGGGGATATTGTCGCTTACCCTGTGGCCCCCATTAAGTTGGTGACCCCATCTGGAACTGTGACCTACGAGGTCGGAGTTGTAAAAAGACTTATGCATCCGGTTATATTAGGCCGCGATTTCCCCTTGTTCTGGGAGTTGTGGAAAAGGGGGAACGTTTCTGCAGCTGGGGAACAAACTCCGGCAGAGTCTGTACCCTTCCCTGTAAATAATGGGTCATGTGAGACGGCCATTGGAAACAATGATACCAGTAAGGGGCATGATGAGAAGGATGTAGGCCCACCTGAAATGTATAGTGAAGGTTCTTTCCCCTTCCAGGTGTTAGCTGGGGAGGAAGAAGAAGAAACTTCCCTACCCGGCCAACAGGTCTTAGATTTAGAAATGTCTCGGGGTAACTTCGGGACCGAGCAAGTGAGAGACCCCACTCTGGGAACTGCACGGTCAAATGTTACCGTAGTAAATGGGGTACCACAGGAACCCGAAGCTGACCAGAAATTTCCACATTTTGCCATGAATGGGGATCTAGTGTACCGGGTCACCAAAGTTAACAAGGAAATTGTGGAACAGCTTCTGGTGCCAAAACCATACCGACACCTGGTGCTGGACATAGCCCATAACCATGTGTTTGGGGGGCACTTGGGGACTAATAAAACACAAGAGAGGGTCCTCCAAAGGTTTTATTGGCCTGGGGTATATGAAGAAGTAAAAAGGTATTGTGAGTCATGCCCCACATGCCAGAAGAGTGCCCCAACACCACACTTCCGTAGCCCCTTGGTGCCACTTCCCATAATTGAAGTACCATTTGAGAGAGTTGCCATGGATTTGGTAGGGCCCATTGTCAAATCTGCTAGGGGACACCAATACATTTTGGTTGTCTTGGATTATGCTACCCGGTACCCAGAGGCGGTACCCTTAAGAAACATGGCCTCCAAAAATATTGCTAGGGAGTTGTTTTACATGTTCTCTCGTACGGGGATCCCTAAAGAAATTCTTACTGACCAGGGTACGCCCTTTATGTCACGGGTCATGAAAGACCTGTGTAAGTTGTTTAAAATCACTCACCTCCGTACCTCAGTGTACCACCCTCAAACAGATGGGTTAGTTGAGAGGTTTAACAAAACCCTAAAGCATATGCTAAAAAAGGTGGTAGAAAGGGATGGTCGGGATTGGGACTGTCTATTACCCTACCTCATGTTCTCTATCCGGGAGGTGCCCCAAGCGTCTACAGGGTTTTCCCCCTTTGAGTTAGTCTATGGCCGACATCCAAGGGGTTTGTTAGATATTGCCAAAGAAACTTGGGAGACCGAGGCCACCCCATATAAAAGTGTTATTGAACATGTGGCTCAGATGCAGGACCGAATAGCGACAGTGATGCCTATAGTTAAAACGCATCTGCAAAGAGCACAGGAGGCCCAGAGCAGAATTTATAACAGATCTGCCAGGTTGAGGGCCTTTAATCCTGGGGACAGGGTCCTGGTTTTAGTGCCCACCGTCGAAAGTAAGTTTTTAGCCAAGTGGCAGGGTCCCTATGAGGTTGTAGAGAAGATGAGTGAGGTGAACTACAAGGTCCATCAACCAGGCAGGAGAAAACCTTTCCAGGTTTACCACGTAAACCTGATCAAGCCGTGGAAAGATCGGGAGTCTTTGGGGGCGACCCAGGCAGGGGTCAAAGAAGTGGGGCAACCAGTTCCCCCAGTAATAATAGGAGAGGCACTGTCAGTGCCCCAGAAGCAGGAGGTGAGGGAGTTCCTGCAGGAAAACAGACGCAAGTTTTCGGACCTACCTGGCCGTACCCACCTCATAAAACACCATATTAAAACTGAGCCTCACAGTAAAGTGAACCTGAAGCCATACAGGATACCAGAAGCACGTAGAGAGGCGGTATCCTCTGAGGTCAGGCGCATGCTTGAATTAGGTGTTATTGAGGAATCTACTAGTGAATGGTCAAGCCCCATAGTGCTAATCCCAAAGCCCAACGGGACGTGGAGGTTCTGTAATGACTTTAGGAGATTAAATGAGGTCTCAAAGTTTGATGCGTACCCCATGCCCCGAGTGGATGAACTGGTTGAGAGGCTTGGGAAGGCAAGGTACATCACAACACTTGACCTTACAAAGGGCTATTGGCAGATACCGTTGACTGAGGAGGCTAAAGAGAAGACTGCCTTTTCCACTCCAGAGGGCCTGTTCCAGTATGTTGTAATGCCATTTGGGTTACATGGGGCCCCTGCTACCTTCCAGAGGCTGATGGATCTGATTTTGAGACCGCATCGTGATTATGCCGCTGCTTACCTGGACGATGTGGTAATTTTTTCGTCTGACTGGAAAAGTCACCTCTGTAAGGTACAGGGCGTGTTAGACTCCATTAGTGATGCAGGCCTAACCATAAACCCTGAAAAATGTGCAGTGGGTCTGGAGGAAGCAAGATACCTGGGTTATATCATTGGTAGGGGGCTGGTTAAACCCCAGATCAATAAGATTGAGGCGATACAGAACTGGCCTAGGCCAGTAACTAAGAAACAAGTGAGGGCTTTCCTTGGCATAACCGGGTACTACCGTCGGTTCGTGCCCAACTTTGCCTCAATGGCAACACCATTGACAGACTTAACGAAGGGTGATAAGTCAGTGATGGTAAAGTGGAACCCCGAGGCAGAGGAGGCTTTTCAGAGTCTGAAGTCTGCCCTATGTGACCAGCCAGTGCTCGTTTCCCCAGATTTTAGGAAACCATTTCTGGTTCAGACAGACGCGTCTGCTACAGGTTTGGGAGCAGTTTTGTCGCAAGTGGTTAATGGGGAAGAACACCCAGTGCTGTACCTGAGTAGGAAACTGACCCCAGCAGAGGCAAATTATGCCATAGTGGAAAGGGAGTGTCTCGCCATCAAGTGGGCGTTGGAGTCCCTGAGATATTACCTGCTGGGCCGGGAATTCGTGTTGGTGACTGACCATGCTCCTCTGACATGGATGAAACAGAATAAGGAGAGAAATGCAAGAGTGACCAGATGGTTTCTCTCCTTGCAAAATTTTAGATTTACAGTGGAGCATAGACCAGGGAAGTTACATGGGAATGCGGATGCGTTGTCCAGGGTGTACTGTATGGTTGCTGACGCTGTCCAGACCTCTGGTCTGGAGTCGACGGGGGGGATATGTGGTAAAGTGTATGGGAGAGTGGTTGATGGGATATATATCTCACCTGGTTACCTCAGCCAGGCATGGTAGCAAACCCAGGTGCTCTCAGGTGAGGCTTCCTAAGCTCGTTACTGGGGAGGAAGCCTTAAAAGAGAGGGCTGTTAGGTTTGCAGAGAGAGGAGAAACTGAGTGAAAGAGCAGCTACAGCCAGCGCTGCAGCCCACCAGGTATGAAGCTTTACCCATGCAAAACCTGTTATTTTGCTTTGTGCCAGACCCTGGCTTGTAGAGAGGTATCCTGCTGTTTAGTTAGAGCCGGACAGGCTTAGAGTTTGTTTTGTTTATACGGTGCTCTGTGCCTACAGCATCTAAATAAACCCGCTTTACGTTTGAAACCGGTGTGAAGACTGTCATTGCCGCCCCATGCGTGAGCTGTTCCCTACAATGTGTATATATATATATATTTCCATAATGGACAATATGTCATATAATCTTCCTTTTAGAAAGACATTCTACCTGCCTCTGTTAAAGCGAATTGATTCTGGTTATCGATAATAATAATAATATCGTGCAATTTGCTGTCCCGTTTCCAGATGGCTGCGGAATCATTCATGGTAATGGGCTTTCGGCTTTCAGACATTCATTCACCTTTCGTACGCGGCAGAGGCAAGTTATCATTTTTTATAGAGCGCCTGTTCCTTTGTCAAACGTTATCTCTTTCTTTAATCTTATCAGAATGCCCTGTGATTTCTGACACTATTTATATAAAGTCATTTTATGTCCCGGGCCCTATCTTTGTTTGCGCGTCATTCAGCCTGACGACATTTGATGGAAGGTTTCAAGTCTAAGAGATTATGTTGAACTGAATGGCGAAAGTGTATTTGTCGCGGGTTCTTCCGATGAAGATTGAAGATGAGCTAACTATTTCGGTCCTCGAATGGATGCCGTAGCAAGCGCTTGCTTCTGCTAGACCTGGCCAAAGAGCCAGGCCAAGTGTGGAGGTCACCGGGAACACAAGGAGTTAATTCTCCATCTCTGATCTCAGAAACGTTAACCTGTTGATGCCGCTGTTTGCACTCAGATGAAACGACACATTACTGAACGGATATTCTAGAATGCGTCTACAACCAGTGGCCACCATACCTGGAAACATTCTAAATGAGTTGACCCTGAGACTCTTTATCTATTAATCGGTTAATGGCCCATCGTGCAGATTCTATGTAGTGCACCAAATGTGGTGCTCATGGAAACCTTGACTTTATTTGTCGTTATTTAAAGATACACTTAATTGAGTCACCTGTATTCAAGCAGAGATATTAACCATGACATACTGGAAGCAAAATCACCAGGTTGGAGTCTTATATATGATCACAGCGGGGGGGGGTAGAAAGGAGTCAGTTCTAGATCGTGTAACCCAGAGAATCTGCCCCTTCATCATGTTAGAAATTTGCTACTAAAGTTTTGGATTCCATTTACAGCACATGATGTGATATAGGGAGCAGTGTGACATCATAACATGTTCTCCAATAGGGAGCAGTGTGACATCATAACATGTTCTCTAATAGGGAGCAGTGTGACATCATAACATGTTCTCCAATAGGGAGCAGTGTGACATCATAACGTTCTCTAATAGGGAGCAGTGTGACATCATAACATGTTCTCCAATAGGGAGCAGTGTGACATCATAACATGTTCTCTAATAGGGAGCAGTGTGACATCATAGCATGTTCTCTAATAGGGAGCAGTGCGACATCATAACATGTTCTTTAATAGGGAGCAGTGTGACATCATAACATGTTCTCTAATAGGGAGCAGTGTGACATCATAACATGTTCTCTAATAGGAATCAGTGTGACATCATAACATGTTCTCTAATAGGGAGCAGTGTGACATCATAACATGTTTTCTAATAGGGAGCAGTGTGACATCATAACATGTTGTGCCGATGGAACACCCACCTCCAGCCCTTCAGCACCAGCACGGTGACCGATATGGGCACTTCTCATACACCTCCTCCAGTAGTCCTGAGAGATGGGATATATCAGGACTATCCTGGCATAATCTGCACTGTTGGCAACTATGACTACATTCTCTTGTACATTTCTTAAGGGTTTTTTTTGTGTTGATATTATCGTGCAAGTCCTGTAAACTATTATTAATAAAAATAAACTATAGGCTGTTGGCTGAAATTAAAAACTATAAATGATATTAATTCAATGTTTTCCTTGTCTTCTAATATACATTTCCTTATTGATCTCGGCCATTGCTCCCGGTAAACAAAGCTCCTCTGTTTCTTTTGTTCTCGCCTTCAAAGCGCACTCCTGAATTTTATTGAGCTTTTGGAAACCACGCAGATTAAATACAGCAGCGGGTTTGAGAAAATGAAACCAAGTGACGGATAATTATCGTTACAGTCTCTGGACACGAGGTCTATAAACTTTCTGGGGATCCGTCGAGCTTCTTTATTAATAAGACACTTTCACAAATAAAAACTTGCATTTTATTTGACAGGAAGATTTATGGTAACAATGAAAAACAATGAATTGTTTCTCTGTAATTTACTGCAGTCCACGCTGAAGGCAGGGCTGCCAAAAATCGCTTCTTCTGCAGGCCGAGAAATGAAGACATTGAGTGCTTTACCTATACAGCAGGCCGGGACTGGGAAAGGCCCCGGTGGGCCGCTGACCGCCGGTACCCCGTGCTCACCCGTTCTGACCCTTGGTTGTATAGGCCCGGCGGCGCGCCACGTGAAAACATTTATTTATTGCGTAGCCGCGTATGACATCATCAGAAAGACACCGGCTTTAAAGTGCCGGCTTGTCATCTCCAGTGCGGCCCTGTCCTGGGCCATTTTAAATTACCAAAGAGGGACTTTTTATGTGACCTCATGTGACCAAAAATGACTATGTAACTGAACAAGGCAATTAGAAGAAGAATAATGTACTTAATTATTTTATACTCTTTAATTCATGATTTTTTTCACATTTCTGGAGGTTTTAGAGCTGATTGTAAAGCGCTACGGAATCTGCTGGCGCTATATCAATAAATGTAATACTCAGCAAATATTCTGACATAAGATAAAAATATAGTGATACATTTCTATATTTTCCTATTATAATCAGTGATGTGACATTTCTTAACGTATTAGATAATAAATCATCTATTATTTTTTATTATTATTATTGTTATTATTATTATTATCTTTTATTTATATAGCGCCAACAGTTTACGCAGCGCTTAATACAATACATATATTCAAGGGGTCTGACAAGACGAGAATTGATAGACTAAGACAACCCGATACATTAGGCGGATATTTATGAATTATTAGATTAGCTTACTTTTAGCTTCATATTTCTAGATTAGGTCCCGTTATCTTAGAGACCTTCCCAGGGTATTAATATAAAGGAAATATATACGTAAGGGCATTTTAGATTTATAAGATGGTATTAGGCAAGGAAATAGTTAATAGGCTAAGATGTTTTACTAGTTTTAAATACCGGTATAAGATGATGTCAAAAGTTCTGTTTTTCGGCGAACCGGAGGTATAAGCAAAACTCGTGGCATGTCTATGTGTTTAACCCTCTACCTGGGGGGGCAAGGGAAGTTTAACCGTTTAACCACAGGAAAAAAGTTTTACATTTTTAGCTTCACCTTAACAGGTCATAGGAAAGAGGGGCAATTAGGGCAGGAAAGTGGGACACGGGGACTCGGGTCTCAAAGAGGGACTGGCCAAACCACACAGGGACATCTGGTCCTCTAAATCCCCACTAAATTTCCAATTGTTCTTTAAAGAGGGGAAACACTCCTTTTGTCACCCAAAAATTCCAATTGGGTTTCTCACGGTATATCTACTGCTTTTAGAAAAGGGAAACCATGTTGCCAAAAATCTTTAACTGTGGCAACAAAATACTTTTAATCTGCACAAAAAAGTTCTACTACACTAAATCACGTTGAACTGTCTTACTTTTAATCTGCACAAAAAAGTTCTACTACACTAAATCACGTTGAACTGTCTTATGCCCGAGTCATAAAACAATATATTTCAAAACTTATTTAATACCTGTATATTGCTTGACATATATAAATATTTATATATATATGCATAATATATATATATATTGTATAAATACAATGTCAAAAAATCAGAGTATTGCAGAGTATGCGGTGATACCTTTTTTATTGGACTAACATAATATTTAAGAGACAAGCTTTCGAGAATTATCCTTCCTTCATCTTACTAATCAACATGATAGATGTTACAACTTAAAACAAGTGATGGTATAAGAGAAGGGGGGGTTGAGTGGGGTGTCGTAAAAAGTGGGTTCTTAATGCTGATTCCCTTCGGGATGAGGTTCATTTTCTTACACCGGGTAAGAAAAAATATATCACTGTTGATATTGTATAAATATATATATATATAGTGTGACAAACCCTATAGCATGAGGGCCATACATGTCACTTTTAAGGGTCTTAAGCACAGTCCTCTAGGGCAATCAGAGTCAGGAACACCAGTTTTTAACAAAACAGCGCTTTATTTGTAATTGCTGAAACCCCAAAAACCAAATCATAAAACAAAAACCTAGCTCCCAATTGGAGCCCTCTCTAACTAAACTATGCTGGTGCAGACTGACCAGCCTAATCACCCACTATCTCAACCTCCCAGCCAGACCCAGCTACGCCAGGCTCTGGAAAACCTCCCCCAGACAGCACACAAAAGAGTCCAGGCAGGTATTGCCTCACTTGGCTCAGGGATGATCTTGTTCAGGGCCTCTCCTTGCCCTGGGAGTACAGGGAACTTCCTCTTCCCCCAACAGTCTCTCTGAGTATCAGGCTCCAGGGGTTTTTAATGTCCAGCACCTGTGCCTGATGTCAGCCTCATAGAAATCCCGGACCAGATCCTGTGGACTTCTTGCCTCATGGAAAACCCGGCATGGAGTTTCCACAAAATGGGGAAATGGAGCATTGGCCCACCCTGCTCTCCAATTGCTCCACCCCAGGGACCCATACGTATACTCTGCATAGCAGCTGTACTCAGACACCATGCTGATCATCTCCCTGGGGTTCACACTGTCACAATAGTAATATATATTGTGACAGTCATGTAGGATTGGTGGTGGAAGGGAGGTATGTTTCTCCTAGATTCCTTTCCTATGTGAAGTAACACCTGAGTCTTCCACCTGCTAGGTGATTCATTTAGGTGAATTAGAGGGTGGATATAAAAGGGAAGCCAGGAGGGCAGGTAGCTCTCTGGCTGAGGACACAGAAAGCCTGTCTGTGGGAGAGACATGTGAGTAAAGAGTGAGTAAAGAGTGAGTAAAGAGTGAGTAAAGAGTGAGTAAAGAGTGAGTAAAGAGTGAGTAAAGAGTGAGTAAAGAGTGAGTAAAGAGTGAGTAAAGAGTGAGTAAAGAGTGAGTAAAGAGTGAGTGAGTAAAGATTGCTGGACGTATTGTGTTAAGTTGGCAGAGAGAAGCTCTCCAGCTGGTAGTGAGGGACATCCTTTGTATAGTAAGTGCCGGACAGGCAAGGTTTTTCTTTTGTTGCTGTGTTATATTTTTTGTCTTTGTAACCTTTCCAATAAACCTGACCCTGTGTCAGATTGCACAAACCTACTGCTGTTTGAATGAAGACTGGCACTTGTCCCTTGACCTCAGCGAGAAGCGATCCCAGCCCTATCTCACAATATATATAGTATTAATATTTAAATATAAATATATATATATATAACAGAGCGATGTATTAATATTCTATTAAACATATTCGATAAGGCTACAGTCTGAACATGATTTAATAATTCATGTTAATAGATTCATGCAATTAATAGTTTCAAACATTGGTTTAATTAAGTGACAAGTAAATATAGAAGCAGTCACTGACGATTCCGGTGGCGGCGACTGCTTAGTAACCAGCGTTGATTGCATACATTTATTTATTCATAAATCTGACCCGAGCTACGAAATTCCTGCATCCACACTCGATATGAAATCATCTATAATTTATTGCCGAACTTTTACTGTGAATGCATTTCAATTCACTTAAAAATAAATAAATGAATAAGCGTATAATGAATCGAAAATACAGCAGAAAGGAGACTATATCAATGGTAATAAATTAAGATTTTTTCTGTTTGATAAATGTAATTACTTTTGACGCGCCTGCGGATTATTTTCAGTACATGATTGATTTATAAGAATCAGTTTCACTGTAAGTAAATGATTTACGTTCATGTTTTAGTATTAGGGTTGAGCCTAGGGTTAGTTGTGCGAGGGAGAGGAAGAGATGTGGGGTAGTATGCTTAAATGTATGGTGTTAGTATGTGTGTGTATGTGTGTGTGTGAAACATACAAAACACGGAATTTGGTGGCCCCATTGGTCCCCTAAACTGCCCTAAACTTGCTGTAAACTTTAATAAGTCATTGGCCTCATTGTATTAGCTTTTACCCCTTCTGCCTGGAAGCAGATCCACTTATCTACTACTTTCCTGGTAATCTTTAGCCTGCAAACCATTTATCCTGTTAGTTGCGCTTCTCCGAACTATTTCCAGAATATCATTTTTTTAGATGAGTTTCTGAAAACACTTCGATCAAGAGACCAAAAAACCAGCCTGTACCCCATAGCACATGATTTTCCGTACCATTTTTAGTGTCTGTTACCTATTCATTAATTTTTACTCAGCTACTTCTTTGTAACAGACATTCGCCTGCGAGGGCCATCCAGGAATGTGCGCTGAAGCTGAAAACGTACTGCAAATGGGCAAATAAAACATTTTTCAAGAACGGTAAACGAGCTCGCAAGAACAAAGGCGTCCAAAAATAGAAATTTATGGCAACTTGTAACAGCATTTAGCGGAAAACAACCATTTTAGTGCAGCTCAATCTAAGTGTTTAGCGTAAGACAATTTTCATATGCACATTCCTATATCCCATGACGTTAACTCATTATATTTTATTAGCAATAAGAAGTGATATATTGGCCCTATGAAATCATATTATTCACGTGCGTCCTTGCACCTCTGCTGGACAGCTGCTTTAAAACTAACGTAACGTCAGAGGTTCTTACAAGAAATTATCAGAGTTTACAAAAAATGAAACTCTGCTGCAACAATATCACGTTAATTCATACTAAAATGTTACGTAGAAACACAGTCATTTAGGTTGAAAAAAGACACAAGCGTATCAAGTTCATCCTCGCTGGTAATCCCGTCCTTATAACCCGTTATATCCTGTATATTCCTCATATTATATATTATATACTCTCCCCCGTATAACTAATCCCGTCCTTATAACCCGTTATATCCTGTATATTCCTCATATTATATATTATATACTCTCCCCCCGTATAACTAATCCCGTCTTTATAACCCGTTATATCCTGTATATTCCTCATATTATATATTATATACTCTCCCCCCGTATAACTAATCCCGTCTTTATAACCCGTTATATCCTGTATATTCCTCATATTATATATTATATACTCTCCGGCCGTATAACTAATCCCGTCCTTATAACCCGTTATATCCCTGTATATTCCTCATATTATATATTATATACTCTCCCCCCGTATAACTAATCCCGTCTTTATAACCCGTTATATCCTGTATATTCCTCATATTATATATTATATACTCTCCCCCCGTATAACTAATTCCGTCCTTATAACCCGTTATATCCCTGTATATTCCTCATATTATATATTATATACTCTCCCCCCGTATAACTAATCCCGTCCTTATAACCCGTTATATATCCCTGTATATTCCTCATATTATATATTATATACTCTCCCCCCGTATAACTAATCCCGTCCTTATAACCCGTTATATCCTGTATATTCCTCATATTATATATTATATACTCTCCCCCCGTATAACTAATCCCGTCCTTATAACCCGTTATATATCCCTGTATATTCCTCATATTATATATTATATACTCTCCCCCGTATAACTAATCCCGTCCTTATAACCCGTTATATCCTGTATACAGGGCCGGACTGGCCCACCGGGATACCGGGAAATTTCCCGGTGGGCCGGAAGGTCCGGTGGCTGGGCGGCCATGAAGACAGCCGCTGAGCTGCCCCCAGGCTGCCCGAAATCTAATCAAAGCGGCCGCTGGGTGCTGATGCGGTCGGCCGGCATCAGCACCCAGCAGCCGTGTGCGATGGCCGTCTAGTGATGGGAGCAGTGTGAGGAGTGAAAGCTCCGCCCCCTCGCACTGACCTTTCACCCCTCACGCTGCTCCCATCACTATGCGGCCATCAGATTGCTGGGAATGTAATCTAAACGGCCGGTGCGTGCTGATGCCGCCGGCCGCCTCTGCTTTAATACTTTTTTTTTTTTACTTTATATGGCGAGCCGATCCAACTTACCATATAAATAATAAAAAAAAAGTGTTAAAGTAGCTCCGGCCGGTGGCATCAGCACGCATCGGCCATTTAGATTACATTCTCGGCAGTCTGATGGCTGCATGGTGATGGGAGCAGCGTGAGGTGGAAGCTCCGCCCCCTCGCGCTCAGACTGCTGCAGCACCGGATGTCAGGTCAGTGGCATCCTGTCAGCATAGAGGAGAACAGTGTGCGGCTACCAGGAAGTCAAGAGAAGTAGAAGGTGAGTAAAATAATGTATTTTTTGTACTGTATGTTTTTTGTATTTGTTAAGAACAAAAAAATCGGCATGTGTGTGTATGTAAGTGTGTCCCCCTATATGCCACTCTGCCTCAGAAATGCCTTATACCCCCTACATGCCACTCTGTCCCATGATATGCCTTTTAACCCCCTATATGCCAGAGTTGCATATAGGGGTATAAGGCATTTCTGGATGCAGAGTGACATAGGGGGTCAAAAGGCATATCTGGAGGCAGAGTGGCATAAAGGGGGTTAAAAGGTATATCATGGGGCAGAGGAGCATATAGGAGGGTATAAAGCATATCGGGGAGGCAGAGTGGCATATAGGGGGCATAAGGCTTTTCTGGAGGCAGAGTGCCCCATGATATGCCTTTTAACCCCCTTCATGCCACTGTGCCTCCAGAAATGCCTTATACCCCCTATATGCCACTCTGTCCCATGATATGCCTTTTAACCCCCTATATGGCAGAGTGGCATATAGGGGGTTAGAAGGCATATCATGGGACAGAGTGGCATATATTATTTTTTAATTAATATGGCAAGCTGGATCGGCTTGCCATATAAAGTAAACAAAAATGTCCCATGATATGCCTTTTAACCTCCTATATGGCAGAGTGGCATATAGGGGGTTAGAAGGCATATCATGGGACAGAGTGGCATATAGGAGGGTTGAGGCATATCAGGGAGGCAGAGTGGCATATAGGGTATAAGGCATTTCTGGATGCAGAGTGACATATAGGGGGTCAAAAGGCATATCTGGAGGTGGAGTGGCAAAAAGGGGGTTAAAAGGCATATCACGGGGCAGAGGGGCATATAGGAGGGTTGAGGCATATCAGGGAGGCAGAGTGGCATATGGGGGGTATAAGGCATTTCTGGAGGCAGAGTGACATAGGGAGTAAAAGGCATTTCTGGAGGCAGAGTGGCATATAGGGGATTAAAAGGCATATTACGGGGCAGAGTGGCATATAGGAGGGTATAAAGCATATCAGGGAGGCAGAGTGGCATATAGGGGGCATAAGGCTTTTCTGGAGGCAGAGTGCCCCATGATATGCCTTTTAACCCCCTTCATGCCACTCTGCCTCCATGAATGCCTTATACCCACTATATGCCACTCTGTCCCATGATATGCCTTTCAACCCCCTACATGTCTCAATCATAGCTTTTATTAAATATGGAAAAAAATAGTCTACATGAATTAATAAAGAAATAAAAGTTTCTTACCAGAATATCGTGAAGAATAATGTGATCAGTGTTTTGTTCCACTGAATAAAATGGAACTCTTTCATCTAAAAATGTTCGCAGTAGTAAATGTTTTGATCCCATTCTGTGTAATGTATTTCATTTATTAGGGCCTTTTAACACTTTTGCTTTCTGGCATTTTAATACAAATAATGAGATAAAAAGAATGGCACATAGTGTGACTCGGGTGTGTATAAGGGGTGCGTGTGGGTATAAGAGCTTCACCGTGAGATAAACTATATGGGGCTGGTCTCCAAATTTTTCCATGGGCTGCTTTTCAGTCCCAGTCCGGCCCTGCCTGTATATTCCTCATATTATATATTATATACTCTCCCCCGTATAACTAATCCCGTCCTTATAACCCGTTATATATCCCTGTATATTCCTCATATTATATATTATATACTCTCCGGCCCGTATAACTAATCCCGTCCTTATAACCCGTTATATCCCTGTATATTCCTCATATTATATATTATATACTATCCGGCCGTATAACTAATCCCGTCCTTATAACCCGTTATATCCTGTATATTCCTCATATTATATATTATATACTCTCCCCCGTATAACTAACCCCGTCCTTATAACCCGTTATATCCCTGTATATTCCTCATATTATATATTATATACTCTCCCCCGTATAACTAATCCCGTCCTTATAACCCGTTATATCCCTGTATATTCCTCATATTATATATTATATACTCTCCGGCCGTATAACTAATCCCGTCCTTATAACCCGTTATATCCCTGTATATTCCTCATATTATATATTATATACTCTCCGGCCGTATAACTAATCCCGTCCTTATAACCCGTTATATCCCTGTATATTCCTCATATTATATATTATATACTCTCCGGCTGTATAATTAATCCCGTCCTTATAACCCGGTATATCCCTGTATATTCCTCATATTATATATTATATACTCTCCGGCTGTATAATTAATCCTACTTGAAAACGTGAATTTTTTGTTACATTCCATTGAAAGAACATCTCAGAAATAGCATTTCCTTAAGAGACATAACTTTAGAAAGCTGATTTAGAAAAATAAAAACCCTTCTGTTTTTTTATTAAATATGATTCGCAACAATGTTAAAATCCTGAAGCTCAGGATATTTCAAGCTTCAGTCCCAGTTTATATCAGTTTTAATTATTCAGATCTGCGCGGCTGTAAACATGATGTTAGAACACGGAACTTTGCATTTACTTTGTGGCTTTTTGGTCGTCACATAGTAATAGTTCCAGACCGATTGTACACACAGCAATGTGCTCTCTAATTAATTTTGTATTTGATTTGCTTTTACTTGGCGTTTTAACCCAGTCACGCTTCACTACTCGCTTATTTAAATCGGCTCTTGGATTTGCTTGACTGCCGTTTCATTAACAGTGAAGCCTCCAGAGTCAACAGGCCCCTCGTACTTTAACTTCTCCGAGATTTTAAAATATTCTTGAATACGTATAAAAACCATTACTAAAAAGCATCTGGAAGTGAAGTCCCCCCAGTTTTAAGAGAGGCCGTTTCTCCCCAGGCAGCTGTTAAATTAGGGACAGAGGTTATGTTTTGCTGCAAAATGGGTGATTTGGAGAAAACTTCAAAGTGTGGAGAAAAATAGGACAAAGGGAGAAGGAGTTTGAGAAAGGGAATGGAAGGCAGAGGCAGTGTGTCCAAATATTCATACTGTAAAGACTCAAACCTTAATCAGTCGTTGGTCTCGGCTTAGATTCAGGAGCCGTATGCCTATCCCATGCATGTTTAATACCCTCACTGTATTACCCTCTACCACTTCTACTGGGAGGCTGTTCCACCTATCTAGTACCCTCTCAGAAACCAAGAAGCAGACAAAAAGGTGCATGTAACACTCTGGTGGTATGTATGTGAGCATTAATATATATGTGAGCATGAATGTCTATGTATAAGTGTGTGGTAACATGAATCTGGATGTTAAAGTGTTTGTATGTAGGAGCATGAATGTGTAAGTGTTTGTGTGCTAGCATAGATGTGTGTGAGTATAGATTTGTGTGTGTAAGCATTTGTGTGAGCATGCATGTGTAAGTCGTGTGAGATGGAGTGTTTGTTGGCATGAGCGTTTAAGTGTGTTAGCATGGATGTGTATGTAATGTGTTTGTGTGTGAGCATGAATGCTACGGAATTTGATGGTGCTATATAAAACAATAAATAATAATAATAATAATAATAATAATAATAATAATAATAATAATAATAATGTGTATATATAAGTGGAGTGAGAGGGAGTGTGTGTGCGTGTGTGTTACTGAGTATGAGTAAGTGTATGTGTAAGCACGTGTAAATTTGTGTGAGTGTGTTTAAGTATGTGTGTCAGAATGTATGTTGCAAGGGGCAAAGAAGGCACAGGCATGGGGGGTAATGATGGCACAAACAAACTGTTTGAAGGCAATTATGGCACAGGCCACCTGTTTGTGGGCAAAGATGGCACAAATTTGAGGGTTAGGATGGCACTGAAAAGCTGATTGGAGTAAAGGTGGCACTCACAAGCTGTCTGGGAATAAAAGTGGGACATGTTGCGTGGTGAAATTTCTGCAATATTATTGTAGATGTCAGGGTCATGAAAAGTCATGATGTAGTTGATGTTTTACTTCATTTTTGTCTGATCAAATGATGTCATCGAAGGTGTTAATCGTGAAGGTAACTTATTTCTATTCTTTTTGTGTGGTTTTCACCTAAACCCGTAGTATCTCATACTGCCGCTCATCATAGGTTTCATAGACCTACCAAGAAACATCCTGTTCAAACATGAACGGGTCTAAAGAGAAATGCGTTACTCGTATAACGGGAGTCCCCCGTAGGATAAACTATAAAAAGATACTACGCTTTTATTGACCAATTGTACAGAAGACATTCATTCAAATTATTTTTTAGAGCCAGAGGGGGGCTATGCCTTTTATTACTTCATAACTGAGGTCTTCATCTGCAATATCTCTAGGAGTGTGAATAATAAAGCTGTTTATAATTTCATTGAGTGATCTATTCTTGTGCTAATGGTTCAAGCACTGAGTCTAGGAATTAGAATTCCTTTTTGAAGGGCATCTGGTCTAGGTCAGTAGGTGGACATAGGGTCAGTAGGTGGACATAGGGTCAGTAGGTGGACATAGGGTCAGTAGGTGGACATAGGGTCAGTAGGTGGACATAGGGTCAGTTAGAATCTTCACCCTTCGATGTTCAGGAAGTTCTAAATAATTAAGTGAATGTTTTGTCCGATTAAGAAAAATCTTGATATTTATTTATTTTTATTTTTGTTAATGAAAAAAAACTAAATTATTTTGAAAGGATAAAACCTGGTTTCTAACTGTGAGGCCAGTCTGTAGCCAGCGGTAGAAATAACCTGGATCCTCGTAGAGCAGAGAGGAGCCGCGATGTTAGACTCTTGACCTGCGAAGGAATATATGCACGCGCTTGCTACATACACAGACCCCACGATGTGGATGACACGCCACGGAAGTCACGCATGACTAACGCATGATATTTGTTAACAAGGAATGGAACATGCATGTATGGCTCACGTTCCCGACCTTGGCAGGTAAGGTCAATACACATTAGTGGAATTTTTGGTATCTATTATACAGTAAGTCGGCATATGTTATATACAGACACAAACTTGGAAAACCAAGAGCCCTTTTAAGGTGCCCCCCCCTTAATTCATAATGCACCTTACTTATAGATATTCCCCTCTGCCCCCCATATATGCCTCTCTGCCCCCCTGAAATGCCACTCTGCTCCACTGATATGCCACTCTGCCCCAGATATGCCACTCTGCCCCCCCTGATATGGCACTCTGCCCCCCACATTTGCCACTCTGCCCCCCCCGGGTTACCAATGCATCCCCAGACTCCCTGGTGTTTTCTCCCACTTTTAAAGACTTAAGGTGTGGGGGGGGAGTGCGCCCTATAATCAGGCCAATCCGGTACTTCCACGGAACGCGTTTCCACTGCTCCGGAGTCCAGCAGCTTTACGCCACTCCAGCCGACGCTTGGCATTGTGCACAGTGATCTTTGTGTTTGTGTGCAGCTGCTCGGCCATGGAAACCCCTTTCTCCTAACGGGTCAGCAATGGGTGCAGCTGAAACACCTGAACATAATAATTAGGAGGGGGGGTCCACATACTTTAGGTCATATAGTGTTTATGAACATGAAATTTATGTGAGATGCAACAATGTAAAAAAAACGGAATCATCCGAATACGAGATGCCGTCTGGGTCTGTACATTTCATCGAGTTCAAACTATGACTACTCTTTAGAAAGTAAAAACAAACAAATTGATTTATGCAGAATTCAGTTTGCCGCTGTCCTCTCAGTAATTAAATCTAGGTTCCGTGAAAGCTACAACTTAGAATTTTCCTGACTTTAGAATGCTGCGGCAGAACTCACAGTCTGTGAGAAGACAGACTTTAATAAATAATAAATAATAATAATCACGGCATTTTCCTGATTAAAGGCTGCTCTCCCCCCCCCAATTTAAATATTTAAAAATAGGGGTGCTGCCAATAATCGGGGTTTAGATATTTTTATTAAGTGTTTCCAGCGAGGTCAATGGGAATGCCCCCTGACATCAGCGGGACCGCCCGAGACATCAGCGGGACCGCCCGGGACATCAGCGGGACCGCCGGCGACATCAGCGTGACCGCCCGGGACATCAGCGGGACCGCCCGGGACATCAGCGGGACCGCCGGCGACATCAGCGGGACCCCCGGCGACATCAGCGCGACCGCCGGCGACATCAGCGGGTAGCCCTGGCCTAGCCGGAACCCAAACGTTCCTAGATATGGTGATACAGCCACAGCCGAAAGAATGCCAAAACGTGTTGCAAACCCCAAAACAGACAAACAAATGGGTAATGAATATTCAGACGTTTCTTTACATTTTCGGAGGTTTGTACGAATGCAGGAATTAGGGGAAAAAAATCATTAAATTCATTAAAATTAAGTCAATCCCAAAGCTCAAATTCATGTTGATTGCTTAGTGGGCTTTGCTTTTTCTTGGTAACCTAAAAAAAAGATTCAATATTCTAAAAATAAAAAAAATAGAAATTAAAGGGAGGGGGATTCCCGACTTTCCTTATCCCTGTGAAACCCAAGCAGTGTCCCAATGCCGCTGGGTTCAAACGACGCTTATCATCCCTGCACAATGTTCCAGCAGTCTAAATTTTTATTAAAATCCTTATTTTGTTTAATGGGTTGGCTGTTTCCTTAACACGATATTCAACGCCATCAGATCCGTGTGACGCCGTCACGTTAAGCAAATAAAGCGAAAAACAAAATTATACAGCGTCCAATTCCCGTTGTAACCCTAGAAATCCGAGTACGTTAGCGCTGGCAATATAAACACATTATTTTAATAAGTTGTGCCATACCGGGTAATTTCAGAGAAGGATTTAATTTTCCAGCCAGAAACATTACAGGTTCATTATGAGACCCACAGAAAATCGATTTTCTTTTTTTTTTATTGGCAAATTCAATTAAACTTATTAAAAAAATACAAATATTTGCGTCTGTTTTTTGTTTGGCATCCCACGTTAAGTACGTAGACGTTATAACGCGGTATTGTTACAATGTTTCTCAATTATCGGAGCGATTTTCCAATCAGCCCCAATCAGCCGCTCCTTAAAGTGAAGCTGCACTTGATTGTCGGCCGTTGGAGAGAGTCTAAGACCCGCTAATTCCTAATTAGAAACATCGAAATGACTTTAACGCGAGGGATAATTTGAGATTGTTGTCTAAATGACAGATAACGAGGAGGAATCGTATAAAAGCGGAGATTGTCTGGGGAATCAATCCCTTGTTATTAGTGTAAGTCGCATGAATGTGCGGTTTTCAGATTTCATTTTCTAGATCATTATGAACAATAAGCAGTTAGGACCTAGAACAGATGCATTCTGGGTATGTATCATTAATTAGTAGGGATGAGGCAAGAGGGCCAAGCATCACAACATACAATTTCTTGTCCCTTTAACCCTGTTGCGAAATCTGCCTGAATCCATCAACAAGCAAATTAACAACCGGAGACAGATAACATAAAGATAACATAACATATATAGTTTCTTTTAATAATTAAACATATGAAAATGGGCATACTTGGTCTCCGGGTGAAGGTCTGCTTTCCATGGTCTCTTTCTCCAGTGAGAAAGTTCATGTGAGGGCACAATGACGGTGCTTGGAGTAATGTAATCTCCTCCGATTGGTGGAGAGCTTCGCCATATTGCCCTCTGTTTATCTGAGGGAAATATGACGGCACTTGCAGTGACGTCCTCTCCCCCGATCGGAGAATCGGGAGAGGACTTCACCGCAAGCCCCTCCATATTTCCCTTAGTTGGCGCCATTTTGGAGAAAGTTGCCGGGTTATGTCCGCGGAGATGCAGGTGAAGAAACAAGATACCGGCTTAAGGATTAGGGATTGAAGATTGAAGAGAAGGGAGAAGATGAAGAAGTTGTGAAATCGGAAGTGGTCAGCAGAGAAGGTAGGGAAATATTTAGAGAGCATGAATGAGAATGAGAGTGTGAGAGAGTGAGTGAATGTGGGCACCCGGCAACAAATTCTGTTCCCGAAATAAAAATGTCCCCAAATTTTTGGCCGAACCAAATGGGTATTCCATACCGAAAAACTAGTCCAAATCGTTTTGGGCCCATTTGCACATGTCTGATATACAATCTCTCTAACATTTTGGAGAAGAGCAGGAGAAGAGGGTAAATGAATGGTAAACAAACAAATGAATGGGGAGTTGGGGACTTTCATCCCAGAAATATGAATTTCTCTTTAAAATATTGCTAAAAACAATACAGTTGGTTAATGACTTTATAATAAAAATTCTCATAACTCTAGCTGCTTGTCACCATAAACTGACGCGCATAAAGCGTTCAGATATTGAAAACATGTTTTTCCGTCTCTATGGAGATTTGAACCTCTCAGAGCTTCAAAGAAATGAAGAAAAAAAATTCTGAAATGTTTAAGTTGAGTACAATGTCAAGTTTTATGAGTTTGCAAGTTAATTTATAAAGTAAAAATAGAATCGTATCGATCGGAAAACCTGGCCGCTTAATTCAGTTATCACTGTCTAAAATATAAAAGGTGTACGAAAGAGAAGAGAACGCTCAAAAACCAGATGAGGAAAGATTCCGTGCTATTCATGGAAAACGGCCATTTATACAACCAAGAGGAGGAATCTCTAACGGGGAAATATTGTCAATTTTACTAAAATTGGCATATTTTTATGAAACTTTTGCCTGGGAGATAAGAAAGGTCCACGAGTCAACCCATTAGTGGAGATTGATCATCTTGATCATCTATTTATGTTCTAGACAGAGGATGTACGGCTTGGGGAAAAGAAGAGAGAGAAGATGGGATAGAAACATAAAGGAATTTAACAAAAGTACAGGAGAGACGTTTATTTCAAAGGAGAAGAACTGTAAGAACAAGGGGTAATCTAAAAGCAGAAAGACAGAGGCTTAGATGGAATGGGAGGAGAGAGGGTAGTAGATAAGTGGAACAGCCTCCCAGCAGAAGTGGTAGGGACGCATACAGCGGGGGGGAATTTAAACATGCATGGGAAGGGCATATGGCTTCTGAATCTAAGACTGATTTAGGTCTGAGTCTTTACATCATGAAAGATGTTTCTATGTTTCTCTAAGCTGTGTCATATATCAAATTAAGTTTTCTAGATTGTAAGCTTTTGAGGTTACTTACACACAAAACCTTTCTTCTTTTGAAGCCATTACATTATTATAGATACTGTAATACTCTCTCTCTCTCTCTCTATATATATATATATGTATATATAGATATATATAAAAACAGCCAGACAGGTTAAAAAAAAGATATTAAAATTGTCTTAAGAAATTCTTGGAATTCCATTATATATTTAAAAAAAAAAAACATCTTGTTATTGAAAAGTAATGATAAAATAAGAAAAATAAAATCCTGCGGTGTCTTGTTGCCACTCGCTGGGTTATTACGCGGGGTTTTAAGTTGTTGTTGAGAGGGAATGATGGGCGGTGAGTTAAATCTGCGTAACTATCAGCCTGCAGGTATATGTGCAGAACGCAGTGACTCGTGAATGAGATTCACCGGAGCTCATGAATGAGATTCACCGAAGCTCATGAATGAGATTCACCGAAGCTCGTCCCCGCTTTAAATGATATGTAAACCGGAACGGACCCGATAACGGCACCCTGGTGCTCGGTGACCTTTACACCCGCTAGGAAAAATAAATAAGTGGAACGATTATGCAACACGATATCCGCCAAGAACACACAATTTGGATTTCGTAAAACATTTTTTGAGGGGTATTGATGGTGAAATGCTGGAATTTAGGGTCAACAATCAGCCGGCGTAATAAAGATCTATGAAGTAATAGTAATAGGTGGATGCACAAAAAAAACAGAAAAAAAGGGAAAAAAAACAGAAAAACACAAGGTGCCTCAGATAATGAGATCCATCCCCGGAACAATGCCAAATGAAGCTATACACGCTCTTAATCAACAATGTCTGTTTCTGGTTAGTCCTGATGAAGACCATTGTGCTCGGAATGTCAGGATAATTACTTTCATTCATTTAGCATTATTAAAGAGTCTGCATGGTCTATCTTCATCTGTCATCAAATCAAAGTCCCTCCAACCTCAGCCCGTAAGATTGTGCACAAGACGTTCCGTGATCTCATTGTGAATTGTCACGGGTTCCTGAGTAAGGTTCCATCCTAGTCGTCCTTTGATTCCTTCAGTTTGACCGGTTCTGGATCGACTTCCATCCTTCCAAGCGATTGACTTGGTTTTGATGGACTCAGCAACTCAACTTGTCTCTTGCCTGAACAGGACCTTGTAAAATAGACCCCATATTTATTAGGAGAGTCTGAGTTTGTGATAAAACATAACGGCCGGTGGAGGTTGCCTGAAGTTGCCTAACACTGCAACTTCCAACCATTTGGAATGAAACAGATCAGTGGCTCATTAAAGGGTTTCGCCTCGCAGGGAAGCCATCTTTTCTGCCTATTCTGCTGTAAACAACTATTACCTGGACCTGTTTCTCATCAGAATCATTTCTTCACCAATTAGAGCTGGAAGTCCACCTCCATACCACTCAGTATGAAAAAGGTTTTGTAAGAAAGGGATTGGGCAAAATGTGAAGGTGGGTGGAATTCTTGACTCTTAATGCTTCCAAGGAAGCGGTCCTCATTGTGGTCTCCTTTGACGCAGCAATGGCAACAATGTTCCCTCACTGATACTGTTACAGTGACATCATTTTTGTGTGTAGGAGGAACAAGAGGGATCCTTTGAGTCCAACCAAGAGCTTTAATCTGGGCACCAAGAGCTTTAATCTAAAAAACCGCTCCTTGAGAAACCCTTTGAGATCCGGAAAGTCAGGAATACGTCTTTGCTTTCCCGGCCAAAATATTCAATAGTCCTGGTTTTAGGTGCATCATGTGCAGTAGATGACACGTATGATGCAATAATGCCAACATTTCGATAGTCCTCAACATTTTATATCCCTTGCTTCTCTCATACCGTTGGTTTAACCCCTTAAGGACAATGGGCGGTCCCTAAACCCATTGAAACCAATGCATTTTGAGCCCGTACATGTACGGACTTTGTCATTAAGGGGTTAAGACACACATTGTCTCTGGCACAGCCTCACGGCCGGTGCTCATAATATATAGGTATACGTCTAAATTAACTGGGTTGTTTTATCGCCGCGAGACTGAATTTCTGTTTTGGCTTAATTTACGCCCTCCGAATATGACTAATAAATATCCTTGTGTTACTCCATAATTTAAGGATTTTCTTTTGCGGGAGTGAGGAATGTAAGAGATTTGTAGGGGTTTGGGAAACCTTGGAACGACTCCATAAATCAAATATTGCTTAGGAAACTCCAACCTTGAATATAAATTAAACGTTTATCCGTACTGTAAACACCGTTCATGCATTCCCGCGCAGAGAAACGCAATAAATCAAACGGTGGAGGATAAAAAATATATAAAACTAATTTACCGGCTAGTTGTTGTGTTTCTGCGATGACGCTGAATTAATCAGTAAGGTGTGATGGCTTTCTTTGGGGGGGGGGGGAAATGTACTCAACAAAGCAGTGGGGCGGAACTAATTTTTTTGTCCTTTAGAAATGGAAGGTGATTTGGTGGGGGGAGGGGCTAAACAGGCGGAAAAGCTTTAAAAAAATGCATTAAACTGAAAAAATAAGTAAAATAAATACGTTGAAGATTTTTAATGATATCTAGGTTTAAAAAAAATCCCTTTAAAATTAATCAGCCACCTACACTAAGTTTATTTTATTTTAAGTGTTATCACATGTGAGATAAAAAAATAATTAAAAAACCATATAATAATAATAATAATTATTATTATTATTATTATATTTTTATTTAATGTTCCATTTTTACATTTTTTTAGATTAATATTTTCCAGGGTTGAGTTATGCTAAAGCCATAGCCTGGGTAATTTTATGTTCATTTTATCTTCATTTTCCACTATACCTCCAGTGCAGACTGTATCAGAATCCTCATATCAGCCCAAGCAGGAGTCTGCCCGCAGTCTTTTAGCAGATTGCGTCTATTGAGCCTCTAGCGTTAAAAATTCAAATACACGGTGCGGCAGCAAGATGGCAGCTTCCACGCACAGGAACATATTTAATATGTTTACCAAAAACAAAATAAACAATTCCTATGATATATAAAAAAACATTAAATCTCTTATTCTGGCTCTGAAATAAAGGACCATGTTTTTTATGTGTACTTTTTTCTTAAGGTCTTTTTCTTCCTGATGGGTAGAGTTGATTCTGGACAGAATGAAATCGTAGAGGGATGCTTAGATTCCTATGATGCCTTACTGAGGTTGATATTTGGACTCTATGGTTTCAAACCCTTCAATAATACCTCCAGCTTTCTATGATGTATACTAAACCAGCACATAAAACTGTGTTTATCTACCCCACTACAGCATCAAGAACTATTGGTAAAGCTATGTGCATATAAAACAGCACAGCTATTTGGTTAGCGGTAGGCGAAGGTGCAGGAACAACTGCGTAACTCTGGATTTTATCATGTGAAAAAAGTTTACTAGCATCCTCTGTTACCACTTTAACCCGTCATGTATATTTATACACTTTAATGGTTATGAATCAAGAGCTTTATACCAAAATTCATATAAAAAGCAATGTATATGTGTATATATATATATATATATGTACGGTATATATATATAATATATTATATATTATATATAATATATTATATATAATATATATAATATATTATATATAATATATAATATATAATATATTATATATATTATATATAATATATTATATATTATATATATTATATATAATATATTATATATTATATATATTATATATAATATATTATATATAATATATATATATATATATAATATATTATATATAATATATATAATATATTATTATATATAATATAATAAAGGGTCCTATGGGCAGCTGTTACATAGCTGACTAGTATTGGTGATAATTATAATGTTAGAACTAACAAGGTCATTCTTAAATAGATTGTTAATAATAATAACAATCAAGGCATTTTCAGTTAAAATGTAACACTTTCCAGAACGCTAGCGAAATGTGAATTCAATTACGAACTGATTACATCAACAAATTAGGACACAGCCATTAGCGAAAGGTCAAAAAAAAGCTGTAGATTAGTAGAACATGTTTCCAGTATATAGGGGAAGTGGGCTACATAAAACATAATTACACACAATTTTAATAAGTAGATGGGGGAAAAAAAGCGTAAAACAAAAGCCGCTACTTTTCTTCTTTGTTAGAATCTGTAAAGTAGTTAGATCTGTTAGAATAGGCTATCTTGTTGGGTACAGAAAGGCGAAGGTTCACGCTGTTATTACAATATATCTGCATTGATAATATATAATAGACGTGAGATTTAAATGGTTACAATTAACATCTTTGGTAACAAACTGACACACGTTGTAAGCGCCGGTTCATGCTTATTATGAGTTAAATTATTTGAATGGTCGTTTTGCGTTGCGATGTGAAGATGCTCTTTGTACGTTGGAGCAAGCTATCTAAAGTTAGAGTTATCCAAAGTTCTTCCAGCTGGGTCTCAGCGGATGGTTCAGATGACAACCTTGTATTCATCTGTGGGGATTCTAGATAGCCGGACAACGGTAGACCACTAGATACGCAACAGAAGAACTCTGTGTCCGGAGGTGCGTAGTTCTGATAGAACGTTCTGTGCGATTACCGGTGTTTGAGGCTACCTTAGGACATTGTAGTGTCAGGACTTACCTGAGATCCAGAAACCGTGTGGCTACATCCCCTGCTCCCCAACTAGACTGCGCCTGCTGCTTCTACCTCTAAGTAATGTTTGGGACATCATCGTTATGCATCTTGTAGTCTATAATAACGCCTTACTCCTGAGATTCTGTCCAGTTCTCTAGGTTTTTTTTACCCGGCTTAACTTGACCTCGCTCTTACCTGGTATCCTGACCCGGCTTGCCGTTGGGTTCCTGTTTGCCAGCCAGCTCTGCTCAGGGGTTCTGCTCCTGAGCACGGTGACGTAACATGTAGGCTTGCCAGACTATCGAAGGTCTCCATCTTTATCAAGGAACATATACGAGACCTTGATAGGAACTTAATCGGCTCTACCTAACCCATACAGAATGCAGTGATTGCTAGCACCAGACATGTCCACAGGTCTAACTCCGGAACCCAATGTTAATAAACGAAACAAAGCAATGGAATCATTCCAGACCAAAGTTAAAGGTGCCATGTGCTACACTATGTAGGATATGTGTGATGACTGGGCATTAGCTGGGTATATACAGTATATATATATATATATATATATATATATATATATATATATATACCTCTAGCTGTTTCCTGAATAATAAAATTTCTCATTTTCATAGATGTTCCGCTGGTAGAAGAATAGTCCTGTCTCAATGTTCTGCTGATGATTAACAGACAAACGTATCTGACTCGTTGGCTTTCATCATATCTCCCTTATCTCCTTCTCTCCTTATTTCTCTATTTCTTCTCTCTGCAGCCCCTGTTTTTATTTTATTGCACACATCAGTCACCCCCCTAATTTCTTTAAGATCTTTTTCTGACTTACGGCGGGATTTTATCCACTAAACCCTAAACTTGACCCTAAATGAACTGCTAAGTCGCTCCCTTTCTGAGACAGGTGGTAAACTTCAGGTCGAATTCCAGAAACTCATCTATCTTTAAAGTCAAGCTGAATCAAGCTTAAAAAAAAGGAAATAAAAAAAAAATCAGCAATTCAGGGAACCGTTAACCCACAAGTTGCTGGGAATTTGTATTGGAAACTTGTGTAGCGTTTGATAAATCAGCCCTGAATTACCGGTGCGCAAACTTCGGCAACAAATGTATCTTCTCCTAGGTTATGAATTCAATTATCGCATCGCTTAAAAATGAAAAATGCTATTTTAAATGGTCAGAGTGATTTACAGATTGGCGAGGCAGCCGGCGGATTATCCATCACCCTGAACCTGAATACCAAAAAAGAAACTAAATGTGACTTACAAGGACGTTGGAACAAAACTTCATCGTTTAAAACCAGATGGAATTAAAGGAAATTTCACCAGCGCCCAAGACGAGACCAACGAGCGATTACGAGTCTTTACAGCAGGAAAAACCGGCAAAAAATAATGGATAAAATAATGGCGTTCCATAAAGAGGCAAACTAAATATATTAAATACAAATATCAGAATATAACATAATGCTGTATATACGGTCTACTCGATTAGTGTATCTAACCCCCCCCGGCATACAAAGGGTTAACAGGTCACAAACATATTGATAAACATTTCAACTTCCGGCCCCGGGTAACATTTCGCTAATTCGGTTACGGCTGGAAGAGACATCGCCGAAATGAATTTACCGTTGACATAAATTATTATGAGTCATTTTTCTTCTAAAAACGAAAAAAAAAAAAACAAAAAAAAAACACATATTGTAACAAGATAAAAGAAATCCATAACCTTTTGGCAAAGCCTCAAGTTTATCTACAATGGGAAATGATGGAGGTTTAAGTTTGCTGTTTTGGTGTTAACCCTTTGTAGATTTCACATACTGGATTTAACACTTTTAGCACTAAATACGGTATCAGAAATATAATTCTTCGGGCTGTTGAATGACCAAACCATTTTTTTTTTTATTATGTAAGCTTTCGCTTTAATTTTAATTTTTTTAGGGAATTGTTCAATGTCACGTGGAATAAAACCAGACCCTGATAGGTTGTTGCCATAGTAACTGGGGGAAAAAAAAGTGATGAAAACTTCGGCAGAAAGAATAAAATGACCAATCTCCTAAGAATGATTTCCGTAACATGTTAGGTATAATTATTATTATTATATTATTATTATTATTATTATCTTTTATTTATTTGACGCCAATAATTCCTGCAGCGCTTCTTACAGTCCCTACATTCAAAGGGTCCGACAAAACCAGAATTGACGGACTAGATGCTGCCCCGCAACACATTTAAATACATAAATGGATTTAATAATTAATAATAATAATCAATATTAATATTACTTTTTCTTGTTACATGACTCTACTTTCTTTTTAATAGGAAATGCCAGAAAAAGTCATTATAGAAAAAGGGACGTAAAAATCGCTACCTTTTGCAAAAATATCGGCTTCTCACGCTCGTTTCATCCTGTCCCTGAGTCACTATAGATGACGCTGAATAATAATTGCATCATTTTGCAGCTGCATGGGGATCTGATGATGTCATTTGAATCATCCCCATCCCCTGTTGGTAATTCTGCAGAGCAATTTTCAAACCGAAATATGCCCGCTCCGCTTTGGAGTAATAATGTGAAAACAATCACAGGAGTTATTAAGCATTAGAATGCTCCCGGGGCCGCGTTCCGACATTCCGAATGCGCGAGGCTCGCTGATAACCATCTGTCAGCAGCTGCCGGCCGAGACGGCCACGGTTCACAGCACGGCAGGCGGCGCGACAGAGGTCCCATCGAAACCAGCCGAGGGTTTGTACCGCTTGCCAGTCCGTGCGCGCATGCCTTTGGGTAGCTTGTTATTAACCTTATGTCTTACAAATAACTGCAACGTGCCTAAACGGGTCTAAATCCTACCGCAACCGCGCTCCAGTATGCTAACTATCCTTACTATTACCTAAAAACTAGAGGGAGCAAGATGGAAAGTAAGGGAGGGTGGTAGATATGTGGAAGAGCCTCCCAGCAGAAGTGGTAGAGGGTAATACAGTGAGGGGATTTAAACATGCATGGGGTAGGCATACGGCTCCTGAATCTAAGACGAGACCAACGACTGATTAAGGTTTGAGTCTTTACAGCAGGAGAAACGGGCAGACTAGACGGGGGCCGAATGGGGCCGATCTGCCGGCAAATTTGGTGTTTCTATGTAATTTTTCAGATCTGCGTAAAATCTGCCCCAGATAATCCCTAGTTATAACGCTTGAACGCACGCCATTCTCTCTCTCCTTGAAATGTCTTGTTGGTTGGGATGGAAGCCGGCTTCTGATAGACTTTATATATGGTGATAATTACTCTGTATAGTGCTCGGCTCTCTCAGTGCCTCTTCTCTGCAAAAAGATTAAAGTAAAAATCAATTCTAGGTAACTCCCCAAACATTACGTTTAATTGCGTTGTCAAGAACCGGCGGAGTTAGCGGTACGACTGTAGCCGCGGGTCATTCTGCTCCGTGACACCGGCAGCCTGCGACCTTTTAACTCCCTATTAGAAGTGGCTGGCGGGGTAACAATAATGTTAGTGTGACCCACTACAGCGCAGGTTTCTCTCTAATCCGATATACCCTACAAATTTAGATCGATGACGACAAGGAGCAAGGTAACAAAGTAGCAACGGCAGATCGGCCCCATTCGGCCCCTGTCTCGTCGCCCGTTTCTCCTGCTGTAACGATTCAAACCTTAATCAGTCGTTGGTCTCGTCTTAGATTCAGGAGCCGTATGTCTATCCCATGCGTGTTTAAATCCACTCTCGATTTCAGACCAGATCTAAAGTTACATCACGGCGTAAATGATATCGTGTCATCATCATTATTATGGTTCCTTTCTATAGAACCAGCTCCGTATTGTGAAATCCCAATTCTGCCATTTTTTATTGTCTCATGGAAATTAGTATCAAACAGGGCTTGTGCTGCCATCATAACTGGATAAAGTAGCTGCCTAGGGCCCCTATTATTCACAATGGCCCCAGAATTTTGAATAATAGGGGGCCCAAGAGAACGTTGGGCTGAGACACTGATGCTTCAAACTTATATGACTATAATGCATAGAAAAAAATGCGATCAGATGTGTTTTATGGTTTATGTAGAATAATTCTGCTCCCCACTTTCACTATAGATGGGGGCCCCTTTATCGCCTAGGGCCTCTTTAAAATCCACCAACTAACTATACTGTTCATGGGACTGTATTTGCTTTATATATATATATGTTTAATATACATTGTATGCATGGGATCTTCTATCAGAACATTGGGAATGAGGCTGTAAGTCAGGAACCCCATTTATATGTTATTTTTATGTAAATATCAAACTCAACATTTAATCTTGAATCACCTTTTCCTGGAACTGAGTGCGAGGACCTCCTCGTATCATTCCCTCAAACTGGATGTTTTTAGAGCGTTGTAGACTTGTGCATATATATCAAAAACAATTCAGACATTACTCACACTCTCTCATGCTCTCTCACACTCTCGTTCATTCTTTCTCATTCACTCTCTCTCTCTCATTCACTCGCTCTCAATGTCTTTCTAACTTCTCCGCCAACCGTTTTCGTGTCCCTGCATGAAAGGAGACGGGGACACGGAAATGGTCTGAGGTGAAGGTAGGACATTCGCATGAATTAAAGAAATTGGCAAATTGTGTTAAAATTAAAAAATTGTACAAATCCGAAGCACAAGTCCAGAGCGTACTGAAGAGTTGAGCTGACAAAGTCTACTACACACACAAGCTGTCGTGATACGGTATGTATGGCTGTTAATATACCTTGTAAACATTTTTAAGACTAAAGCGTATAATATCTTTACTAACTAGATAAATGAAGCACCTCCTTTCGGTAAGTTATCCATTCCTAATGAAACAAGCTGCGAGCAGATGTTACATAATTAATGTTCAATCCGAATTCCCATGAAGGTTGAGCCCCCGCAGTGAACATATGCAGGTATGAAATTTTCATCAAAAGATGTTCAACTATTTAATGAGTTTTGAAATGTATTTGGGAACTTCTTATGTTTTATGTATCGCCGAAATTCTTCAACTGACCGAGTAATAAGTTTAGCAAAGAATGTTTCGTAAGAGCAAATCTGGGCCGAACCTCGAGAATTTGGTTCTATGGCCAACGCAACCAATGGAATGGAACACAAGCCTGGGTTAGACTGGGGGTGATGAGGCAGGTCCTGGCACTTTAAGCACGGTGCCGGCAGCTTAATGGCGGAATGGTGTTATGCTCACCTAGCCAGGTGTGTCCAGCTCAGGGCAGCACCTGATTCTGTGTATGTTGGCCAGCACGGTTTGCCAAGTGTGCCCGGTGGCCAGGGGCGGGCTGGGCCGGGGGGCAGGGGGGCAATTGACCCCCAGGCCGCCCGAAATCTAATCTAAACGGCCGCTGGGTGCTGATGCCGCCGGCCGGCGCTACTTTAATACTTTTTTTTAAAATTTAATATGGCAAGCCGGATCGGCTATTAAATGGAAAAAAAAATAGTATTAAAGCAGCGCCAGCCGGCGGCATCAGCACCCAGCGGCCGTATGCGATGGCCGCCAAGTGATGGGAGCAGCGTGAGGGGTGAAAGCTCCGCCCCCTCGCACTCACCTTTCACCCCTCACGCTGCTCCATCACTATGCGGCCATCAGACTGCTGGAAATCGAATCTAAACGGCCGCTGGGTGCTGCTGCTGCCGGCCGGCGCTACTTTAATACTTTATTTATTTATTTTTAATATGGCAAGCCGATCCGGCATATTAAATAAATAAAAAAAAGGATTAAAGTAGCTCTGGCCGGTGGCATCAGCCCCCAGCGGCCGTTTAGATCAGTTTTCCAGCAGTGTGATGGCCGCATAGTGATGGGAGCAGCGTGAGGGGTGAAAGGTGAGTGCGAGGGGGCGGAGCCACTTCACTTGACTTGCCCCCCAGGCCTTAGGCTGCCAGCCCTCCCCTGCCGGTGGCCTGTCCGGTCCTGGCTCCATCAATCACAATAAGGAACCGTATCTGAGATCCGTTTTATTTATAGATATAGAGGATGTTATATGATTGTGTTCTCATGTTAATTACTTAAGTTCTTGGGAAGTTGTCCACTGTGGGTCTCCTGTGCGTATTGTCAGCTTTCCCAATTGTTAGGCGACTCTGGGGTACTTTTTACGACAAACCTCCCAGTACCGGCCCTGGAGTAAGATGTTTTCCAGCGGTAAATTACTTATTTTAGCTTTTATCCCAATCAGGTAAAATATATCAGAAGTGGAAACGCCACGATCGAACAAATATGAAAAGCTAGAGGCTTTCAGTAGCAGATTAGAGCGCTCTCTATTCCCAGCATGAAAGAGTTAATAGATGGAAGTCAGCCGTTTCAGGTAAATCCAATTCACCTGCGCTGCAATGTTTAAAGGTCAGCCGCTGGAGGCATTTGGAGTCTGACAACAGGGAGAGAGGCCTGAGGCCCCAAGACTCCACAGCAACACACTTACACACACAGCAACATACTTACACACACAGCAACATACTTACACACACACAGCAACATACTTACACACACACAGCAACATACTTACACACACAGCAACATACTTACACACACACAGCAACATACTTACACACACACAGCAACATACTTACACACACACAGCAACATACTTACACACACACTATCACACGCACACACACACAGCAACATACTTACATCCACACTATCACACGCACACACACAGCAACATACTTACATCCACACTATCACACGCACACACACAGCAACATACTTACACACACTCTAACACACACACACACAGCAACATACTTACATCCACACTATCACACGCACACACACAGCAACATACTTACATCCACACTATCACACGCACACACACAGCAACATACTTACACACACTCTAACACACACACACACAGCAACATACTTACATCCACACTATCACACGCACACACACACAGCAACATACTTACACACACAATAACACACACACAGCAACATACTTACACACACAGCAACATACTTACACACACACAGCAACATACTTACACACACACAGCAACATACTTACACACACACTATCACACGCACACACACACAGCAACATACTTACATCCACACTATCACACGCACACACACAGCAACATACTTACACACACTCTAACACACACACACACAGCAACATACTTACATCCACACTATCACACGCACACACACACAGCAACATACTTACATCCACACTATCACACGCACACACACACAGCAACATACTTACATACACAATAACACACACACACAGCAACATACTTACACACACACAGTAACATACTTACACATACAGTTACATACTCCTTAATCTGGCTTTGCATTTATGTTGTGCTGAAAGTGTGTTGATGGCCTTCAAATGCTACGGCACCTGCCCTGAATATCTGGCAAGTTACTTCCTGTTCAAAAAAGGCACCAGAGAAATGCCAAGTTAATTGTTCACCGGGGAGAAATGAGGAAAAAGAAATGGCGACGCAGATCAATCACTATTTTTTTTAATGGGCAAAAAGTCAGATTTCCCAAGAGCGTGATCTGTCCCCTGGTTTTGTGGCAAAGGGGGCCGCCAACCCCTGGACCTGATGCCCTAGGCCCGGAATAAATCACTGAGAAGAACTATTATTTCTACTGAATGAAAGCCAAGCCGTGATTTCAAACTGCATTATGTAACATGTATGTGGATCTCTATACACCACTTAACCCGCAGATCTGAACGCACGCTAACAACATTGACTCAAAAGCCGCTGCTTTGAAAATAATACAAAGATTGGATTATTATGGAAACGACTCCTTCTATCTTTTCGTGATGAGATCAGATTAATGCATTGACCATTCGAGTGGCTCGCGTCGTCCTTCCAGGCAAAGGGTTCGGTGAAAATGCAAAACAGGACTCTCTCCCTCTCTCCCTCTCTTTGAAGCATGATATTCTATTTGTGTTGGAAGTTCGTCTTCATATAATCATCATCATACCCTAACAGCCCCCGACAAATATTCAAACTTGCAGTAAAAGATAAGAAAAGGGTATTTTGGGGATTAAGGACCACATTTCACGTGGGTTTTATTGAATCCATTGCGCACCAAAAAGTTTCCCATGCTTCCCATGCCATTGGGACACAGGAGTGATGGGAGTGATAAAGGGCCATGGGAACACAGGAGTGATGGGAGTGATAAAGGGCTGTTGGAACACAGGAGTGATGGGAGTGATAAAGGGTCATTGGAACACAGGAGTGATGGGAGAGATAAAGGGCCATTGGAACACAGGAGTGATAGGAGTGATAAAGGGCCATTGGAACACAGGAGTGATGGGAGTGATAAAGGGCCATTGGAACACAGGAGTGATGGGAGTGATAAAGGGTCATTGGAACACAGGAGTGATGGGAGAGATAAAGGGCCATTGGAACACAGGAGTGATGGGAGTGATAAAGGGCCATTGGAACACAGGAGTGATGGGAGTGATAAAGGGCCATTGGAACACAGGCGTGATGGGAGTGATAAAGGGCCATTGGAACACAGGAGTGATGGGAGTGATAAAGGGCCATTGGAACACAGGAGTGATGGGAGTGATAAAGGGCCATTGGAACACAAGAGTGATGGGAGTGATAAAGGGCCATTGGAACACAAGAGTGATGGGAGTGATAAAGGGCCATTGGAACACAGGAGTGATGGGAGTGATAAAGGGCCTCTGTACGCCTATGAAGAGATTCCATTCAAAATCAGCCGTTTCCAGCTACAATAGTCATTTACAGCATTAACCCCGTCTGCGCAGGATTTCTGATCCATTTCATGTTATTTTAATGGACAGAATGTGCTTTTCTTTCAAAAACAAAAGATTTCTACGTGACCCCAAACATTTGAATGGTAGTGTAATGATATACATGCGCCCACAAGAAACAAATAAAAGTCACCTGGTACAGAGAGATGCGTGCTTATTAACTGTTCTAATTTTAACCCCTTCACGACAAAGTCCGTACATGTTCTGGCTCACAATCCATTGCCATTAATGGGTTTAAGGACAACCAGTTGTCCTTAATGGCTCATTCCAGACCCACTCGCTTATTTCCAGGCAGTGAGTCGGATCTCACAGCATCCGACCCGGAGCATCCCCTGTATTTATTGGCGAGTGTCCCTTTAAGAGATTGTTAGCACACAAGAATAGGGTCCTCTTATCCTTCTGCCTCGGTGTTAATTTTATTGCCATTTTAAGTGGTCTTTTGTTTTTTTTCTGCCCCTTATTGTAACAGCGCTCCGGAATGTGCTGGTGCTATATAACTAAATGGAATAATTGTTAGGCGTCTCTGGGGTACTTTTTACGCCGCAGGATCCTTCATTTGACAAACCTCCCAGCACCGGCCCTGGAGTAAGATGTTTTCCAGCGGTAAATTACTTATTTTAGCTTTCATCCCAATCAGGTAAAAACATATCAGAAGTGGAAACGCTACGATCGAACAAATCTGAAAAGCTATTTCCATTATAATAACTCCCACGCAGATCAGCGCCGGGGATCAAATGGACGGAGAAGATACTTAATACCCGATTGTCACAAAAAAAAGATGAGATTTCTCGTCCAGCTGCTATTTTATGATATCATTCGCTCACGTGGTCACTCGATTTAAAGAATCAAAAACAATTACTGTCCAGAAAAAAAGCTTTAAATATAAGAAAACACTCTTAAAAATATTTTACCGCTGTATTTATCGACCACGTGTCACATGGCTATAAAAACGGGTTGTGCAGCAGCGTCTATTGATCCAGCGGCTGCACTAATGCCAGTTGGCGGCCGCTGGCCTTAAAGTCACAGGGCCGCCTAGTCATCCCCAGTCCGGCCCTGGAAACAAATAACCAGTCACTGACCATTAAGTTAAATTGTGGATGCAGAATAAGGAGTAAGGAGCATACTCAACCGTTCAAAAGTTTGGGGTCACTTAGAAATGTCTTGTTTTTGAAAGAAAAGCCAATTGTGTCCATTAACATAACATGTAATGGATTAGAAATCCAGCGCAGACGGAGTTAATGTTGTAAATCACTATTGTTGCTTGAAACGGCTGTTTTTTTAATGGAATCTCTTAATAGGCGTACAGAGGTCCTTTATCACTCCCATCACTCCTGTGTTCCAATGGCCATTTATCACTCCCATCACTCCTGTGTTCCAATGGCCCTTTATCACTCCCATCACTCCTGTGTTCCAATGGCCCTTTATCACTCCCATCACTCCTGTGTTCCGATGGCCATGTATCACTCCCATCACTCCTGTGTTCCAATGGCCCTGTATCACTCCCATCACTCCTGTGTTCCAATGGTATGTTTAAAAGGATAATTGATGGTTAGAAAACCCTTTTTCAATTATGTTACAGACAGAAATGTCCTTGTTTTCCATGAAAGTGACCCCAAAGTTCTGCAGTGTACCTGGGAACTCTCAGGGTTGACCGGGAGTCTCTGGGTGATGCAAATGCTTCCCGGGTCTCCTGGTCACTTCTCTCTCTCCAGGCAAAGCTGAGCGGTGTTTAGCCACGCCCACACCCTGCCCACTTTCCATCTAACACATACTGGTGGGGGGGGGTTCATAGCCAGGTAGCCACACATACATAGCCTGCTAGCCGGAGCTCCGGGCAGCCTGTCCTGGTAAGGATTATCAGTCAGCGTGCAGCGTGATATATTGAAGAAAGATCCTTGTGTTAGATGGCGGCGGAAACCTAGGCAGTGAGTAGAGGACTCGTCCTTAGGGGGATGAAGATAAAGTGGGCAGAATTATAGAGGTTTAACTATTTTTGCCCTTTTCTGCTCGTATCCAAGCATATTTTTTTGGAACTGAACAATGAAAGCGGTGCACAAAGCAGTATGTGTTCTACTCATGGAGCTTCTTCCAAAGATGCCGCGATAGTCTGGTTATTGACTCTGGCAACGGCACCGTTCAGGGAACGAGATTACTCTTTGGTAGCACCGGTGATGATTTTCAGCCACGCGGCTCCTCCTAGGGACAACCTGGCAAGGGTTGTATTTACAGTTTTCTTTCCCTGTAACCCAGCAGGTGATTCCCGTGCGCCCGTCGGCACGTATCAGACGTTCTTCGAGCGTTTTCCTCCTCATTAAAAACACTGTGCTGAATACATCCCGCAGCGAGAGCTCCTGAAGCACATATCACTTTGCTTTATGTTACAGGAATCTGTGCCGGTTTATTTTCTATTAAATATTTAGATCTAACAATGAAAAAATAAAGGAGTTTTGAAATTTATATCCAATTAATACTAATTGGTAGATTTAAATACATAAAGTACAGGAGGGAAGTTTATTTCAAAGGAGGAGAAATGTTAGAACAAGAGACTGTAATCTAACACGAGAGGGTCAGAGGTGAGAAAGGGTGGCACATAAGTGGAACAACCTGCCGGAAGAAGTGGTAGAGGGTAATACAGTGAGGGTATTAAACATGCATGGGATAGACATACGGCTCCTGAATCTAAGACGAGACCAACGACTGATTAATAGCCCTTTGTTTCCTGCCCTTTCGATGCAATTCAGAGGGCTTTTTCGAAACAAAATTCATTGTCACTCATGCTCTTTCACGCTCTCTCATGCTCTCTCTCTCACATTCTCTCACATTCCCATTCATGCTCTCTCTCAATGTGTCCCTACTTTTTACGCCAACCGTTTTTTTTTTTTGCCACCTGCTTCTGTGGTTTTTTTTATGCCTTTCCCACAGCTCGGCATCTTCTCTTGCCTCTTCTTGTTCTTCTGTCTTCTTTCTTCTATCTTCATCTGCTTCTTCCCGTTATTGGCTCTGGTAAGGAGCCCCCCCCATCACTTCCACAAATAGGGTGGGGCCCCTGGGCTCCTCCTTCCAGTGCAGAAAGGGGAGAGGCTAACAGAGCCAATGGCAGGGAGAAGTGGACGAAGAAAGAAGACAGAAGAAAGAAACCAGAAAGACAAGAACAGGCAAGAGAGAAGTGGGGCTGTGTAGAATGAGGCAAGAACATGATGCAGGTGGTAAGGAGAGATTAAGAGAAAGCTCAGAAATTCTAGTGATTAAGGTTTAAGTCTTTAAAGCAGGAAAAATGGGTGATTAGGCGGGGGCCAAATAGGGCCGATCAGCCGCCAAATTCTATATTTCTGTGGTTCTAGAATATATAATTATAGCAGAGAATAATTATCACAACAGCCTTTATTCTTTCTAACAGTTTGCAATTCTCCTAATGCTCTAATTTCATTTGCTAATATTTTACCTTAAAAATCTTATGTATTATTTTCCGGACATGATAAATCCAGCGCTTTACCTTTTGTACTTTAATTGTATGAGTAAGAAGCTAATTAGCTTTTGGCAAATTTTCCCGACACTGTAAGAAATCTTAACCAAATTATCATCGCTAAGGCATTATTTACTGAACCGGAGAACTTTTTTTTATGAAGATGATCACTTTTTTTTTTTTCATTAACCTCCCTGTAATGAAACAAACAAGGCGGAATATATATTGCATTCATTAAAAGAATTAATTATTAACAGATTTGTTTAAATATACAATATAATGATCACTATAATATGCTTTAGAGGGGGTTTATCACCTTTTCTAAATTCTATAGTTCTATAGAATAAAGAAAAATATATAATTGTATATATAGGGTATATATATATGGTGTATATATATGGGGTATATATATATATGTAGGGTATATATATATATATCGGGTATATATATATAGGGTGTATATATATAGGGTATATATATATATATGGTATATATATATAATATACCCTATATATATATATATATATATATATATATAATATACCCTATATATATATATATATATATAGGGTATATATATAAATAGGGTATATATATATATATAGGGTATATATATAAATAGGGTATATATATATATATGGTGTATATATATGTATATATATGGTGTATATATATATACCCTATATATATATATATATATACATACCCTATATATATATATATGGTATATATATATATATATATATATATATATATATATATATATATGGTGTGTGTATATATATATATATATAAATGGTATATATATGTATATAGGGTGTATATATATATATATATATATATATATAGGGTATGTATATATAGGGTATATATATATATATGAGATGAAGCCTACACCTTTTGGTCTCATGAACGTTTGGCTTCCCCTGACAGCATCATTCTCCGTCCCTTCACTTCAGTTATGATGTCATATCCCAGCGGAGGTACAGTGCACCTTGCGGCCCGTGACACATGTATGATCAAAACAACGCAAGATCAGTTTGTTACGTTCACCGTGAATGAACTCGTACGGGCAGAATCTTTCTCCGTGGTCCATCAGGAAGCTGATTTACATATAAATGACTTCACATTGTCTCGTATAAAGGATTCCATTCATAACCCTGAACCCACAGAAGAGAATAATATGATTATATTCCTTAGCAATTGAGAAAGACAAGTATGTATATAAGAGGGGCACTCGCTACACGAACCCCGCTGCATGCCTGCTGACACGTAGAATATAATAGGTATGTGGCTAATGTATGTGATGCTGATATATGAAGGTTATTATTGGACGAATAGCTTATGGAATATCGACAACTGCATTCCGTTCCGTGCCTGGAATTTTTATTTTTTTTTACAAAAAATGCTATTTTTTAGGCAAAGTAATAACCAGACAGGACTGATGTGGAGCGTACAGCTCCTGGAAATAATTTGATCCTCAGTTTCATTTTCTGCGACGTCTTCCATCTGTGTGAAACATGTGCTTTCGACAAAATGCCTTTAACGCGCTAATATGCGGTAATGCTTCCATATTTTTTTTTTCCCAAAATAAAAAATCTTGACCTTGCAAATATTCTGGGTAAAACATATTCTTACTAAAAGGCTCATAATCATCCATATCCCGGGATTTTAGTGGCTCTGAGCAATTTTAAGCAGCACGGTGAGTTATGCTCCTCGCTAAAAGGCAAATAATGGCGCCCATATGGTATATAGCCCAGAGTCTCTCATCTATTACGTCTGAGTCTCCCTCACTCAGGGGTGAGTCTAGGGTTAGTGACGCCTAGGTACAACATTTCTTCAGCGCACCTAACACACACACACATTCTAACACCATACAATTATACATACACACTGACACAGCCTCTCCCTGTTCTCCCTTCCCCCTCTCCAAGGTGCCACTTACCCTAGGCTCACATACTGACGCATACATTCACACTTACACAATACACTAATACCCACACACACACTCTTAACACCAAATACTAACACACACCTATACATAACACTGTACACTGACATACACATACTCTTACACCATATACTAACACACACTTGTTAACACCATACATACACTAACATACACACAGCCTAACACCATACACTAACACACATACTCTCTAACATCATACAGTAACACGCACGCCAACACAATATGCTAACACACACTCTAACACCATATGGTGACACAAAGTCATGCTAACACCATACACTAACACACACACACTCTAACTCCACATAGTAACACATATGCACTCATGCTACTGCTTTACATTGACACAGACACTCTAAAACCATACAGTGGAACGCACGCACACACACACGCTATCACTGAACACCAACACACAGCACTAATCCTATATAGGGATACAAGCTACATGCCTGGTAGACAGTACACACATGTGCACTCAGCCACACTCCTCTCCAGTATGCTATGTGCTCATTCATGCATCCCGCGTTCCGAGATTAAACCCAAGGCAGCCTGGATGAGCGCGCCAACATGGGCAGCACCAAGGCCGCCATATTGGAATCTCCCAGCAACCGGCACTGTTCGGGTAAATTTGTTGCCATCCAGTCATTTTGGGTGACAATTCCTCTTCTAGACTTCCTGAAGAAGCGTCAGAAGTTACCTGAACTTTAGGTGTTTCATTGAGAACACGACCCGGGGTGATTCACATGTCAAAGGGGCAGGTGTGTGTGGCAGGCAAATATCATTAAGGGCAAAAACTCATCACAGAACAAACATTTTCTATTTAACGAAGTGGCAGCCGAACGAGAGAAATCGTAACGTTTCAAATACGGCCGTTTATTCCGATACTATTTTCTAAGTCATTTAACTCTTCTGTGTAACATCTGCCCAGATTACAGATTCATACCACTTCATACTCGCTACGCACCCATCGTAATAACATGCGCCGCCGCTAATCGGTCTGTTTTATTATATTACAACGGAGGGGGAGTGAATTCACGGTAGATGGGAATTTGTGCAAATTAGGAGATTTTGAGAGACTTTAATTATTATTTTTTATTTTAGAACAGGTTTTTTTTTTTTTTATAACACATTTCCGACCAATAAGAAAGCAGGAATAAATATGCAATCACCATAGAAACCAACGAAACTTGTGGATTGCTGGATTTTAACACATTGAATGATTTTAAATGAATAACTAGCACCGTTTCATCATTTTTTTAAAATTACATTTTTTTTACGGTAAAAAAACCCCCAAAAAATATTTCTTCACAGATGGAATTAAAGGGCCATCACAGTTGATGTGTGACAATGAATAACTCCTACCGCTTGATGAGTTTTCAGAATAATCTTGTCTGGGGCCGTTCTGGATGTTCGCTCGCAGTAACTCCTCCGCACTGCTAATCCTCCATGTTTTCTCAGTTTTGTGCATAGGGGGCAGGTATTCCAGATCGCAAGGGGACTCAAAATTACAGTCAAATTCTAGAATCAAATAAAAGGGAAAAAAATAAATAAAAATTCACACAAAATGAATATAGTTTTTTTTAAGGTGAGATAATAAGATTTTTTTTAGCATATTTAATGGTAAAAGTTATTACACGTATTTACAGTGGGTGACATAACAAGTATAATAACAATTTTAACTTAGGTTAGGGGGGCCCTGCTCACAAGAGCTTACAATCTAGTTGGAGGTGGAGGTATATAATACAAGTGCAAGTGTTTGCGATGGGGTGTAGCTGGGAAAGGGGAGGGTGGGGCCAAAGGCAGGCATGGGTGGGGTGAAAGGCAGGCATGGGTGGGGCCAAAGGCAGGCATGGGTGGGGCCACTCATACATCACAGACCTCCACTGACTTTACAGCTCCAGGGGCCAGTCAGAGGAGTTAAGAGGATCTCCGCAACTGGCCCATGATCCCTACCCATTGAAAATCGGGACTGCTTTGAAAAAATGGGTAGGTGGAAGCTGTAGTTCTCTGTATCTTGTAGACTTATTATAAAGTGCTGTATTTCTCTGAGTCTGTATATAGTTAATGCAACATTTAAGAGAATAATTTTTCCGTTTTCAGCAATTTTTTGTAAACTCCTTTTTGATTGGATCGTTTCACCAATCGCTTATTGACGAATATCTCCAATATGTGCCGTTCATCTGCGCTGAATTCGAATTGATTGCGAGACACAGCCTTGGCACCGCCATTAAATTATCTCCAATTATATATTACTATTGATAGAGTGTCTTATAGCTCAGTTTAAATGGGCATTATTACTTATTTCTTTTCTGTTTTCACAATATATTTATGCTGTAAATTGCATCAGCGTTCATCGATTTGCTTTGTCACTCAATGTATGTACGAGTGAACGATATTAAGAGGAAGAATGATGTTGATGGTATTAATTCATTAGCTAATGCATGTAGTAGAAATACTAAAATATTTGATTGATAGAAACCTCTGATGTCTCTCCTTTATGACCCTGCTACCTAAGTAGCGGTTTAGTGTTATAAGCATTATTATGTCCTTCTCAGCTGTTTCATTGGACAAACACAAAGCCAGGTGAGTACCCGTCCACACATAGAAACCCAGAACCTGCCAGCGGATCGTCCCCATCCGGCCCCCCGTCTAGTCGCCTGTTTCTCCTGCTGTAAATTCTCAAACCTTCATCAGTCGCGAGTCTCGTCTTAGATTCAGGAGCCGTATGTCTATCCCATGCATGTTTAAATTAGCCTCTACCATTTCTGCTGGGAGGCCGTTCCACTTATCTACCACTCTCTCAGTTCTCTAGTTTTAACACCACAGTTCGTTTCTCTGATGTCAGTCTGGGGCAGGGGGCCAAATCCAGCCCATTAACAAAGTAGCCTAAAACACATTTGGCCGACAAATGCTCTAACGTACATGCATACTGACCCGAGCTTGGCAAACCATAAAATGGAAAGCATGGAAAGGAATCCGTCGCTCTCAACTGAAGTCCTTGTTACTGAAAATGCTTTGGTGGGATCACCAGTAAAAACTCATATACTGGTCCAGAATCGCCCCTGCCTCCTCGCTATCCCTCCCTGCATATCTCCCACCTCCTCTAGATTGTAAGCTCCTTTGAGCAGGATCTCCCTTACCATGATGGCGCTATAGAAATCAGTAAATAATAACCCCCTATTTGTTCATTTTATGTAAGGCTTCATCCATTGGATTCTTTCGTAGTAAGTTTCATGAATCGGGTTCCATTGCTGTGTATCCAGCATGGCCGCCATGAACTAAAGCACCGGACCGGCATCACAAGTGACGATCAGTGCTATCCCCTCATTTACTGATTTACCAACATTTCTTGCCCCCATATATATAAAAATATATATATCTTTAGTTTTACGCCACTGCCAATTATACCTATTTCACAGAGAGCACTGGATTTAACATTAAATCCATACTACTAATACAGTTAGTGCACACGTGAGCACTTCTTTCTTTCTTATAGTCTAAAGCTCCGATAATTCCAATTCCTGGCAATCTCAGAGAGCCCCGCTGATCCTAATTAAGAGACAATAAAACTCTACAGCATTGATTGTGTGATGCACCTGTCAAAATATACGAGGGGAGATAAAAATTTAAGTTACAACAACTATTAACCGCCGAGATACATCAGACTAATGTTACATTATGATACATTGTGTTTTTACGGTTCTATTGTACATTGTGGTAACAATCATTGGGAACATTCTGTAAAAGTGGACGTGCCATGTGGAAAACAGTCTAATAATTTTGGCCCCATAAACCTTTTGTTTGGAATTTGGCCCTTTCCATAAAATCCATACAAATCATTTAGTGGCAGTTTTCTTCCTATTTTTTTTTTTATTTTATTTGGAAAAATAGAAAAATCGGGCCTTACCAATATATAAATATTAAAGGGACGCTTAGGCCTCATAATATGTTTAATATCTGCCAGGTCACCACTTTTTTAGGACGGGAAGCCACCAAATTGTACATACAAGAGAAAAAAAATTTCAATATTCATGATGCTGAAGTTAAAGGGAGAGTACGGGTGGGGGAAAGAAGGCACTAAATTAATCTTCACATTTATTAAAAAGTATCATTTTACAATGTAAAGAAACCCAAAAAGTCAGATTTACACCCTTGTTATAACGCATGCTGCGGCGTGGTTTGCATCCATTTTTCGGTGCCCGTTTTCATTGCTGTTCTGTGATCTCCTACGGTTCCTGTCCCTTTAACTTGCCCCGACCAGACACTCTGCTTGTCTAGTTAGACCTCAGCCACCAAGCTTGTCGGTCCTGCTTTAGTTCAGGTGTTGGATCTGCTGACACCATCTGTACCATCTAGACCAGACCCCAGTCTATGGATCATTGCAGGCGAGACCTCCCCATGTGACAGAGGGAATGCCATGCAACTGGACCGGCGGCCCTATGGCTAGTTGGCCAAGTATAACACAGCTTCATCCATGCTCTTTTATAAAATAGCTTTTGTTTCATGTGCTGATGGTAAACAGACCTCCGTGAGAGTGCAAAATACAGCGTTTCAGGGGACTTGTGATCTTTCCGCGCATCTCACAGTTACAAAGAATATACACTACTGTCCAGAAGTTTGGGGTCACTTAGAAATGTCCTTGGTTTTAGCAGAAAAGCCAATTTTGTCTATTAAAATAACATGAAATCCAGCGCAGATGGGGTTAATGTTGTAAATGACAATTGTAGCAAGAAACGGTTGATTTCTAATGGAAATTTCTTCATAGGCGTACAAAGACTCTTTATCACTCCTGTGTTCCAATGGCCCTTTATCACTCCCATCACTCCTGTGTTCCAATGGCCCTTTATCACTCCCATCACTCCTGGGTTCCAATGGCCCTTTATCACTCCCATCACTCCTGGATCCCAATGGCCCTTTATCACTCCCATCACTCCTGGGTTCCAATGGCCCTTTATCACTCCCATCACTCCTGGATCCCAATGGCCCTTTATCACTCTCATCACTCCTGTGTTCCAAAGGCCCTTTATCACTCCCATCACTCCTGCGTTCCAATGGCCCTTCATCACTCCCATCACTCCTGTGTTCCAATGGCCCTTTATCACTCCCATCACTCCTGTGTTCCAATGGCCCTTTATCACTCCCATCACTCCTGTGTTTCAATGGCCCTTTATCACTCCCATCACTCCTGTGTTCCAATGGCCCTTTATCACTCCCATTACTCCTTATGTCCCAATGGCCCTTTATCACTCCCATCACTTCTGTGTTCCAATGGCCCTTTATCACTCCCATTACTCCTGTGTTCCAATGGCCCTTTATCACTCCCATCACTCCTGCGTTCCAATGGCCCTTCATCACTCCCATCACTCCTGTGTTCCAATGGCCCTTTATCACTCCCATCACTCCTGTGTTTCAATGGCCCTTTATCACTCCCATCACTCCTGTGTTCCAATGGCCCTTTATCACTCCCATTACTCCTTATGTCCCAATGGCCCTTTATCACTCCCATCACTTCTGTGTTCCAATGGCCCTTTATCACTCCCATCACTCCTGTGTTCCAATGACACGTTGTGTTCGCTGATCCAAGAATACGTTTAAAAGGCTAATTGATGGTTAGAAAACCCTTGTTATGTTACAGCCAGAAATGTCCTTGTTTTCCATGAAGTGACCCCAAACTTTTAAACGGCTGTGTATATAAAAAGTGTGATGTGATATATCGTGCCATTTGTCAAGATGCTGGCAAAGAGAATCTGATGAATAAAGTGTCGTAAAAGAACTTCTTCTAAAAAGCAACAAAACAATCGTTTAACGTGAGTTATATTCACTGCTATTCAGACTCTCTCCACACAGGGCTGGAACAATAGATTGTAAATGAAAAGGCTGCTTGCGTGAGAGAAATGGGAACCAGAATCAGTCTGAATTGGTCTGACACGCGGCTCTGAGTGAAAGGACTAAATGCAATATATCCTTCTGGATAAACCACTACATGAAAACAATGGACAAATGTTCAGAACACCAAGAAAGTTGATAAATATTCCACGTATCCCGTGCCGACATCTTTTCTTCCACTTTATGCCAGAGCTAAGTGATACTCGAGTGTTTTTTTATTTTTTCGCTGTTTCTTGACAGAGCTAATTGAAGAGGAGTCGCTGACACAATGACTAGAGACGTGTTTACATTCCACCGGCTGTCTTCTTCTTGTTGGCCATGTCCACGTCTTAAAGGTGGGCAGCCCCTTCTAATGCAGTCAGAACAGCCTCCTTGGTGTAAATGGGCCAGTTGAGGAGAATAAAGATCTCCCCTTTAACCGGCCCATTGGGCAGCGCGATACCGGGGGGGCCTGATCGCCCAAGGATCAGCCTAGACCAGGATACGTCATGGACGATGATATTGGGGAACTTACATGAAAAATATATCCTACTAATACGTAAGGACGTACAAACAGATGAGAAGCTTCTAGGATGACCCAGAACAATATATTGGGTACAATATATGATGATTGGGAAAATGACGTTGACCAAGCCGAGATTAGGCAAACATGTTGAGGTGCCGATACACAAAATGTCCACATGATCACTCATGAGGCGGTCCAGTCAGTTGAGGACAGAAGTTCAGTGCACCATGGAGGAAGAAGAGAACCATATGGCGAAGCTTTCCATCAAGGACGTATTGGTGGAGGATCTTCATGGTTTGAATGTAGGGAAGGTCTGGTAACGGTAATAAGGTAGCCCAAAATACATCTGGCAGAGAACATAGTCTATGTGTACTATCCAGTCTAGTGCAGATATTTGCAAAGAGAGAATCTCTGCAAAAACCAAAATGCAGAAAAAAGATCAAGTCGTCACAGAGATGCCGACTTTAGGTCACCCCTTTGCCTCCATTACACTGGGGTTACACCATTATGAAGTGTAGTGAAATCAAGGAGATGAGACATAACTCTCCTGTAATCTCCCCTGTCTGATGGCACCCTGATCTCGTGTGTACCCCTCCGGTGCAAAAACCGTATAAGTGACTATTACGTCCTTGGTCACCCAGGGCTTGTTTACGAAGACGTAATAGTACGTCCTATTCCACGAAGTGGTTTACTCCATAACTTCCTTTTTAAGAACAGATGCTCAGACTTGCTGGGCATATTCAGGTTGGGGTCTTACTATTGACTTTGGTAAAACTGGATACTTGGGATAGGCTCATCGGCCTGAAAGTGCCTCTTGTATTCTCTGTTTATTCCTTAAATATATGAGTATACGACATACGCCTATCCCACGCATTTTTTTATTTCTTTACTGTGTTAACCTCTACCACTTCTGTTAGGAGGCCGTTCCACTTATCTACCACCCGTTAAGAGCTATAATTCATAATATGCCACATTATTTACCATTTCCTTCAAGACACATGAGGTTTGTTCATCGTCCTTGGCTGTTGCCTCCTTTACAGCGTTGGGTAGAATTTAACCAAGCCATAGAAGCAAACATTTAGTTTTACTCTTTGGTTATATTACAGGAATGTAGAAACCAAGCATAAAACTCATTACTTGTGAGCCAAGCAAAATTAAATCTGCTCATTTTACGGTGTATTGCCTTTGCGTTCTGGCCAGAGTAGACATATAATGTTTGATTTAAAAACTATAAAAATCTAAGGTAGAGTTTCCCGAATGTAATGAAGTGAACTTCCATAATTACTAAAATATATCTGTATTACAAAGTCTGACAGCATCCCTCCCGTAATAAAAGAGACCAATATTCTCCTCTGTCCAAACACGCCGGGGCATTTAAAGCACATCGGCCCACGCGTTAAGGGATTACTTACAGTCTGCTATGATAAAATAAGCCCATTTTATAGAGTATTTTCACTAAATGACCTATGGCCAATCAAGGCATATCCTTCGCTGTACCACTTCCGCTGGGAGGCCGTTCCACTTATCCACCACCCTCTCAGCAAAGTGCAGCTTCCTTACATTCCATCTAAGCCTCTGACCCTCTAGTGTTAAATGACGAGCTCTTGATCTAACATTTCTCCTCCTGTGCTTTGTTAAATCCCTTTTCAGAAAAAGTACATTTAATTAGTTGATTTTATTTAGTAAAAATGTGGCATTTTAATTAATTAACTTTTAAATAATGTAATTTTTTTTAATTTTTTTTGTATATGATTTTTTTTAATTTGTTGATACTTTTTACATTTTAACCACGAAAGACTACACTGAGAAAGCTTTGGTTTATATAAGAAAATTTAAACTAGAAATAATAATAATAAAAAAAAGAGTTCTTTTGGTTTATGTTTTTCTCCCCATTCCGTGGTGTCCGCCACAAAGTGCATTTTTAATGTGTTTTGGTAGCCTGTTCTCATGTTTATATCCAGCCTTTCCTGGAATCCCAAGATTCACGCTGTTCTGTGTTACGCTGGCACCTCCCGTCCGCCCGTGTCACAGTAATAAGCCTTCTCGGCGGTCGTAATAAGGGACCTCATTAGTACGTGCATAATGACCGAATACCGCGCTTAGTTATTCCGGCTAAGAATGTTTCCCGTGATTTATTTTCCAAGAGGATTAAATGAATTTAATGCGAGCTGACGCGCATTTATAATAGAGAAGGGGCCTAACGCTGTAGGGTTTACTCATCCCTGGAAAAATAGATGTTGGTCCATCGGTCAACAATGCAAATGTCACATCAATATACAGGACGGCACGGAGGGCCAACGTGTCGTCCACCTGGTGGTCGGCGCTCGGGCATTCCTGCCGCAAAATATATGCTACGTAAGCTAGGAGTTGGCTCGTTAGTTGCCCTTGTTTCTAGGGCAATTTACATTAAGGCTGGAGACTAGGGCACCGTTCTTAATATGCCTAATCCAGTGGGGTATTAAGGCTGGGGCTGACCAAGCCACCTCCATCACTCTGCTGAGCCGTTCTCTCTGCTTAGGGTTATCATATGACCGCGTGTATGAAGGATGCGTGACGTGGATACCCCAAGCAATGGAGGCTTTGATGGTGCGGCACAGGACTCTATGTTGTCAGTGGGCCAGTTACAAGCATTATCATTGAACGCCCCAACGTGCCCATAAGTGGCAAATGGCCTGAATGTCCAGAAGGGCAATTGGACCGTGGCTTTGTGGAACCGTAGATGCTGAACTCCTGGACCTGCCACCTTAAGCCTTGTTGGTCTAGACAGAATATGCCGCGTATAAACTTTGACCCCCAATGCGCTGTGGCCACATTTTCACCCACAAGTTTCAAAAGGTCGATTTTCTGAAACAAACGATTTCAGAAGACCTGAATCACGCCATCGCTCAATTATTTTAAAACTTAGTTGCTCTACCTATTTTCTGATGACCCATATGCACCAAGGTGTCATGGATCTTCTGCTGACAATGGGAGTCTCTTGCTTGCCCACGGGGCATAATATTAATTGATGCAACACTTCCTGGGTTGTCCCTGAAGAGACCTGGACGCTCCATCTAATCTGACCTGCTGAAAATGCGTTATTATACTCTCAGGTCCAGTTTTGGATAATGTGTCAAAGTCTCTATATTAAGCCCTGATGGTCATTAAAGTCGGGTCACATTTCACCCCTAGGCTGTCTCTTCCACAGGGAAAACTATTTCACTAACCTCAAGGTACTATGATATGTATGTGAATAGTCCACAACGGAGGGTAAATATTTTCCACTCTGATCCTAAAATATTTAACGGTACCTTCATCAAATTCCTTTGACTTTAGAAAAGGGATCAGTGGAGGGATCCGGTACCTCCACAGAACCATCAAGTACTGGGTCAGGGTGACATCATCATGAAGCCCGTTCAACCCTCCCGCATCTGGCAATTGCACTCCAATATACACTACTTTTCAAAAGTTTGGGGTCACTCAGCTGTTTTCATGGAAAACAGTGAAATTTCTGGCTGTAACATAATTGCAAAATGTGCCAATGGAGCACAGGAGTGATGGGAGTGATAAAGGGTCGTTGGAACACAGGAGTGATGGGAGTGATAAAGGGCCATTGGAGCACAGGAGTGATGGGGGTGATAAAGGGCCAATGGAACACAGGAGTGATGGGAGTGATAAAGGGCCATTGGAACACAGGAGTGATGGGAGTGATAAAGGGCCAATGGAACACAGGAGTGATGGGAGTGATAAAGGACCATTGGAACACAGGAGTGATGGGAGTGATAAAGGGCCAATGGAACACAGGAGTGATGGGAGTGATAAAGGACCATTGGAACACAGGAGTGATGGGAGTGATAAAGGGCCATTGGAGCACAGGAGTGATGGGAGTGATAAAGGGCCAATGGAACACAGGAGTGATGGGAGTGATAAAGGACCATTGGAACCCAGGACTGATGGGAGTGATAAAGGGCCAATGGAACACAGGAGTGATGGGAGTGATAAAGGGCCAATGGAACACAGGAGTGATGGGAGTGATAAAGGGCCATTGGGACACAGGAGTGATGGGAGTGATAAAGGGCCAATGGAACACAGGAGTGATGGGAGTGATAAAGGGCCATTGGAACACAGGAGTGATGGGAGTGATAAAGGGACTCTGTACGCCTATGAAGAGATTCCATTAAAAATCCGCCGTTTCCAGCTACAATAGTCATTTACAACATTAACCCCGTCTGCGCTGGATTTCTGATCCACTTCATGTTATGTTAATGGACAAAATTGTCTTTTCTTTCGAAAACAAGGAAATGTCTAGGAGGTAGTGTATATGTGAATATAAATCCAAATTCTATTAACATGGAATCTCATTAGGAGATTATAATAGGGAACAAACCTTTACTGTTCTACCTTAGAGGTGATAGTGAGCGCGAGCGTTTTCGTAACACATCATCACCTTCTTGTGTTTATGTCGAGAAAGTGACATCATTTGGCATCCTGACAAATCATCTGATTACTTATGTTGTGTATTCGCTATGAGTGCCCCTCATAATAACAATCCCAGGGAACTAATACTGAAAGTCACTCTAATGTTTCCTTGTAAAGGCGACTGAAATTATCTGCAGCGAAGCTACTCAGCATAAAACAATAAGAAGACATCCTAACCGACCGTAATATCAATAGAAATAACACCAATTCTCATCATACATCCACTCAACAGCACATCTGATCTCAAGTTACATCCTCGCAGCATATTCTGCTAGGTTTTCATTGTTTGGGTTTTTGTAAATCTAGAAATAGTCAGGAAAGTCTAACATAAACATCTAACCCAGTGGTATTCGGCTCCAGTCCATGAGGGCCGCAGACATGCCAGTTCATGAAGTTCATGCAGAGATGAAGTTTGTGCCATGTTATCGCAGCAGAGATGCGGACGAAGAGAGAAGATAGAAGAGAGGAGAGAAGATGGAAGGCGGAAGGCAGAAGATAAAAGATGAAGAACAAGAAGATGCGGAAGCAGAAGTGGTCGGCAGAGAAGGTAGAGAAACATTTAGAGAGGAGAAAAAAGATAAAAGAGAGAAAAAAAGATAAAGGAGTGAAGATGAAAGATGGAAGGTAGAAGAAAAAAGAAGAACAAGAAGATTGCGGAAGCAGAAGTGGTCGGCAGAGAAGGTGGGGAGACATTTAGAGAGGAGAAAAAAGATAAAGGAGAGAAGATGAAAGACAGAAGGTAGAAGAGAAAAGATGAAGAACAAGAAGATGCGGAAGTAGAAGTGGTCGGCAGAGAAGGTGGGGAGACATTTAGAGAGCGTGAGAGAGAAAGTGAGCGAGAATGAGTGTGTGTGCGTGAAAGGGCCAGTGAACTTTGGACGAAAATTCTGAAACTTTTTCCTTTGTTTTCCTTGGGCTCCGGCCTCAGATTTGTGGCTTCTGACGAATTGCAGAATTTGGCAAAATTCTGTAAAATTTGCTATTCATAGTAACCCAACAGTCTTATAAATACCATTACCGTACCGTTACTAATGGCAACTATCTACGGGCGGACTGGAGATAAAAGCCGGCGATAAACGTTGGACACGCTAGGTGGGTCGGTGCCAGATGTCCAGTCTGGACCCGCAACTATTTCTTAAAGGATTTACAAGACTTTTTAAAGCCACCCTCAGGTGCTACTGTTGTTTGGTGTCGGATCAGGAAAAATAAGCGTATTCATTAATGAAACAATAACCTGGAGCGCTCAACCGGCTCCTGGCGCTACTAGAGATCGGAAATGCCAGGAACTGCTTCATGGCTGTCTGTAATAAAATAAGAAGGATGTCTTGGCTCGGCGTCCAAAACCTCTATTAAACCTGAGTTCATTGTGAATTCTAAACAGAACGCTGATGTAATGGAAGGCTAGCTTTACCGAGAGGGTGGTAGGTAAATAGAAAAGCCTCCCAGCACAGGTGGTAGAGGCTAATACAGTGAGAGTAGATAAACATGCATGGGATAGGCATACGGCTCCTGAATCTAAGACGAGACCGACGACTGATTAAGGTTTGAGTCTTTACAGCAGGAGGAACGTGCAGATTAAAAATACATTTTCATAAAACAGTCCTAGTTTTTGTCCCATAATATAATGTTTTCAGACCGCTTCATATCAGCCATTTCTATGCGTTCTCGCTCTGTTATCTACTAGACAAACCCCCCGACTCCTTATCATACTGCCTGTGGGGAACAATAGAATGGCTCAGTCTTAATCACCCAACCGGTTACTCTGGCTAATGATAGCCTATGGAGAAAAATATTTCATTAGCCATAAAGCATCAGCTCAGTGTGGTGTTTTAAAGTCACCTAAAATATCACATGACTGACAGCAGATAAAGGGAGTTTATTGGAACAGAATTATATAAAACCAGGTTTTGTGATTGCTGACTGACATTACAGTATACAGCGTTGGGGGTTATATTACTGTATACAGCACTGGGGGTTATTACTGTATACAGCGCTGGGGGTTATATTACTGTATACAGCGCTGGGGGGTTATATTACTGTATACAGTGCTGGGGGTTATATTACTGTATACAGCGCTGGGGGTTATATTACTGTATACAGTGCTGGGGGTTATATTACTGTATACAGCGTTGGGGGTTATATTACTGTTTACAGCACTGGGGGTTATTACTGTATACAGCACTGGGGGTTATATTACTGTATACAGCGCTGGGGGTTATATTACTGTATACAGCGCTGGGGGTTATATTACTGTATACAGCGCTGGGGGGTATTACTGTATACAGTGCTGGGGTTATATTACTGTATACAGCGCTGGGGGTTATATTACAGTATACAGCGTTGGGGGTTATATTACTGTATACAGCACTGGGGGTTATTACTGTATACAGCGCTGGGGGTTATATTACTGTATACAGCACTGGGGGTTATATTACTGTATACAGCGCTGGGGGGTTATATTACTGTATACAGCACTGGGGGTTATATTACTGTATACAGCGCTGGGGGTTATATTACTGTATACAGCGCTGGGGGGGTTATATTATTGTATACAGCGCTGGGGGTTATATTACTGTATACAGTGCTGGGGGTTATATTACTGTATACAGCGCTGGGGGTTATATTACTGTATACAGCGCTGGGGGGGTTATATTATTGTATACAGCACTGGGGGTTATTACTGTATACAGCGCTGGGGGTTATATTACTGTATACAGCACTGGGGGTTATATTACTGTATACAGCGCTGGGGGTTATATTACTGTATACAGTGCTGGGGGTTATATTACTGTATACAGTGCTGGGGGTTATATTACTGTATACAGCGCTGGGGGGGTTATATTATTGTATACAGCGCTGGGGGTTATATTACTGTATACAGCGCTATAGGGTATATTACTGTATACAGCGAGGGGGGGGGGTTAAACATTTCCATCAGACTTCCCCTTTAAGATACAGAGTTTTGCATAGAAGTAGAACTATCAGTAATCGTTAGGACCGTGTGAGTTAGGAATGAATTCCCCGTCTTTTATGTAAAGTTCTAACCAACCTTCTGAGAATAAAATGCACACTAATGAGTTACCGTGTTTTGCTCGGGGACTGTTGATTGTAAAAGCTTCTTTCATAACCCAAGAGATGTTCCAGGTGTAGATGTTAAGAGGATTACTGGAGGAATATTTGGCAAAATTAAAACCTGGAATAAAACCAACAAAAAAAAAAATGTCAGCACTTCCAGAAATTCTGAATCAAAATTCTCAATTAAAACTCCATGCGTCTGATACCCATATCGTACGTCGCTCTTTCTATTGTTCCACTAACATACAGTTTCCATTAATGTTCTAAAATACTTTATATACCTATTACCACAAGGACAGCCATTTTAATTACATCATTATTCCTCCCCATTATGTTATCTCTCTCTGTTAAGTTGCTGATTGTTTCAGGCACCCTTCGGAAGGGTGGGGAGAGGAAGAGGGGATAACGTCGGAGACAGAAACATATTATATGGCCACATTTTGCCACCAATCTCACCATTTGTGAGGCAAGATTGTTCCTTATTTTCAACAAAAAAAAAACTGCAACATAATTACACCTCTTGAAAAACACAAAAGTGCAAGTTATGAGTAATTATAATAAATTGAGCCGGGACAATAACAGATCCCCAATCCACCCCGGAGCAAATCCTTTGTGTACTACATCTCCCATGATTCTCAGGTGCCTTAAGGATTGACTGAGCATCATGGGACATGTTGTTCCTAAAGATGTGCTCCTCATCTCTGAGCCACTTGACTGATAGGCAGGTGAGTATACCAGAAATATGGATTAAATAACCACCCCACATTACTACCCCCATTACTACCCCCCCACTACTGTACCTAAGTTTTCTCCCCATTGGCTCGTCTTATAATAGAGTAAATACGGTATCTTCACACCATCCCTTGGGATTGTACATTGCTGCAACATTTTTCCATTGAGATATCAAATTCTGAAATGTGACTATAGAACACATAATATCTTTCAATTTTGTAATTTTTATGTATTATTTTAACTTAAAGTTAGAATTTAACCACAAGTAAAACTGTACCATAGATGACAGAAGGACAGAGAAATCCGGAGCGCTGCCTCTTGTGGGGGAGTGGCTTTCCCCTAAAAAGGCCTTTAGTGGGTGGGGAGCAAGACACAGTGGGTGGAATGTAGGTGGAACGTAGGTGGGGAGTAGGCGTGGTAACAAACCACGCCCCTGCATGAAGAAAGAGGAAAGTTACCCGGAGACCCAGGGCAAGCAACACTTCAGTAAGAGACCACGGGTCAAACCTTTGTATGTATAAAGCATGTTATATATATATTTATATCTATCTATCTATCTATCTATCTATCTATCTATCTATCTATCTATCTATCTATCTATCTTTATCTATATCTATCTATCTATATATATATCTATCTATATATATATATATATATACACACCGATATATATGTACAATTTACATTCTTTGCTCGGAAAGATGCACCGACTTGTCGAATTACATTATGTTAATATGTTTGATGCATTCCGTGCGCTGCGTATTACACATTAACTAATAAGGAATATCTTCCAATAAACCAATTGCACTTAAAGACTGGAATTAAGCAGAAGGCTAAATCTCACTTAACTGGGATTAATAAAGATAATGAACAGACTGGAGGCCTTTTATTACTCTTCCGTGGACTTGGATGACTTCCAACCCTATATGGAAGATTCATAAGGTTCAGCGCCATCGCAGCCCTATTATTCCGCCATAAAAGACAAGCATTTGTTTCTTAAGTAACGTTTTAGGAAATCAACAAGATACGGCATTCAGGAATCGCTTTAAAAACTCAAAAAGCACCAGAAATCAATATAGATTGGTTTGAAGGGGGTTATAAATAGGTAGCCAAATATATTTTAACACAAAATGCTATGTTTTACTATAATAAGAACAAAAAAAGGGAATTTGGTGACTCTATAGGAGAATGAAGTTCATGAATTTATTCAAATATCTGTACATACACTGGCGTAACTACAGGGTCCAGGTCTATCCTGGTCGGAAGCGTCCTTTTTAAACTTATTTGGGGAGACAGGAACGTATAGGGGTCATGTGACAAACATACATATATATATATATATATATATATATATATATATATATATAAATATATATGTATAGATGTGTAATAGTGTGTGTATGTGAGCGTGTAGGTGTACTTGTGTGTGAGCATGGATGTGTACGTTTGGGTGAGATGGAGTGTGTAAGTGTGTGTCATTGGTGTAAGTGTGTTTACATATGTTGTATGTTGGAAGGGGCAAACAAGCCACAGACCAGTTGTATGGGGGCAATGATGGCACAGACTAGCTGTTTATCTTGGGGACCCGGGGGAATTTTTCGCCCCCAGTCCACTTGTCCCATAACGATTAGAATACAAAACATATGTACATAGGGGTGTAACCAGAAACCACGGGGCCTGGGGGTGAAAAATTGCTAGTCTGTGCCATCATTGCCCCCATACAACTGGTCTGTGGTTTGTTTGCTCCTTGCCCCCCCCCTTCCAACATACAACATATGTAAACACACTTACACCAATGACACACGCTTACTAACTTCTAACTTCACAGGAATGTACAACTCTTCATTTTACAGAGAAAAACAGAATTTGACGGCAGATAAGAACCATTCGGCCCATCGAGAAATGAAGTGGTTTTGGCCAAGATCTTTGTCCTCAGAGAGGAGCGACTAAGAAAAGTTGAAAGAAGTAACGACACTTTAATGCCGTTCCACAGCTTTTCTCCCATATTTAATCCTCATTCGTATCTTCTTTCTCCATAATTTCTTAAACTTTGTTCCTTCCAATTACCCCTGATTGCTTTTTGATGTTCTTGAATTACCCTGCAGGTTCATTTGGCAAAACGGCAGTCAGGCAAAGCCTCTGAGATGGAAATAAACGTAGCACATATACGTTCCAGGGTATCAAAGCTCAGTTCTTCTTATTGCAGTCGAAAAGATAAAAAAAATCTCTATCCTGAGCTACTTTAAATGCGCCGTACTGCAAGGTGAGATCAGGAACGCCGTCACGGCATTGGGTTTATAATATACGATCTGACCTTTAGCCGGTATTATGAAATGTATATTGTATATCGTACACTGAAACTTAAGATCCGATCCCTACAGATGAATAATGTAACAGCCTTTAAATTCATTCATAATCGCATTCATAGTTCACCCGCACTTACATTTCATTTTTGTAGGTTTGGAAGTGGAGCCGCCATCAATAGGAGGTTAATGGTACAATTTGAGGAGCTCTGGATATATATTTATCAATTGACCGAGATCATTGATTATCTGTATCCAGCTCGCAACTGAATGATTACTGAAACTAGGTTATTTTGCAAAAAAAAAAATGCCCACTGTCTTATATATCACGTTGATGCATAAGTGTCAGTAAGAGTGCGTGTGTGTAATGGGGATGAAACTGCCTAGGATGCCCAGGGGGTCTCAATCCTGCTATAGTTGGGGTATAAATGTACAATTTACTTTATTTAGGCCACGCCCCCACTCCCTGTCACTTCCTCCACTGTATTAACACCTGGTGCTGCTGCTGGGAGGCTGCTCCACTGATCTACCACCCCTTTATTTCTTCCTCTCCTTCCTATGATAACCTAGTTTTGAAGGCATCAGAGGACCAAACGAATCTATGTTCACTCTCTGAGGTCCAGGCACTCAGCCTTGATTTATGTTTCTCTCCATTTGCAGAGTAACCTCTTTGTTCGCATACAACATCTGGCTCTTAATATTGATATTGAAACATATTGTGATATAAGGTTTTTCTTTTCTCTCCCAACCGTCCACAAATCAGTTTTACAATTCATTAACCCCTTAAGGACAATGGGCGGTCCCTAAACCCATTGAAAACAATGCATTTTGAGCCCGTACATGTACGGGCTTTGTCATTAAGGGGTTAATTGATTGTCAAAAAGTAATAATCCCGTTTTATAGGGAGTGCATTACTTTCGGCTCAAATTATTTACACTTTATTACTCTCATAAACCACTTGAAGTCTTAAATCACCTTCTAAATATAGGTATGGGATCACCGAGCATGTCCGATGCAGGGTAACGAACGGCCAAAGCCACGGCGCTTCCTTTGGTGATTGACGTTCAGCCGAAAACATCATTTCAATAGAAAAATCATTATTATTATGTTATTCGTACATTAAAAACTGCCGGTGATATAGAGCTAAACAATAAAAAGTATAAAATCCAGGATTTAGCCTTTTTTCCCCTGTTCCCGAGAAGCTTATTGATCTTCTGTATTAATATTTAACCCTTTGCACTGATTTTCCGGCGGGTAATTAATTATCAAGCTACATCAGATATTGTTATAATCTGAAATAAATATATTAATATTAAATATTAATTAAAATAAATATTAAATTAATAGATGCCATTTATTATAATTATTATTAATTATTATATATAAATATATTATATAAAGATATTAATTATAAAGCTCCTTAATAACTGGGCGCTTGCTAATTTCCAAGCATCAACCCTTTCTTGGATCCGTGTTAAAATACCGATTTCCTTAAAAGTTATTATGGCCTACGATCATAATGTAACACTTTAAATGGCGAAGCAATGAACAGCCCAAAAAAGATCATAAAATGTGTACTATATAAAGTCACTCGAAACTTACTGAACTGTTATAAGGCAGTATGCCGCACCGTATATTTTTTTCCTTTTGCGCTATGGAAAGCACACTCGGAGAGTGTTAAAAATAAATTTTTTGGGAATATTACGTTACGTTCATGGCTTGGGCAAGTATATGCGTTTAGACATATACCAGCCAGGCATAGGCACTCTAAAAGGGGTTGCGTATAGTCAAGAACACGCTAAGGGGTGCGGTAGGTGCACTAGGGCAAGTAGAAGGGTCATGTCATTAAACATTATGTGCCCCTCAGTAATAGTAGCGTGGCAGCTCTGAACATAGGGGTTCTGTGTACGGTGTAAGAGTGTGTGTTAGAATGTGTGGTGTTAGAGTGTGTGTTCAGGAAATATGTTAAAATGGTGTTAGAGTGAGTGTGAGTGTATTGTGTGCGGGTCTCAAATTGAGGTTAAATGGGGCAACTTGTCACCTTATTTTATTTACACAGATATGCAGGAATGGGCTGAGTGATGCATATGGGCGGAGGTTAATGTATAAGATGTTGTTACCATATACATCATTCCAACAAAAATTCCAATAATAGGGCACCCTTTCTATTTTCTATAGTAACAGAATCCACTAGCATAAAGCGGAGAAGAAGGAAGGGAAAAAAAACAAAGAAAGGAGACAGGATAGGAAAAGGAGAGGGGTGAGAGGAAAGTGAAGATGCCACCATGAAAAGAGATAGAGGAGGAGAGGTAGATCAGATTGAAACAAGAGAGAAGAGAAAAGTAAAGAAAGGAGAGACGTGAGAAAATAAGAGCAAAATAGGATTTCTATTCCATCACTTGTGATAGATTTATGTCGGGCAATTGAATTCGGTCCCTAGAGACGAGCTGCTTGTTAGAACTATTTCCCCCTGGCATGAATATTAGCTTTTTGGGGGGGTTCCATATTTGATAGGTTAAGCGTCTTCTCAGGTTTCACGATGGGGAATCCCACCGCAGGAACGAACGCTCTTGCTGGGAAGGAACCCACCATGAGTGTCAACTGCAGGACTGCGTCCTCTGTCGCCATGGCGATGCTGCCAAGTACGTGGTCCACCTTCTAAGTATACTTGAGGCGGCCATGCGAGCGTGTGGTCGCCTCGCTGTGTACGGCGGGTAGAAGAGGAGGATGGTGGTTGAGGGGGGAACAAGAAGGATTGTTTGGACAAGCACAGGACAGGCAATAAGGTTTTGATGCATCGTCAATGAAACAGAGTTCCTAAATAATTAATCTGTTCACAAGAAAAGGACTCTAATATAATATTTATAGAGAAAAAAATGTGTTCAGATGCTTAAGCGTAATTCATATTCATGTACTACGCGACAGGAAAAAAAATAAAAAAACACCTAAGAAATATTTTTTACTTATATATGAACGCCATCGTGCTAAACACCCGGTCTGGGAAATTACAAAAAAAATACATTTTTCAAAGTTACCATTTTTTTTTCACTGATGACATGGGACAGTCAGGAAAGTTTAAACCCATCCACTTCATATATTCACTAATAATGCATTTAAATATAAAGTTTTTTTATATATATTTGGAAACTTTTACTGCCCCTTAACTGAAAATAAAAACATCAACAGTGCCGCTCATTCTCATCACTGCCAGCCACTGTGCACCATGCCACAGCCACCAGTACTGCATGTAGGGTTGCCACCTGCCCAGTCCCAGAATGAAGGGGACCTAGGATCGGTAAACCGGCTTCTTTAGTGGGATATATAAGGAAAATGTCTGCCATTCTCCAAATTCTAACTTAATTTAATTTATAACATTAAATAAGCTTCTTATCGGGGAGTGTATGGCGTAACCGGGCTAAACTTGAAACTGGAAATGTTAAATATTTTCACTATCCCCCTATAGTATCAGCGCTAGGGAACCTGCTGGCATTATAAATAAATGTAATGTTTTGTTGGAAACACAATGTCTCTGGTTTTGTAGACAGAAAGGAGAGAAAACAGACAAATAAGGGAAGGAGCGATGAAAGAGTGAAAGAACATAAAGGAGAAGCGGAAGAAAAGAGAACAGGGGAAAAGAAAGAGAGAAGAAATGAAGGGGAGAAGGAATAAAAAAGAGAGAGGAGAGAAAATAAAGGAAAAAGAAAGGAGAGATGCAAGAAAATTGTAAGAGAGAAAAAAAGAGAGAGAGGAGAAAATAAAGAAGAAATAAAAGAGAGAAAATAGAGGAAGGAGAAAAGAGAGATGCAAGAAAATTGTAAGAGAGAAAAAAAGAGAGAGAGGAGAAATTAAAGAAGAAATAAAAGAGAGAAAATAGAGGAAGGAGAAAAGAGAGATGCAAGAAAATTGTAAGAGAGAAAAAAAGAGAGAGAGGAGAAAATAAAGAAGAAATAAAAGAGAGAAAATAGAGGAAGGAGAAAAGAGAGATGCAAGAAAATTGTAATAAGAGAATAAAGAAAGGAAGGGAGAAATTCAAATGGAGAATGCCACCCAACGCACGTTTAAAGGACCTGAAATCATGAGTTTGACGGGCACTATGTGATTTATTCACCAGGGGATGACTAGGGCTGGGTGTATTTCCTAGGGGGTAACAGCCATAGCTGTGAATATTTGGGGTTTGGCATAGAGGTTACATGAATAAGAACCGATTACAGGTGCCCGGTGTGAGGGGCAGCCATATTTGCTCTACCTGTCCTAGTTCCAATGATGATCATTGTATGATAACCACTGGGACTCCTTAAAGAATTCTTGGGGGTAATTTCTGCACCGCTTTTGCTCTAAACATAGGTAATATAGACTCCTGGCAGGCATGATGTCATCTCTATGCAAATTTGTGTTGCGCCAATCTTTAATTTGCACGTCATTAAGTGAGACAACGGAGCGTAAAGTCATTCGGAGTCACATCTAGGAGTTCCGACTAATGACACAGCACCAACCCCATAACTCAACGATCCATCGCGAGTCCGCAAAACAACCATTGAGAATGAAAGAAACCAACTGGAGTGAAGCCGAGTGGACCTGACGGCTCTTAAAACCTGAATTCTTCAAGCATCTGTCCTCCATTAGCCTCATAACTGAAATCACTTATGAAATATCTAGAATATTTTTCCAGTAAAACCATGATAGTCTTTCATACTCCTTACCTCCATTAACCCCAAACCAGAAATCTCACGTGAAATATTTCTCTGTAAATGTCTCATTCTACGTACAACATCACTGAAATTATTTAAACTGCCCTCAGTTGCTCCCTGCTTGTCTACTGCAACCAACATTTATGTGAATGTCTTATCACCCGATATACTTCAACGATGGGGGGGTACTTTTTCAAGAGCTGGTGCTTCTCCCCCTCAGATATCAGCCTCCCTGTTACTAAATATACTGAATATATTAGACTCTCTCTCTCTCACCCTCTCTAAATGTTTCCCTACCTTCTCTGACGCCCACTTCCACTTCTGCCGACCACTTCTGCTTCTGCATCTACTTGTTCTCCATCTTCTCTCTTTCATCTTCTGGCTTCTCTCTTTCATCTTCTCTCTTTTATCTTCTCTCTTCATCCGGATCTCCACGGACCTAACCTGACCCAACCTGGCACAACCTTCCGCCAAAGTGGCAGCGCTTTCTGTGACGTCCTCTCCCTCTATCTTCGAACGGGAGAGCGAGTGAACAATGAATGTCGTTCCCAAGTTAAAAACACCCCACGATTTTTGTCCACATTGAATGTACAGGGAATTAAATCAATTGCCTGAAACAAATGGGCCAAAACGAGCCAAAAAATCCATCCAAATCCTTTTTGGGTGGATTTTTAATCAAAGCAATTGATTATTTTTCATCCTGTTATTTATGGACGCTTATTATTGTTAAACAGACAATAGGATCCATGACGTCATGATACAATGTTTCACCGGCCCTTAACATACGTTCTTGGTGTATAAGATAAGCGATGATATCTCTACGAAAGAACAGATAATCTCCTTTCAAACTTCACACAGACCATTTCCTTCCATAAATCTTGCCTTGGATACTAAAGTCATTGCCGAGTCTTTTAGGTTAATTTAAAAAAGAATAAAATTTACTCTTCAACTTAAGCACTTTACCCTCGTCTTGCTATTTCGTTGATTTTATTTTTTTGTGCAGAAAATGCCAAACTCCTGAAGTGCCCTTTATCTTACAAACAAGAGGCAATTCAACTTTTGCTCACTTCGCGCCGTGTAATCCCTCAAAGATATAATCGCGCACGGCCAGACTTATTTTTTGGACCTTCTTCCGACGTCGAGGCTCTTAGGAGCACCTCCTCCATGATGTTCACCAAAAGTATTTAGTTTCAGTGTATTTGTAGATTGCTTTCATTTAAAACATGAAAAAAAATATATTATTCTGTATTTTTATTTGTAAACTTATTTATGTTTTGGATGGAAAAAATCTTTTACTGCCTAGCGGGACGTGGCCCTGACTTTCTTCTTTGAGATCCCCGTCTCTAGCCCTTCCTTGATCTTCTTTACTAAAAAAAGGCAATTTCATTACACGATGGAAAAGATTCTGGGGTAATTTTTAATTTGGGAACAGAATTCGTAGCCGTAGCCCACCTTCCCTCTCTCACTCACTCTCTTGCACTCTCGTTCACTCTCACACTCTCTAATTGTTTCCCTGCCTCCTCTGCTTCCGCGCCGTCATTTTGCCCTAACTTGAACTCTGGGAAAATATGGGGACGCTTGCGGTTGGCGCAATCGGAAGTTTGGGGAGAGAACATAAACCGTATTGCCCTGAGTTCAATGAGATTGTGAGAGAGTGAGCGAGAGTGTGTGGATGAATGTGAGTGAATGTGGGCCCATGAATTTCAGACCAAATTCAGAGCTTTTTGCTTTGTTTTCGACCTGCTTTGTGTGTCTGGGGTCGTCTGGCCTCATTTCTGTGGCTTCACAAATTTACTGTAAATGTGCAATTCGTAGAAATCTGAAACGCCATATAAACTGGGGTTCCAGTTTCTAAATATGGGGGGGCTTTTTTAAATTGAGCACTTAATAATTATGCTGTTTATAAGACTTGATTGTAATTACTGTACACCGTATCAGACGATTACAGATTACTAGTTAGACCTCATGCATTGTGTACAGCACCAGAGAAGGATATTGGTATTCTGGAGGCAGTCCAAAAGAAAGTGGACTAAAATGGTGCATAGTCTACAGAATAAAAATGACCACTAAAGAATCTCAACATGTAAAGATTAGAGGAAAGAGGGGAGTAAACAAAGCAAAAGAGGGAAGGATAGTTTAAAGGAAGAAATATTCCAGGTAAAAAAGCCATAGGACACGCTTCTTAAAGCCTTCTAATCAGTTATGTTCCTCAAAGACTCTACGACAAACTCAGTTCCCTTAGACTGCAAGCTCTTTGGAAAAGGTACTTTATTAATTATATAATTGCACATATTATACCAAGTCTTTGAAAACATCTAGGGAGTCTCTAGGTTTCCAGGTGAAGCGCCAACTCTCAGAGTCTCTAGGTCACGGTCTGAAATCTCTCATTTATACATGCCCCACTACCCCCCATAAACCACTCCCCTCTACCAACACAATAGAAATATAAAGTGGTTGAGGCCCCGCCCACTGACCATGTCACTTCCTCTCACTGATGACGTCATCAGCACTGTCCACTGATGACGTCATCAGCACTGTCCACTGATGACGTCATCAGCACGGTCCACTGATGACGTCATCAGCACTGTCCACTGATGACGTCATCAGCACCGTCCACTGGTGATATCAGCTCCACCATCGACATCATCCCACCGCCTGAAGACCCTTAACGAATAAAAATGTACATGCAGAAGTTTCTTATCCATACGCTCGGTATCTGTATTAGGATCGGTGATTCCTGACTAAGGCTCGGCAGCATTTTAAGTCCTATCAAGTCATCCCACCCTCTGCATTTTATCTAAAATATACTTTTATTTCACCCCTTTCTTCATATCATACTCACCCCTCCAGCACTCAGAAGTTGTTTGATATATCGCTCTCTCACCTGTGTTGCTATTAGAACTATGATTCCTATTTGCTGTTGGCTGCAGATATAATAATAAAAAAAAAAATATGCTGTGGATTTCCCCATAAATTGAAGCGATAGTCCTCTCCTGTGAAATGAAATGACTTGATAACTAATGTGAAGAAAAATGCCCCTTGAAATAAAAATCCAATTTGTAGTCCATCAACGCCAGCGCTGCCGGCCTCTAAAACCTCGCACGGTACTGTATGTACAGAATTGATATTATATACCGGTCTCACTACATTAACCCCTTAAGGACAATGGGCGGTCCCTAAACCCATTGAAAACAATGCATTTTGAGCCCGTACACGTACGGGCTTTGTCATTAAGGGGTTAAATTCAGAAAATCGGGATCTACCTGAAATGGCCTGTTTCAGTAACTTGTTTTAGGCCGCAAAACAGCTTTGTCTCAATTTGATAATACGCAGTAACAGCAAATTGCTTTCATCGTATGGCGGGCATTGCATTCTGGGAACTGAACAAAAAAAAAATAGTTTCTACGCCATGTCAGGATAAGGAGGTTTAGAAAAATATTGTAACCGATACGACGGAAAAAAAATCCTCCTTAAGCAAAAAGTTGTGCATTCGGAATCCTAAAACTTTACATTTTAATGAAAATTGCCAATTTTTTTAAATTCGTACAGATGTCCGTAACGTGGAGGGATCTGCAGACCTGGAAGCCACCATTGCTGTCAGTCATGTGATATGTTGGGTGGTTTTCCCTGCTGAAACACCACACTGAGCTGATGCTTTATGGCAATGCTAATGAAGTCCGTTGCTCCAATATAGTGTCTGACTGGGTGATTAGACAAAGTCATTCTATTGTCTCCCACAGGCAGTGCGATGAAAAGCCAAGGTGTTTGTCTAGTGGATTGCCCTAAAATAGCAGAGAATACCAATGGCTACTATACAGCTGCCTAAAAACATTACATTATGCAAAAACGGCTAACACCTCTGGCAGGGATCTGTGCATGCGCACATGGAGATGATATATAGGCAAACATTCTGAGCTTAGGGGCATAGAGGAGTTTGGGGCTTGGAGGGGGGGTGTTCTTTTTTAAACGTATAAAAAGTGTATGGTTTGATGCTACCACAGCCCACATTTAATATCTGGGGGTATTTGCCACCTGTTTTTTTTTCTCGTTCTCGTTGAAGCAAACGGGTAATTTAGTAGCTCAAAACAAACTTGGCAACTGTAACGTAATCTGGTGATGCAGAATGCGTGTTTACGAAAAGTTAATACTAAAAAACAGAACACAGAAATGATCCAAACTTTATGGAATGGCTACCTGAGGTAATTGTTACGCAAGACCCCCTGGTGGCTATAAGCGGAATTACAAGTAAAGCACATTTCAGCTAATGGCCAAAAATCAGAGCAGCGCAGAGAGACCACATTATACTCGGGTTACATAACTCTCAGAGAAATTATAAAATTGAAAGGGTATTTTTAGCTCCTTACAGCAGTTTGTATGTATATAAATAAGCGTTAATGTAACGTCGTGTCTCTCATGGCCGCGAGGGATATTCAATGTGTTAGCCTATTACACGCTAAGAAGCATTTTGTGGCGCTGAGGTTTAAACCAATCGCAATCACAGCATGACTGTTAATGAACAGACAGGTCTGGCGCATTAGTACCTTATTCCGCCAAAGGAGTTTCTATAGAAGTTATTTTAGGAGAGGAAATTTTAGCAAACCAGACTACACAAAGCCACAGACGGAACTAAATACATTTTTAGCAGTATAGCCTTCACCAGCACAGACCTCCTGCCAAGTTCCAGGTTATGATGTCATTTTAGGGCTTTGAGGTCATACATCAGGTGAAGGTGTTGGATAATGGATGTCAGCATAAATACACCCATCTGTGACATCACAACCACATGTCCGCTGGCACTAGATCTCCTGGGCAGTAGGCAGGCGCCAGAATACTTCTAAACACCTAGACTACTTTTTATATTCAAAAAGCTTGATGAACAAAGAGCAGTTGAAACACACAAGATCATTACTATGACATCATATTTCATTTTCTTGCTAAGGATAATAGGGGGTGCAGCGGCGCAGTGCCGGGCGACGAAAGGATGTAGTATGGGTCAGTGAGTCCATGACAGATGCAGTATGGCTCAATGGTCCATGTCACATTGGTAAATAATATTGGTGGGAGATGGGTGGGATGTTGAGAGCTACATGGCAGCAAATCTAAGATGATTTCATTAATTGCCCCCGGCCACCTAGTTCAGCTTTCACCCGCGTCGCCCGACGTCCCCTTATTAGTAAATTTCCCTTGAACTTTCCCCCCCGAAGGTGATCTCATCCTCGTGTCGACTCTCACGGGAGGACCTTGCTGCATCTCCGAGCCCTTGGGATACAAGAAAGATTAAACAGCCTGCTCCTCGTTTATTACCCGTTTTAATTTCAGTGTCATCTGCAAAAAAAAAATAAATGGGAAGATTGCTTCCAGTGCCCACATCAAGGTCATTAACTCCGAAAGGGAGAGAGAGAGAGAGACGTTCAGGTACAGCAGCCGTGAACGCCAGCCCTGGCATCGCTTTACAGCGGCCCTGACTGATTACTTTAATATATACGGTGTATATAGGATGGCAACAAAGCTAAGAGAAAAAAAAAAACATATAAAAAGAACAGCTATTGTAAGATCTCCGAGACCCCGCTAATAACATGTCAGTGTTTGCGATACGTGCACACGCGAGTGATGTATCACCTAACGAGGGCCACAGACTTCTATTAATCTTTAATATTGAGCCCTTTTTTTTTTTTAGATCCTGAATTATTCTCATCTGTTGACCTTCTGTTGCTCCGACATTCCCGCGCTCCATGACGTGAAACCGAATGCATTTATAAATGCCACGGACCCTCTTTTATGATTAACCCCTTCCGCTTTAGAGACCCGGCACACATTGCTTACTGTAAAAAAAAAATAACATACAATATTCATTTCCCCCATTTATTAAGGCTATTTGCACACGGCTTATGGTTGCAAAGAAAGTTTTTTTTCCTCTGTAACTTCTAGGTTGTAAATCTAGTGTAATTATTGGACACGTATGCATTATACCCAGAATTTTATGGCAATTCTAATGTATCGTTTTTTGTTTTTTTTTTGCCGTCGAGACGACATGTGCCAGCAGGATACCACCCCATAAACCAGCCACTAGGGGGTGACACACAAATTAAATTGCTTTTTTTTGTAGCCTTTGCAGACTAGAATTTATAATGTTACATTGTAACACCCAGTGATATAATTATAATGATACATTTATTTTTTTAGTTTATTTCTTATATTGATCATTATTTTCTTTAAATATTTTATGTCCTTTTGTTTTTTTTTATTCATAATCCTTGCATACAGAAACGACGTTCCCCTAAAACTCTGAATATTTACAATGTATCCGAGTCTGTCTCCTCCAAGGTTACAAAGCTAACATATTACATATCTCTCTCCTTATGTTCCTCGTAAGGCTGACCTGAGATCTGTGGAACCTGAATGAAGCCCACGGTGCTCAGAATGGGCCTTAGTGGGCCGTTGACTGTGTGCCGAGCAGGGATAGGTCCTGACGGCATTTTTTGAATGTGGGGGGAGGGGTTAATGGTGGGCAATTTAGGTGTTTGGCGCCATTGGGGCAGTCTCCATTTTGTATCACCTACCACTCACTGTTTGTCGCTCTGTCTGTCTCCCTTTTTTCTTGGGCTATCCTGTTCTTCTTTTCTGTGTTGCCTGTGTTTTTCTCCCCTCTTGTCTTCCCTGCAGGTCGTCATGGATCCGGAGGTGGAGAAGATCCTGGAGGGAGTCCGGCTGGCGGCGTTGCAGCGGGGCCCGGAGTGGCTGAAGGCGCAGCTGGGTCCAGTTTTAGGCCAGACCGGAGGACAGCAGAGGCCCGCCCGGAAGACCCGGCCACCGCGTCGCCTGACGGACGGAGGGGCCTCTCGGGCCGAGGATGGTGCTGCAGGATCGTCTGGCTGTGCCGCGGGAGTTGAGCCCGGTCACGTGCGCTCCTCCGGCGGCACGGCTGAAGGCGGTGTCCGGAGCAGGCGGCGGCGGCGTCCGCCGCAGCGGTTGAGCCCTGGCGGGGGCTCGCCGCCTCATCGTGGGAGCAGTGGCGTGGAGCGGTCGGCAGTGGGCCGCGGCGGCGCGGCAGGCCGCTCCAGGGCCGGCAGCGTGTCCGGGACCGGCCGCGTGGAGCGGGAAGGCCCGATGTCGGCGGCGGAGGTTCCCAGCCGGGATGACGGCGTTGAGCCTGGGCTGTCGCCCAGTGAAGATTCTTCGGGGAGCGGTGTCCGGAGGAAACGTGGCCGCCGGGACGGCCGGGTGCGGCCTGCACAGCGGCCTGCGGTGCTACAAGCGGGGAGGAGCAGCGCTGGACGGAGCAGGCGAGTGCACGGGGCAGCGGGGGGTGCTGGTCTCGGCCCTGCCGTTCTGGGCTCTGGGGGTGGGGGGATTGGGGGGTCAGTGGTGGATTCTGCAACTTCAGATTTGGGTCTGGGGGGGGTGGTGTCAGGTGGTGAGGTTGAGGCTTTGTCTGGGGGTGTCAGTCCTGTGTCCTCCAGGGGCTCTTCTGTACGGGGGGGTGGGGGTTCTATGCGTTCTGGTCGGCGTTCCCCTGGGGCTTCCTCCCGGGTTCCTGTTTCCAGGGCCCGTTCCTCTGTGGAGGTGGTGGCTTTTCCGGGTGATTTTTCCCGTAGTCGGGGTCACTCGGTTGTTGGGGGTAGTGGTAGGTCGGGTCGTGAGTCTTCTGGGGGGCCCCTTGGTAGTTCTCCCCGGGGTAGGTCTCGGCGTTCTGTCTCTCGGGGTTCTTCGTCTTCCGATGGCTCCTGGGTTGGTGTTCGGGGTCGGCGGCTAGGGAGGGTCGGTTGTAGGCGTTCTAGGGGGTCTAGGGGTCAGCGTAGCAGGGAGCGTGGGAGGGAAGGGGTTCAGAGCCCGTCTCGTGGTAGGGAGGTTAGGGGTCGCTCAACCACAGCTCCGTTCAGGCGTTTATCTACTTCCAGATCCCCCGCGGATGCCAGGAATCGGTGAGCTGCGTTGGAGCAGCCCGAGAGTGTGGCTTTGGCGGCAGCCTCCTCGACGGGTTTGGTGACACCTCCTCAGGACAGCACGGCCCAGCGGTCCGGAACGGCTGGGGGCCAGGCTGGTAAGTGTGTGGCGCAGCGTGGCGCGGCGATTGCTGTCGCGCAGGGTCAGGATAGTTCGGTGGCTGGTTTTCTGGATGGGTTGCGGGCGTTAGTCGCTACGTGGAGTGGTGAGGGCGTTGGCAGTCCGCAGTCAGGGGTGCAGCGTGCCTGGGTTCCAGGGTCGGTAGGTTCGGGTGGGGACAAGGTCTCCGTGGCCGGGGTTGTAGGGTCGGCTCCTCCATCCAGTAATGAGGCTACGGGTGACGCCGCGGTCGGGGGGTCCGGGGGTGAGGTGGTGGCTGATAGTGGGGACGTGGTTTTGGCCAGTGTGCCGGAAGCTGCGCGGCAGACCGCTTATGTTTCTTTCTCGGGCCCTCTTGGGGTTCATTTGAAGCTAGAGTTGAAGGAAAAGATTTGGAAGGGAGAGTTCGTGGAGCTGTTTTCTTTACTTCCTCTCGAGGAGTCGTTTGAACCTAAGGAGGATGATAAGAAGGAGGATAAGAAAAAGGAGGAGGAAAAGAAGCGTCGGTACCGGAAGATCCCGAAGACTTTCGGGAACTGGCTCCGCGCTTTTTGTATTTTGGCCAGTGTTATTGGCGAGAAAACGCCGGACAAATGTTCGGCGTTGTTCTGTTATGTTGACGGGATCTGGGAGGCTTATCGTGTGTACGGGGGTTGGGCGTGGTGGCGTTATGACGAACAATTTCGTCAGCGCCTGGCGGCTAACCCTGGTATGCGGTGGGATCAGATGGATCTTCCGCTTTGGCTTAAGCTAATGATGGCCCAGAAGGCGTCGCCCTTTCCAGAAGGGGCCGGCGGGGGGTCGCAAGGAACCACGCCGGCCGCAGGTAAAAAAGGCACTTGTTGGCAGTTTAACGACAGCCAATGCAAGTGGGGGGCCTCCTGTAAGTTCCGGCATGAATGCTCCGGCTGTGGCGGTGGACATAGTTTGTCCAAATGTTTCAAGCGGTCCAAGGCCGGCAGCTCCGCTGGCCAGTCTGGGGCTAAAGGGGATAACGCCGGTGAGGCACGGCGCGATGCTGCCGTGGCTAAGCCGCTACGGTAAGCGGGATGACGCTGCGTTTTTGGATGCTGGGTTCGCGCATGGTTTTCGTATTCCTTTTTTGCCCCGGGAAGCAAGGCTGTCTCGGCGCAATTTGAAGTCTGTGGCGGCCTTTCCGGATGTCGTGCGCGACAAGATTGTTAAAGAGGTGCGGTTGGGCCGCATGGCTGGCCCTTTCGTTGAGGCCCCGTTGGCCGGTTTTAGGGTTTCGCCGCTTGGGGTTGTTCCGAAGCGTGAGGTGGGTAAGTTCAGGTTGATACATCACCTGTCTTACCCTAAGGGTTTTTCTGTCAATGATGATATCGACAAGGAGCTTTGTTCCGTTTCTTATACCTCGTTTGATAAAGCGGTTGATTTGGTGCGCGATGCTGGCCCTGGGGCTCTTATGGCAAAGGCGGATATCGAGTCCGCCTTTCGCTTGCTTCCGATACATCCGGATTGCCATCACCTGCTGGGGTGTTGGTTTGATGGGGCTTTTTATGTCGATTTATGCCTTCCGATGGGCTGCTCCATCTCGTGCGCTTATTTTGAAAGGTTCAGTACCTTTTTGGAGTGGGTTGTGCGGGAGGAGGCGGGTTGCCGGGCATTAGTGCACTATTTGGACGACTTCTTTTGTGTTGGCCCGGCTGGCTCGGGGCAATGTCTGCACCTGTTGCGCTCCTTGCAGCTGGTGGCGCGGTCTTTTGGAGTCCCCTTGGCGGCGGACAAGACGGTGGGTCCTAGTACCTGCCTTAGTTTTCTTGGTTTGGAGATTGACTCGGTAGCCGGGGTCTGCCGTCTTCCGGAAGATAAGTTGGCGGTGTTGCGGGTTGAGGTTGCTCAGGTGCGGGCCGCTAGGAAGGTCACTCTGCGGCAGCTGCAGTCGCTCTTGGGGCGCTTGAATTTCGCTTGCAGGGTTATCCCGGTGGGGCGTGTTTTTTCTAGGTCTTTGTCTCGGGCTACTGCGGGTGTGCGGTCCCCTCATCATCGGGTGCGCGTGTCTCGGCCTATGCGGGCTGATTTGGCTGTTTGGGAGGTTTTTCTTTCGCGTTTCAACGGGACGGTGTTTTTTCAGTTGCCATCGGTGTCAGCTGACTCGTTGTCGCTCTACACTGATGCGTCTGGTAGCATAGGGTTTGGGGCTTATTTTGACGGGCAGTGGTGTGCTGCTAGGTGGCCGTGCCATTGGCATGCGAGTCCTCTGATCCGAAATCTGGCATTTCTGGAGTTGTTCCCGTTGGTGGTGGCTCTCACGTTGTGGGGTTGGCAGATGCGCAATCGTCGTGTGGTTTTCTTTACGGATAATTTGGCGGTTGTTCATTCTATTAACCTGTTGTCGGCATCTTCTCCCCCGGTGGTCCGGTTGCTTCGGTGGTTTGTGCTCTTGTGCATGGAATTGAATGTGTCCTTCAAGGCAAGGCATGTGCCGGGGTATTTGAATGTGATTGCGGATTCTCTCTCTCGCTTGCAGTGGTGATTCAATTTGCCCGGTGCGGTGTGTGCAGCGGTTTCTGCGGGTGAGGCCGGCTGGGGGGTTGTCGTTTCTTGTTCACGCGGATTTCACGCCTTTGTCTCGGTTTCAATTTTCTCGAGTGATGAAGTTGGGGCTCGGAAGACTTGGTGTGGGGGCGGCCGATTTTGGGACGCACTCTTTTCGCATCGGGGCAGCTACGGAGGCTGCACGGCTTGGTTTGGGTGATGAGGTGGTGCGGCGTATCGGGCGGTGGGAGTCTGGGTGTTTTCGGAGATATATCAGGCCGCATAGGTTAGGTCTGGGGGACTGATTGTTTTTGACTGGTAGTTGGTTGGGGTTTTTTGGTCATGCCTACCCTCCCTCCTTTTTTCCTGTTTTTGTTTTCATTGCAGGGTCCCGGTTCGTTTTATGGATCATCGGCCATTCTCACGTGTATTGGGCCCGGAGGCGAGCCGCGGTTAGAGACAGCGGTCTGCAGCTGGGTTTTCCCAGGGACCAGGTCGACGTGAGGTGGTTTGGTGTGCGGGGTATGTTGTGGGAGGGGGTTCTGTCATTGTTTTCTAGGTATCTGCGTTTGGGTGTTAGTCCCGATGTGCTGGTCATTCATGCTGGGGGCAATGATTTTGGGATCACTCCTCAGCGTGAGTTGGTTTGTCGAATGAGGTGGGATGTCGAGCGTATCTTGGGGCTGGTTCCTAAGGTTAAGGTTGTGTGGTCTGAGTGTATCCCGAGGTTGCGCTGGCGACATGCTAGGGATGTGGAGGCGATGGACCGTAGTAGGAAGAAGGTGAATAAGCTCATGGCGAGTTTTATTCGTGGGTGTGGGGGCGTTGCGGTGCGACATGTGGCCCTTGAAGGTTTTGGAGTTGGTCTGTTTCGTGGTGATGGGGTGCATTTGTCAGATCTTGGTTATGATTTTTTCAATCTGGCAGTGGTCGAGGGTGTGGAAAAGGCCTTATTTCTTCTTGGTGGGGGAGCCCATCCAGCTTAAGGTTTCAAGGGATGGGCTCTTGGCGTAAGCTTACCAGGTATCTAGGGGGTTAATGCTGATGGGAGAGCATTGGTTTTGGGAGGTTTCCTGGTAGCCTCAGGTTTGGGTTTGGGCATCTCGGTATGTCCTTCCCTGTGTGGTTCCTGGATAACCTGGTAAGCTTGGGATGGTTTACATTAAATGGTTAATGTTTAATTATGTTAATTTATGTTATTTATTGTTCTGTGTGTTGGTCATTGTCCTGTTAACGCACCTATTTTTGGTTTTAGGTCTGCGTGGCAATGGCCTGCATTTAAATAAATTTTGGCTGTGGCCTTTTTACACCCAAAAAATCCATGGTTGTCGTGTCTTTATTGGGGGGAAAGGTTGGTGTGTTTTTTGCAGGGGGCCTAGCCCGGGAGTCGAGGCTACTACAGTCATCACAATGCACGGCGCCATATCGCATGTTACAAAGTGTTCTTGGAGAATAAATCCGAGTCCAGAACCAGTACTGGCGTAGAGTATAAGCAATAAGGCACCATAGCTCTCCAAAGCTCTGCTTGAGCCCATCACGTAAGACTGTAGGTCTGTGTATGTTCACTGACAGCAGAAAGACCCATTCGGCCCCATCTAGTTGGTCGTTGGTCTCGTCTTAGGTTCAGGAGCCATATGCCTATGTCAAGCATGTTTAAATTCCTTTACGGTACTAACCTCTACAGCAGGGGTGTCCGACCTGCGGCCCTCCAGCTGCTTCAGGACTACATCTCCCATGCTCCTCAGCCAGCCGTTAGCTGAAAGAGCAGTATGGGAGATGTAGTCGTGCAGTAGCTGGAGGGCCGCAGGTGGGACACCCTTGCTCTACAGGGATGAGCCTAGGATCAGTGGTGCTTGGTGGATATTTGTTTGCTCCCCTTAAGTAAAACACACAAACACTAATACGCACACTCACTCTGACACCATACACTTACATATATATATATATATATATACTCACTATCCTTCCTCCTCTTTCTTGCACCACTAACCCTGGGCTTACCCCTTATACTTTAACATCATATATTGACACACACACATGTTAACATCATACACTAACACTTACACACACCTGACACCAAATGCTAACACACACTCATGCTTACACCATACACTAACATACAGACTAACTCCAACGTCCTGCCCTAACACACACTCTAACACCATACACTAACATAAGCACACTCTAACGCTACACAATAACGCGTACAATAACACCCTGCACTCCCACAAACACCACACGCACCATACGGTAACACACAATCACTCTACCACCATATACTTACACACACACTGTCCAACACTACACTCACATAAACATGCTAACACCATGCACTTATTACTGGGTACCAGGATTGTCGGGGCAATTGTTTTAAAAATACATTTTAATGAATCAATTTGAGAACTGATTGTTCCTTTAATACTGAACAGTTCCCTTTCTGCACTTCTTTAAAACTTTATAAATCTCTAACTTGTCAAACGGTGTAGAAGAGGTGGCCATTAAGCCTCCACAGGAATAGGGACAAATTACTGAACTTGTGCGGTGAACGGTCTCACCGAGGTAAATTTATATTATCTTCCAAAATGCTATTATTTCGCTAATGATTTCAAGCTTCTAGTATACATGCTTTAGTTAAATATGCGTAAAAACGCTTATTCATTTCGTGAAGTCCTGAAGACGGCTTTAGTTAAAACATAAAATGTCCTGTAACTTCTTCCAATTAATTAATTTATACATCGCTTTTTATTAAATAATAAACTATTTACTGTTATGCGTATTTTTGTCTCTGTATGTCGGTATGATCTACATCATATATGTGCTTTGTGCGTTCCTTGGGAATTGTAGAGGGCAAATTACAGGTTTTCTGAAAATATTGCATATTTTCACTGTATTTCCCATGGAAATCAGAACAAGGTATGAGCTGCAACTAGCATGTCTCATTACACGTGAATTACAACGAAAAGTGGCAAAATGATGCGTTACATTCCAAATTAAAGTTACATTTGAACAGGTTACATATACATAGCTCGCGATTACCTCCTTTGTTCCCAAACAGCTTGTGAGTGCTATCATTGTTCCTTGCCTCCTCCAACATACACTATGGCACACATATGTAAACACACTTATTCACATTTTCTCATGCTAACACACATGCACACACACTCATTCCAACACTCCCACTCCCTCTCACACCACTCATGCTAACACACACTCTTCACACCTGACCCTCACATTTGTAAGTGCTATCATTGCTCCTTGCCCCCCCCCAAACATACACTTTGGAAAATGTACATAGAAATGTATACAGAAATTTACACATGCTAACACACACACTTACTCATATTCACTAACACACACGTACACACTCATTCTAACATACACATACATACTTCCTCTCATACCATTTATGCTAACACGCACTCCATCTCACACCCATGTTCACACACACACTGATACATAGACATTCATGCTCATATACACTGATACATAGACATTCATGCTCATATACACTGATACATAGACATTCATGCTCATATACACTGATACATAGACATTCATGCTCATATACACCTATATATAGACATTCATGCTCACATACACTGATACATAGACATCCATGCTCACATGGATACAAACATACATACTACCTCCTTTTTTCCTTTCCCATGATCTAGATTTTTGAATGGACACGGCGCTCACATTATCTCCTCACCTGTAATGAAATCCAGTTGCAAGATGTTGGGAAAAAAATAGTTGCATCAATAAATGTCGGACGGCTTATAGCTGTTATTAGAATGATAAAGGGCTCTGCCTGCTATCACACTAATAACACGGTTATCTATTTACAGTCAAATATTTCAAAAACACACAAGAGCCTCCGAAAACACAAAGAAAAATCTCACATCTAATCCCATAGTCTAAAGAAATCGACATGATCTAATTTTCTCATTTGTCTTCTTAACGCGGATCTTTCTCTTGAAAACAACTTTCGATTAACAAACAGGGAATATTACGGTACGCGATGTTTTAACCTTTCGTATGAATAATTATTTGTTTCCAAAGACACGGATTACAGGAAATACATTGCGAGAAAATTGGAAAATTGGATTAGATCTTCCAGTAGTCCAGACTAAGCATGTGGCCAATAAGATAGGTTGTTGGGGGCAACATAGGAGGGAAATGGGTGGGGCTTATCAGTAACCACACCCATTCCATCATAAGCCCCATTCACATACCTTTCATAGTTTTAAATAGCCAAAGGGGTGCGGTAAGGGGTGTGGTAAGGGGCGTGGCTAGGGTGTAACCCAAAATAATTCTGAGCTGCTAGAGGGCCAGGGGGATATAGGGATGAAAAAGGGACTATCCTTCTAAAGAGGGACACTTGGGAGTTATGAGCCTATTCTCCCCTGCCTTTGGGATGGTTTCTCATTATTCCTCACCCCGTTTATGACTATGACCCTACAAAAAAACCCTCAGAGACACTTTTGGGCACCTGGAGTCTAAATCGGGCGCCCCGCAAATGAGACAGCAGCTCCAAGTAGGATGAGTTAAAAAATGGGTTAAAAATAAGCAAAATAGAAACATAATTGTAAAAGGGGGAGATGGGGTGATTACGAGGAGGTATTTTTGATCAATTTACCTCATTACGTTAAAAGCTGTGAAGGTGACAGAGCATCAGCTAATTTTTTGTTGGGTGAAGTCTGTTTAATATTACTCTAAGAAAAAAATTGTGAAGATTTTATTCTTTGCCTTTGAGGAACTGGCAGCTTGGTGAAGCTGACATTTACGATGGCAACAGTTAAGACGACATGGGCCACATGGGACTGATCTGCTGGCAAAATCTATTCCTATATGCGTTCTATGTGTATGTATAACTATATATATATATATTAATTATACTAAGGGAGGTCAGAGCTTTTCTGGAAACATTTAGTTTTCGTTACTATTTAGATCGCTAAATAAGGGGCATGTAATGGGGGAAAAACATGTTTTATTTTCCATTTGTCACATTATTAGTTAACGTACAAGAAATTACACGTATTCTATAAAACACAACAAAAAGTACTTCTTTCAACACCAAACTACCCTATACAACCTCTAAACGCATGTCGAAAAATGCTTCAAAGACAATGGACGTCTCTACATGAAAGTATCAGATGTACTTAGAATGCAGATCACTGCAGATTTAATTATATACATAAAACGCTAGACATTCCTCCTCTGTCGGGTCATTTTATTTATTAGTAGATGTATCAATAAAACCAAACACGCGGCAAGATGAACAACACAGATGTGAATCCGGAACGCTCGTAGCTATTGAAACGTTGTGGTTGCTGTTTTCTGAGTTATAATTCTCAGGTTATAGGTTTTGGGTTTTTTTTTTTTTTATAATAAAATTTAGTATTCGCCCAACAGACATGAATTCTCTTCGTACAACTGTTTCTCCTCGGCTACGTTTCTGGAAGACTGCAGTCAATCATTTGGATTTTATTTTGTCCTGATTGAGTTTTATTTCTAGGAGGAGGATTTGTTTCCTAAAAAAAAAGCTGAAAATATCTACTATAAAAATATAAAAATATATATATATTTTAAAAAAATAAACAGAATAGCACAGGGAAATTTGGGTCTATTTAGATTAAAAAAAAGCCCCCTTTGGAACTTAAATCTCTGTCTCCGTCTACCTTCTCCTGATTCAGGGCCAGAACGGGTGATGTCAGGGGTGCGCTGGCACTTTAAGGCCAGCAGGCGCCTGGTGACGTAAGTGCGGCCAGCGACTGCAGGTTACGTTTTTTTTTTATGCTTGCATAGCATGTGTATTCAGCTGGTGACCTCATGTTGCAATGAGTGCGTCGGCCCACCAGAGTTTGCCGATAATTTACGTTGTGTATATATATATATATAAAGTGAAGAGCGCCCGGTTTGCAAGCTAACGGGGTTCTAAACAAACCCCCTAAAATGAAAGTACCCCTCGTTAGTCATTTGAAATGTTAGTATATTTTATATCATAGTTACATAGTTCGTAAGGTTGAAAAAAGACCTAAGTCCATCAAGTTCAACCCTTCTACCTAACCTTCCTATTCTTGATCCAAAAGAAGGCAAAAAAACCCCTAATTAAGCTACTTCGAATTCTGCCATCAGGGGGAAAAAATTCCTTCTTGACTCCAAGAGGCAATCGGATTTCTCCTTGGATCAAGAAGCTCTAAAATTTCATGCGACTGTTTTCCTGGTTCCTGATCGATTGATCATTTAATGGATTTTTAATTGGGGCTAAACAAGCGTCCAAGCCATCAAGATTCCCCGAACAGGTGTCCACACCTGGGAACTTTCTGAATATTTCACCTACATTCCAGCAGAGACATCCCCAACACTCTCCGTCCACTTCCCTCTTAGACCGCGACGAAGTCCCACCGATATCGCGGGCATTCCCACTGACGCCGGCGGGACTTTCTGTACCCATACTGTACCCATAAAGTTCCCAGGTATGGATATCACCCATAACATACTGGTAGCCAAAGTACCAACTGGGAGTCTTATATATGGAAAGGAAGGTGTCAGCTCCAGACACTGCGACCCTGACAATCTGCCCCTTTACTCTCATATTGGGGTAAAAAGGTGTCATAAAGGCTAAATTGGCATTTTTTTTTTCAGTTCTGTCGATTTAAAAACAAGGGTCCTCTGTGACAGGTCTCCTGCCGTGATATATTCACAGCTCAGTAGTGCGATCTATCACCCCCCCCCATTAATTTTTGGAGCACCAAAGCTTTAATTGGTATAATAGTAACAGAATACTGTCCTTCTACACCTCATTTAGAGCTATTCAGTTATAGCTATTATTATAAGTATTTAACTCACTCCGCATGCCCTTAAATTACCGGGGCTTTCATAACACATCAGGGTAAAATCCATTAGTGAGGTGTCTTAGGAGGTTAGCAATTTTCCTGTCTGTAATACACATGTTTTTTATTTAAAATTAAGGAAGAAGTTGAGTTCCAAGACCTGTCACTGCGAAACTTACTGCTAACATTAGGCTACCCATAAAAAAAATTATGAAGTATGCAATTATGGGTTATTGAAACCAATTACCCTTCCCCGCTACCATGATGACATCCGTGAGGTTCAACCACAGGGCAGGCACAGTCTGGTGAGACATACATTACTGCTACTGTAACACGAGCGCTGTTCCATACCTCTTCATATGTCTCGATTTGAATGTATTTTTACCGTATGTGACTATGGTTGGAGATAAAATCATGAGCTGTGTGAAAGATTAAAATGGCCGCAAATATAAGAAAAGGGATAGTGCAGTATAGGCAGCTTTTAGCCAGGTATCTCAAGTAGTGATATGAAGAGTGAGTGGCCTAACTACAGGGCACCCGGGCAACTTCTTGTTCCTGTCTCCTAGTTCTGCTTCAAAATAGTTTAGAAAGAACCCCTCTGTATGTGAGCATGAATGTCTCTGTATAAGTGTGTGTGAACATGCATGTGTATGTATACGTGTGTGTGTGAGCATGAATGCGTATGTATAGGTGTGTGTGTGAGCATGAATGTGCGTGTTTAAGTGTTTGAGTGTGACCATATACATGTAAGTGGGTGTATGAGAGAGCATGCATGTGTAAGTGTTTGTATGTGAGCATGTATATGTAACTGGTGTGAGATGGAGTTTGTGTTAACATTAGTGGTGTGAGGAGTGTGTGTGTGAATGACTGTGTACGTGTTTGTTAATGAGTATGAGTGTGCATGTTGGCATGTCTATACATATGTGAGTGTTTTTACGTATGTGTGCCAGAGTGTATGTTGGAGGGGCAAAGATGGCACCGATAAGCTGTTTGGGGGCAGTGACAAGATGGGGTAAAGATTGCACAGGCAGGCTGTTTAGGGGTTAGGATGGCACTGATAAGCTGCTTGGGGCAAAGCTGGCACTGCACTCACAAGCAGTTTAGGGGCAATGGTGGCTCTCACAAGTGGTTTGGGGGACAAAGGTGGCACTGTGGGACATGTTGTTTGGTGAAGTTAAGGGGCCCTGGGGCAATTTTTGCAAGGTTTCTAGTTACACCCCTTGTGAAGAGCTAGGGGTAAAGGGAGAGTTGCTGCAAATGTTTCATGATTTTGCTCCTTTTCACAGTAGATCCCACAGGAAGCAGCGGTGTATTCTGGTCTAGGCTTACTAAGCAAGGGTGGCAAGTCCAGGGGGGGCAGTTTTAGAATGTGGGCAAAGTAATTTTGTCTTCTTCAGTAGTGTAAATGTATACATATAAATGCATTTAAAAAATGTATAGTTTATATATATAATATTTTATCACTTGGTGTTGAAATCCATCGGCACAATCTCGGAAGTACTATGCAATAACCAGAGTTGAATATATACCTAGGTACTACCCAGGGTCCTTTCTCCTGGTGCACAGAAAGCCAGTGAAGTCCATATTTTATGCCTTTTAGGATTTTTTTTTTCCCGGCAAATTCCCCTGGTAAAAGTGCCATTCTTGTTGCCCATTTCAGAAACAATATTTAGCACTCTTTTGTTTACCTGTATCATTTTCTGTAGTTGTTTTTGATTTTTTTGCTTACACAACAGGTGCAATCTACATCTTTTACGCATGGGTCACTTTTATCGTGCTGTATTCCTGCATTGAATGAGTCGGTACTCATTACACAGCAGTCTCTTCTCTTAATTGTTTTCCGCCGATCTAATTCCGCTAAATATTCATTGTGCTCCCTGTATCCTGCTACTGGTTTATTTCATTTCTTAGAGAGATTTCTGGACAATATTTTGCAATTTTAGCTGACGTGTTTCCATTAAACATAGCTAATGTATTTAAAGAAACTACAAGGGGTTTTCGTTTTTTTAAAAAATGTCTGTACATTAAACCGTAAGCGCTTGCAAATGGGTGCCAGTTGAAAAAAGCAATCAACTTGCAGATTCATTAGATTATGAGTTGCTTGCACATTACAAATAAATTGGAACTAAGTTTCTAGGAGGTTGCGCGGGAGGATGCGTTAGTATATGTACTCCTGTGCACCAGCAGCCCCCAGTGGTTGGAGGTTGAATTGCATCCTCTATAGAGGTAAATGGGCCCCACTGACTTGAATATGGTCTATAGACTTGAATGGGGGCCTTTCAAGTCTATAGAGAATGCAATGCAATGGGTGGTTCTGGTGCATGGGAGTTAATACACACAACCATCCCACAAGCCGGAGGGTAGAGTAGAGGCACCCGATGGGGTTTGACATTTTATTTCCCCTCACCCCAGTGGGCATACCTTCAAATGACATATAGTTTATTTGAACTCCCTCAACCCCCCTGGCAATGAGATGGGTGTCGAGGGTGCGGCATTTGGTCTTTGCCTCCTATAGGGTAACTTTCTATATTTTAATCCCCATCATCCTAAATGGGGGGAGGGGTGTACTTGAATGCTATAGCCCAGGTTGATTTAGCTACCTTGTCTTATCCTGCATGAGGTGAAGAGGGCGAAATTGAATTATTTATTTTGTCCTCTGCTTTTCCTGTAAACGTATTAAGTGGATTTTCAGTGTGAGATACAGTGTTTCCAAAAAAGCATGCTACTTTCAGATGAGGACACGAATGCTTTTATTCAACTCACATATCCTCGCCTGAAACTTGACAAAATGTAAAGTCATAGGCACTCGCAAACAACTTGCATTATAGTGTATATAAAAAGAAAATAAAAATACAAAATAGATGAACTACAGAAACAAAAAACAATAATGTGCCTAAGGTGCTGAAGAACCTCTTGTGGTATTCACCATAAACCCACACAGCTAAAAAACAAACAATAATATAAAAAAGGGTAAGGTCTGTGCTGGCATATCATAAGTAAATAGAATTAAAATTAATAAGTAATTTGAAATAATAAAAATGTGTATCAAACAATGTGCTTCAAATATATCAATACAAATATGAAGAGATAATTATACACAAATTAAGTAATAAATGAAAGTCCAACAAACTTGAAAAGCAGCAGCCCAGTCGTCTGTATTAATGTAGAGTTCTTGTAAAAAGATAATAGACGTTCTTGGTAAATTGTAGGAGGAGAAACTATAGAATTTCTGAGTATTCAATCCTATAGTTTGTCCTCCTACGAATTACCAATAGATGGTAATTAATAATCTTCATTATTATTATCTTAATTAATACAGAGCACTGGGTTGCTGCCTTTCAAGTTTATTGGACTTTCGTTTATTACTTCATTTGTGTATAATTATTTATTCATATATATTATTCATATTTAGATACATATTTTATTATTTTACATTTTATTGTTTAAAATTTTTTCACTTATGGTATGCTTAACCGACTTAACCCCTAACTTAACCCCTAACCAGCCACTTTTTAGGACATTTTATAGGAGGCATGTTTAATTTAGAAAACTAAAATTCTAAAAGAATACAGCGATGGAGAACATGGAATTTTCCAGTAAGAAGGACAATTATAAAAGAGTCACAGAACATCACGGTACCTTTACAGAAAATCCAATCAGACGCATTTCACAACACATTCTCTTGGAGTTGGTATTGGATTAAACGCTAATGTATTTTACGGTGAAATCTCCCAGACGTTCGTGCCGCGCATGGACTGGAGTAACGGAGATAAACGTCATACATTAGGCCTAAAACAAGTTCAATCTTAAAGAGGAGAGATACATCTCTGGCGTTCATCGGACACCGGAAACCAACTCGCTTTCTTCTCTCCTCCAAGCCGCACATTTTGGACTCCTTAATCTTCTCTGATACATTCATTATAGACATATCTGGGAACGCCCTGGGTTTGACCCGGAGGTCTCTGGGTGAAGCACCGCTTCTCCAGTTCCCCGGGTCAACACCCGAATCCTCCGGGTCGCAGAATCCTCCCTGCCCATTTAACCTTTAAAAGGGGGGTGCTTCCTGCGGTATCTGTGGGAACGCCTCCAATGTCAGCAGGAATGCCCCTGATGTCAGCGGGAATGCCCCCTACATCAGCAGGACCACCCACTGACATCAGAGGGACTGTCTACTGACATCAGAGGGACCGCCCACTAACATCAGCGGGACCGCCCACCGACGTCAATGGGCAGTCCTGGCCGCGTTCCGCAAGCCCAGGCTCCGAGCAGCCAGAGCCCAGAGGTTCCCATGTATGATTATAGATCATATACTCATGTTGCATGCTATAGGGGCAGCACCTTGACAGCACCATTTCTTTTCCCATGATCTTCATGCTTATTCCTCCCCATTAAATTCCCTTTAATTACCTCAGCTTCTTTATGGTAAAAAAAATTTTTTTTAAATAGAATATCTCCATAAACCTTGACTGGCAAAAATAAAAACCCACGATAAAAGTTGATATACCAAAAGTTGATGACCATTGCTATTTAAGACCCGTTCCCGCACGCCGAAACTGCATGCGCCGGAGGGTTTCATTTAAATAACAATCATCGCCCTTTAAATTTTGCAAGCGGCGATGTCTTCAGGGAGCGTTTGTGTGAAAAACAAGAATATTGACGAGACACTAAAAGACAAGAGGAAGGAAAAACACAACTTTTATAACGGCGTAACGTCCTTTTGTGCGGAATCTTTATTGGATCCCCGTTGGAATGATGAGATTTATATGTTGTTGTTTTTTTTCCTCATAACATTTCCATCTTATTTCTTCTACAGCCATTCGTGCCACTTTAATAGCCCGTAGCCATAAATATACAGTAAAAGCACGATATCTCCCTGAAATAATTTACAGGCCCGAAAGTCTGCATTACTGTAAGTATGAAGTAATTATACTTTTTAACCGATTTTTCCCGGTTCTTCTGACATTTTTTAAAGGGTTCGGCCTGTGGGTTTTGGATGACACCCCTATAAATTAATCACTAGGCCCAGCCCGGTTATCCGGCACACCGGGCAAATGCCAAGACTAAGGTCCTCTTCTCCTTCTCCACCAGAATGTCTTATTGTATCTCTTTGAAGGTCATTATTCATTGACCCCATATTGTAACAGATCGACGGAATCTTAGAAAAAAAAATGGAATGTTTTTAGGACGAGAAATCAGATATCTTCGTAATTTTTTTTTTTTTTTCTCGCCTGAATTCTTCTGGGGAAAGCAGAAAGAAAATAGTCTTGAGAATTCTGCCACCAGCAACAACAACAAAAAAAAGGGACTTTTCTCTCATATCTACCCGTGATGAAAAAAAAAAAGAAAAGAAAATGAGTTTGCTGTTTATTTTGCTCCCAAAGATAAGGAATTTAATTTATTCCTGTCAGAGAGAGTCTTCTAGAAGGGAAGGAAGAAAGGGACAGCCGCCTTCTTCTTTTTTTTTTTCTCTTTTAGAAAAGATAATGTCTTTCTAGACAAAGAGCAAACTATTTGAGAAAAGGATCGGTATAAAAAAAAAAAAACCCCGCAGGTGTATCGAAAAGAAGAAAATAAACAGTTTGGAAGACAGCACAAGTTGTTAGTTTAATAGCCGCGGACAATCAGCCTGCACAGCACGACGCGGCGTTCCGACAGATGAACAAGACGAGGTGTTACAACGAGGCTGTGCTCGCCAGCCGGTAAACAGCGCTTTGGAAACCAAAAAACACATGAAAATACCTTAAAGTCAAACGTCTTTAAAACAGGGCAAAAGGGGCATCTGTCTAGGGTTCAAACATCCTGAGGGGCCCATGAATAGCCCTTTACCCCACTAACTGTCTTTAAAGGGCCTGGTAGAGGGGGTGTGTGGAGGCTCCGCTCCTTTTGCACAAGCGCTCCAGGAGACCAGGTTTACAAAGCGGACAGCAGGGGGGGGAGAAGCGGACCGAGAGAGAAGAAAGAATACAGAAGACAGGAAAACAAAACGAGGCAACAAACGGAGCTGCGGAAAAGCAGATGGGGACATGAAGGTGGTTGGCGGAAACAGTAGGGAGGTAATGAGAAAGGGTGTTAGAGAGAATGAGAGAACGTTGGTGAGAGTTAAAAAACAATGGAATGCAAATGGAAATTCGTAGCTCTCTCTGCTTCGTATTTGTTTCTTTCGTTGTAGTCCGTCCTTGTGTTTGGACATTTGTACAAATTAACAAAATTGGCAAATTTTGTCAAAACTTGTATGAATAATAATACACAGTGACGTCATGTTCATTTTATCTGAAAACCCCTGGATTTAGTGAAAACACAAAATAAACCTTAAACATAAGTAAAAAACAAACAAACCCCGTACCCCATGCAGAATATTAACGGGGTTTAATGTCTTTCCAAGAAAATATTTTTTCAGGCCTATTTAGACCTATAAACTCAGACCTATAAACTCCTAAGGGTTGATCCGGAGTCTCAGGAGTTTTGCCCCAATCTCTAGGTCTCAGGGTTATACAGTATGGTGTTGACTCCTTCCTATTCTCCCCTGATTTGATCATATATAAGGGTCTCAACTGATGATTTTGCTCCAGTATGTTATGGCTTCCATGAGGATCCGTATGAGACCCATTTGGCGAGTCGCTACATAGACATCTTCACGATGGGCGATCGAAGGGTTAATATTTTATGTTTCTCAGCTCATTAAGAAAGTTCCCAGGTATGTTCATTAGGAACGGGCCCCAAAGCGAGCTGAACGCCTTCATAGATGCCCTTCTGGACCGACGTAGCGAACGATACCATATAATTATAAACCATATCATTATAATTAAAACTTCTAGTTTAATGAACGTGCCATTAAGCGGTTATTCTAATACGATGTAAAAATAACATGTTAGTCTTTGTAGCGATCCTTCGGTCATAATGCGGTAGCGCAGATCAGCGTGTAATATTAATTAAATTCTGAAATTTAACGAGCTGATGTAGATAGGGATGATTAAATACATCGACTTTAGCAATATCTGCGGTATGTCTACTCCGGAGGATTACATGGTAATAAAAGGATGTCAGTGGGACAGAAGCGACAAGCCGGCGAGGTCAGAAGCCTTCTATTATATATTTGTCCTCTGAGATTGGACCCCCCTCCCCAAGAAAACAGGTCACTGGCTATAATACCATGTTTAAAGGTTCATCAATAAGGGAAAATCATATTTCCTTTTAGATTACAGACGACTCATCACTTTGAAGATGTTTCTCATTACATGTGACATTCAGGGGCCATCAACCATAAGAAACCCGACGAGCGCACGCAACGACGACAATAAAATCGTATCACAAAACCCCAACGGGCTTTTGTGTTAGTAATAGTAGCCGTTTTTTTTTTTAATCTTTTGAACCTAGATACAAAAAAGCCGAACATTCTTTTGATTTGGTGACCGCGGACCCGTCATCTTGGGTAAATACTCAGAATCCTTGGGTTCTACCGAAGGTCTTCATATGGCGGAGGGGTCAGAACATATTAACACGATGTTCTACAATAAGAACCTAGAATCCCTTGATGATTGAGCCACGGAGGAGAGAAATAAGGAACCGATTCCCGAGTTTAAATATATATATGCAACATTGTATGTTATCCTGAAAGAAAAATATCTATTTCTTCACTTTCTCTTTAAATTTTATGGCTTAACAGAAAAAAGAAAAAAAATCTTGCAAAACGACTTTTCAGTTCATGCATTATTCATGAGATCTGTCGTTTACAAACCGCCCCGGATTCCGTTTAAAAGTCGAAACGAGAAAAGCTTTCCTTATAGTTTTGACATCTTTAGAAACTAAAGACAATGTTTAGAGAACAAACAGTTTGTGGGGGATTTAAACACGGATGGGATAGGCATATGGCTCCTGAATCGAAGACGAGACCAACGACTAACTTTGTTTTGAAGAAAGAAGATAGCGGATTAAGGTAGAAGATAGCAGACTGAAGACAGAAGATGAAGAAGACGCGGAAGCGGCAGTAGGAAAATTGTGAATGTATCAGCAGATCTGGGTACTTCCTGGGTTAAGCTACCCTGAGCGCTCCCTCTTCCCGAGGACTGGTGTTGTGAAGGGGCCTTCAGTGGGAGGGAGCTGGGCGTGGCACAAAGAAAAGTGGGCAAGGAGTAGGCAGAATGTAGGCGGGGAGTGGGCATAACCAAACAAACGCTTGTGAGAGAAAGTCCTACCCTGGACCAATGGGGAAGAGAGGGGCATGACTGCTGACCCATGCATGAAGCAGCAGTAAGGAAGTTCACCATTGGTGGGGAGGCTGCAACGTTGTTACATAGAGGGGAGAGGTGACTTCCTACCTTTTCCCATGGGACAGCAGTTAGGTCTCCTGGCTACGCGAAATGCAAGGTCAATATGACGTTTTGCCCATAACCTGCGTGTCCCGCAATGGGGCTTATGGCACCTGCCGGGCTAGGGCTTATGCCCAAGAACTGCCTATGGCCCAATAGCTGGTGGGTTGATGTAAATAATCAATAAAGCTGTGGCCAATGCCCTAACCCACAATCAGTGTCTCGTTATTGGGTTTGGTTGGATGGGGCTGAGATATGGGTTTCATGCTGTGGGTTAAGCGGTAAAGTAGAAACAAACCCGGAGACCCTGGGGAAGAAGGGCTTCACCTGGAGACTCCGGGTCAAACATGAGAGCTCCCAAGTATGCACATCAGTAAACGTCACACGGTAAGTAATTTGCAACCATTTTCACGCTCCACCATGCTTTCCCCAAGTCAAATAAGGGGGACAAAAACTGATTTTCTTAGTAATTTCCAAAAATGCACTTTGTCTGTTTATCCTTTTACCCAGCTCTTCTTAAAATGCACAATTTACCCAACAAAAATATATATTTTATCGTATTTGCAATTTTCGTACAGTTAAAATGCAAGGCGTATCAGCAATACGTCGCTTAGCTTTCTCCCCTAAATGCGCATTTCCATTACAATAATGACCGCGTTTACCCACACTACTGTCGGGGGGGCAATCAATACACTTTATAATTAGAACTCGGAGTATATTATTTTTCTTCGTTACATAAAACTACCGTACGGGCGCCACAATTTTTTATTTTTTTTTTGTAAAAAAAAACAACAAAACAATTACGCTGTAGCTCAAAACAATTCATAAATAGAAATATTCTATCAATGCAAATGTGATAATGTTGCCATTTACCAAGATTAGATTTGTAAAAGTGTAATTCAAGCAATGCTTTTGTGAGATTTTGCGTGTTTCAGAGCGTTTTTTTCCGTAATACCTTCATTTACATTTCAATTTAGCATAATGTATTCTTTACCGAAGCTAAATGCTTTTCAAACATACTCGTCAATATCAGCCGAGCAGGTCTCTCTCTCGTTACCGAAATACAGTTCAATGGCTTGGATCAAGCATAAAAGAATACAATTAAATATTTGCGATATTTAACCCTTTGAGTGCCTGGGGTCAGGGAAGTATTTTTTTTTCTCTTCGTGTACCGAGCCACATGTTTATGTTGTGCTATAGTTACATTTAGGGGACAATCACAATTTACACTTTATATAGGGAAAAGCTTTTTTTATTCAAGTTACGCTATTCATAGATAACTAGTTTAGGGCAAACCATGCATCTGAAAAACACACAAAAAAAACAACCCCCCCTATTGTTTCCCCATAATTTCCAAACCGAATTGTAAAAGCAACAGAAACAAAACTAATTTCTTAAATAGAAACATGTAAGGTAAATGTATCCAATGCAATTTAGGCACAAATAAGAAGGGGTTAACTTTCATAACCATGCTAATGAAACACGAAATAGGTTTTGTTTTTTGTAATTTTATTTACATTTATTGTAACAATTTCAAATGTAATTGTAACAAATGTTTTTTTATCCTGTTTGCCAGCCAGGTGATCTTACGAAGCTAAATAGCTCCAACGAGTCACGATGTAGCGAAATAGTTCCACGAACCCCCCAGAAAGGTATTATTCAAGTAAAAGAAGATGAAACAAAATTACATTTTGCTTTTCGACGTCCAAACTCAACGTGGGAGTATTTCCTCTCTTTAATTAATAACACTTTCCCTGCTTTACCATTGGTTGAATTAGGGAACTACCAGCTTCCTAAAACACAATGCAGAAAAATTTTATGTTTCTATGAGCCTTGAACACAGAAAAATTCATTAATACCTAATTAGCAAGGGGCATTGTGCATAAAGCTTTTGACCCTCCGCTGCTGATGGGTACTCACATCTTCTCGCCCAACATGAGAAAATCTCATCTTATTTAAATGAGAAGAATTTCAATTATACTTGTGCCCAAACATCTCCAAAACCTGATATATAATGCAAGGAAATACTCCACCCAACAAACTTTCACTTCTTTGCATCTATCCTTAGGTATGAGCATGTGTGCTAGAGCATTATGGTCATTTTATGCAAGGAGCTTTGTTCAAGGAACAAGAAAACACAGAAACATGGAATTAGTTGACAGATCGGCCCGTTTCGGCCCCCGTCTAGTCTGCCCGTTTCTCCTGCTGTAAAGACTCAAACCTTAATCAGTCGTTGGTCTCGTCTTAGATTCAGGAGCTGTATGTCTATTGCATGCACTTTAATGCATATGGCAGGGGGGGGGGTCCACCTTTTCATATGGTCTGTTTTGAAGCCGAATGCATGCCGGTGATATACTTACCTCCAGTGTGTAGGGGTCGGTTTAGACCAGGGGTGTCCAACCTGCGGCCCTCCAGCTGCTGCAGGACTACAGTTCCCATAATGCTAAGAAGCAGGCTGAGGGGTATGGGAGATGTAGTCCTGCAGCAGCTGGAGGGCCGCAGGTTGGACACCCCTGGTCTAAACCGACCCCTACACACTGGAGGTAAGTATACCCCTGGTTTAGACCCTAGCGCACGTGTAGAGTCTTCCCATAGATTTCAACGGGAACACTGATATTAATCAGTTATAGCGAAGTGCTTCCATCGCCCATTGATTGACAGCATAGAGCAACCAATCACTGGCAAGAAATGTCAGATCTGTGTCAGGTAGGTACTAGATTTTTTTAGTTATTTTTAATTTTAGAATTATGCTTATTAAAGTACTTACAGAGGGTTAGGGTTATACGGAGAGTATTTTAATATGCATTCTTCTATATTAGGGGGGGTGCCAGCGACATTAAACTGTCCCTTTAACCTCTAACTCTTCATTTACTCCCCTCCGAGTAAAGTAAATCTTCCTGACACGACAAAGATTAAAAACATTATTCTTCACTCTTTACCATTTCTCCAGATGGAACATTTTGTCATTCTTATGAACCGACAGTTTAATAAAAAGAAAAGAAAAACACAACTTTTTTGTAGAAATGTGTTTAAGGAATTAAGATCCTCATAGATTCCCCCTTAAGGCAGTTTTTTTGCGAAGCGCTCCGTCAAGAGCAATTAACTGAATCCTAAATTAGGAATTTGCCGAAAAACATTCAAGCCGATTCCTTAACAGCCGAGCGGACTTAACGGCTCTTCAAAGGACCCAGTCCTCCATCATAAAACATCGCTCTCATTTATCGACATAATGGCAGTTCTAGAATAGAAGGGATTCGTGTGAAGATTCTCTTCTAATTGCTTGTTACATTATAGAAACAGAACGCTTGGCCATTATTGACGGGGCTCTTTTCGCGAAGTTCGGAGGAAGGCTTAATAGTTAATCACAGCCCTTCAAGTGGATCTTATTAAAAGGTTTAATCTCCTATTTCATGAATATAAAATGATCGACTTTTTATTCAATGGCAATAGCTTCTTCTAGTTCATTAGGCAGCAGTCTCAGTATTTTGTGTTCTGAAAGGTAATGGGAGACATCTATATGTAATTGTCTTGTCATTGTTGGAATGATTTCGCGGTATGAGGCATAGAGCACTGTGATTGGCCCAAAGTATATGCCCTACCCAATGTGACTGTCAATTTACACCAATTAAGAGCATGCGTTCTTTCGTTATGGAGTTAATCCTCCCCGGCTGCCTCTACTGAAACTAGGAAGCAATAGTATGTAATAGACGTGCAAATGGGCCGAATTTCTTCCATTCCTTGCCCATACTCTTTGACGGAAAATTCTGGGGCATTTTTGATTCAGAGTTGAAATTCACTGCTTGGTGCCCACATTCACTCTCACTAACTCTCTCACTCTCACGTTCTCATTCACTCTCTCTCTCTCTCATGCTCTCTGCTGACCACTTCCGCTTCTGCATTTATTAAAATAAATTATCAAAATTCAGCAAATTTGCTATTCATACAAATCCTGCACATGCTCAGTAGCACTCCCATTGACATCATTGAAGCACTAGCCTATCCTGCATAGACTAACAATACACCAGTGTTCAACACTTTTCATGTCAGAAAAGTAAGTCAAATCAAGCTGTAAAATTACCCAAGAAACTCTTACTTGGCCAAGTCTGGCTTCTACAATATTTGTGTTTTAGGCCCTGGGAAGTCAATGATGTCTCTAGAGGTCAAGCTAATGGGAGTTAGTAGTCAGGGATGGACTGGCAATGGTAGGGTAGCTGGCACTTTAAGGCCACTTGATGGCGTAGACACAGCAGACACTAAACATAAGTTGGAATAGACAGCGCTACGGTTTGTAGTTGGCTGATGTTGACTCTGGAATTATTAGCGTAACTTGTAAAGTTGACTAAGCTGACGTATTTAAACTTGGCTTCGAGGATATGACTTGACCAAGATCTCCACAGGCTTGAGGGACCCACTTGGTTTTATGGGTCTCTGAGCGATGTTTGAACCTTACCCTCTTCAAGGACTCATAAATCTTCTACTTCTAGGTCCATTACCTGAATTGAGTATCTACCAATAGATTGATATTCTATGAAATGGAATTTTAACCAGCAACGCTTCATATAAGATCCACAAACAAAAAAAAAATATTTAATGGACTTTAGAGAGCCCAATAATAGAAGGCATTGGAAAATAAAAGCTGGCACTGCACTTTTGTTGATACTAATGTATCATAATGTGCAGGACTCATTAAGACAAAGTAGATTGCTGAAGAAGATCAATCTACGGAAAACAACATTAAGCGTGAGTTAGGAATGGAAAATGTGTTATGTTATCTAGAAATGATGATTGAGTACACAACGATAACGGATGTTTATCAAACCCCTTCATCTATATATAAACAGTGCCACGCTAATGTTAAACAGCAACCATTTTCCGAGGGAAAGCAATTTCTATGAAAAATAGGTCGGGTTTATGACATAATTATATACGCAGCGATGACATGTTTGGCTTTGTACTGATGTAGTATAAGTGGAAATACTAATCTCCTGTGAGAGGTGTCGAAGCATCTGACCTGATTCAGATTAGGAGTCAAGGTGTCTTTCAGAACTAAAATGTCTTATAGAACGCTACGTCAATATTCTATGTGTTTATACCCACCCAGCATCGGCCAACCTCTTTAAAAGTTTAGAAAATGTTGGGGTTTTTTTTTGCTAAAAAAGGTTCATTCACAAAAGAAAAGTTTCTCGTCTCCTTTTGGTTTGAGCTCCCTATAAAATTGGAGAGAGATATATAGGGTCTACCTTCTAGGTTTGGAAGGCCAACCATTTTGTATCTCTGTTAAGACTCTGATAGGGTGGCTTTATGTAGCAAATGATTTTATGTGACTTGGCCAGACCCCCCCACGAATTAGATGAAACCGAAACAAAAAGCTCCGACTTTTTATCTGAAATATATGGGCCCACATTCACACACTCTCTCATTCTCGTTCATTCTCACGCTCTCGAAATGCTACCCTACCTCTGCCTATCACTTCCTCTTCTGCCGACCACTTCTGCATCTTCATTCTCTATCTTTTATCTTGTCTGTTCTCTTCTCTCTTCTATCTTCAAACTGCTAACTTTAATCTTCTATCTTCGTCCCCATCTCCACAGGCATAGCCTGGGAACATGTTTCAAAATGGTGGCGTTCGGGGGAGAGGACGTCACGAAAGCGCCATCCTTTGGCCCTAACTTGAACTCAGGGCAATATGTTAGCGCTTTCGGTGACGTCCTCTCCCCGTGGAAGTTATATCTGCGGAGAGGGGGACATTAAGATAGCAGATTGAAGATGGAAGAGAGAAGAGAAGGCAAAAGATAGAAGATGAGGAAGTTGTGGAAGTGGTCAGCAAAAGCGTAAGTGGTTGGCAGAGAAGGTAGGGAAACATTTAGAAAGCATGAGAGAGAGAGTGAACTTGAATAAGAGTGTGAGTGTGTCCGAGAGTGAGTAAGAGTGAATGCGGGAAGATAAATAGACCAAAATGAACAGAAAAATTTGCATATTAATGCAGGTAATTTTCTCTTCTTTCTTCTTAAATATTGCTTACATTACCCAGTTACCTTAAACTACTTATGCATAAAAACGATGCACCTTCTCTGCTTCTTTTTTTGAGATCCGACAGAAGAATTGTGCCATTTTTTGCTGTTTTTGCAAGCTAGCAAAAGTGTGGGTTATAAAAATATAATAACGTTAGCAGAACATTTTACAGAAGATGAGTAATTCATTTGTGATGACGATACAGAGGGAAGAGGTGGAAGAGAAAAAAAAAAACACAAAACACTTTTAGTTAATTACGTCCACAGAACCCATGCTATATAATTGCCGTTACAGTAACGTTGTAAAGTATAACGGTATCTCAATTCTCAGAGGCCTTTTAAACAAATTAAAAGCTGAATATTGAATTTTGGATAGACGCATTAAGCCAACGGGTTGGTTTCAATTTCCTCGCAGTTAATCATAGAATATACCTGTTTTGTCTGCATTAACAGACACGTATGATGTAGTTAGGCAGATGTAGCATAATACATTTCAACATTATCCAGATCACGCCGGAACATGTAAAATGATTACTGATTATACATAGAAACATAGAAATATAGAATGTAGAACAACGAGGAAGCATTAATACACCTTTGAAAGTGATCTTCTTAAAGGCATAGTAAAGCCACACACTAAATGTAACATTAATAATAATAATAATAATAATAATAATAATAAAAAAATAAAAAAATAATAATAATATAATAATAATAATAATAAAAATCTTAATATCAGCCTGCATTGGAGTTTACATTTTTAACACTTAGGAAACCTGACTTGAGCAGCTACTCACCTATTCACAAAAGTGGAAATATTTTCATGTTGACACAAGTGCGGTTGAGACGGACACTCTAGGTCTCTTGTCAAGTTGGACCAAGAGGCAGTCAAGTTCCATAAACTGCTGTCATGCTGATCCTTGAGTCTGAGAGTTGAGCTGGTTGTGGGGAAAAGCCTCTCACGTGAGTCTTCCAGTCATGTCATCGTTAGAACTTGGTAGTCAAGTTGGTGTTTGTCGAGTAGGGCAGCCATTTTGAGTTTAATGGAGTTTTTGGGCCAACTTGCTGCATTCTAAGAAATTAAATTGACTTTGGTGAGTTGGAGTACTTTTTCAACTCAACTGCCAACTTGACTCAAGTGAAATTCCTGAAAATGGATGAGTTTCTACACTTTATAAAGTAACTGTGAGTTACCAGTCAAGTAGAGTCGAGTAGACTTGGACCACAATCGACTTAAGAGTTGAGATAATTTTAGTACATAGACTTAGTTTCAGCAAACTCAGTTCAATTGCCTGGACCAGCTTGGCTCAAGACTCTGTGTGGCTTTTACTCAATGTGAGTGGTTGTTTTATGGACATACTGATAGAGCTCATTTTGAAGAAATAAAAAAATCAACATCCGTGAAAAAAAATATGAAAAAGGGTGAGAAACAATGATTTTGCCATGACAATCAAAGAACATTTATTAATTCTAAATAGCTGTTCATTCAGTACCATCAATGAATCGTAAATCAGTGGTGGGCAAGTCGTGGATCAGAGAGAGAACCTAATCCAAAAAAGTGGAAACAATGTTATTTCAAATAAATCAAAATAAAACCTTAACCCATCAACCCAACATAGCTGATGTCCCAAGAAATAAGGCCTGATACATGCTGAGGAGCACAATGAAGTCTCTATGTCGGTTGCAAGGAAGCACAAAGATGTCCTCCAACTGCTACTCCTGATAATAAGGCAAACGGTGAATAGCAGCACAGCGATTAGAGGTTCTGCCACTACTAAGACAAGAGTTCCTCAAGAAATTTGGAATCAGGTAAAAAACAAGCGGACTAGATGGGTCTGATGCGCCGGCAGATTCTACGTTTCTCAATTAAAAAAATCAGCCATTAGCCATCAAAAATCATCTCATTCAAAGAGGAGATCAGAGACGTCTTATTGTTCGTTAAATTGCTTTTATTGAGCAGATCACAGAAATTGGGACATCGCGGTATATTCGTGACATTGAGATTCAGTAATTGCCGTGTATTTCAACAATCTGCCTCTTTCCTGCTATTGTTCTTTTAAAAGGGAGCAAATAATGGCTACATTGTAACAGTATTTGTGCTAAAGCATTGATTTATCCCATGCTTTTCGGGGTTTAAAGCTTTTACCTTTGCAAATATCTCTGTTCTTAAAAACACTATTTTAAATTTCTTTATTTTATGTTATTATTAGACAAATCCTTTTAAACATTTCTAATAAACTAACAATCAGCAACTTCTGTTCTGTTATTAGTTAAGTAAAGCGGCTAGAGACATATTGGTCCAAGAGAAGATGGAGTCTTTACTCGAAGGCGTTACTTTTTGTTGGGCCAACATAAAATAATATGTAGGAGCATAGCTTCCCGGACCACGGAAGAAGACACTTTGGGGGCTAATGTGGCTCTTAATTTTTTGTTCTATGTTGGTCCAATGAAAATTCTCACCTTTGGTTAAAGCTTCTTCTACAATTTTAGATTCCTGTTTGTAGGAACATAGAATGTAAGATAAGAAGACCCAATCGCCCCATGTAGTCTTCCAGATGAACACGAGAAGAGGACACTGGTCTTGTGAGCTTACAATCTACTAGGAAGATCAGAGGCAAATCTGATTTCACAGCAGTATTGATTTATCAAAGGCCAACGAAGACCTTTATAGGGCAACCGTCTCGGTCACAGCTTTTAGCATAACTAACTTCATTGATTAAATCTGCCGTTAGATTGTGCTCTTTGGTCTTTAGTCAATGTAATTGTTGGAGATAATTGTTGGCGCTGTTCACTCGATGAAAGCTGACATCTGTAGCAAAAGGTGGAACGGCTAATCAATTTATCTCTTCCCCTAACTTCAGCAACTTAAAGGGGAGGAATAAGCGTGTGGATACAGAGTATAGAAAGTTGGGATCTCTTCCTGCATGTCATACATAGGACCGGATCAGCCATTCACTCCAGCGGCAGATCGGGTGGATATTTATTGTGTTGTTAAAGGTAGGATTTTGGAAGGTGATTGATTTACCTTAAACATTAAGTTTTCCTGGTACTTTTTTATATAACTTTGTGACCTACTAACTAAAATAAAAAAAGAATTTCTCAAAAAAAAATAAAACATTTTTTGGGGTTTTTTTTTTCGTCATTGCTCCCCAACCATCTATATGAGTATATGTTTATTAACAGAATGACCCTGACTCTCAGCAATCAATACATTTGAACAAAAGCAGATAACATAAATGAATTTAAATGGTGCATACAGCTAATTTAATGAATGCATTGCTATCTTTAGTTATTATTATTTGTGTTGGCGATAAAGTTAATTAAAACACAATGTATTTAAAGGTACAGCATTCCATGTCAATGGTAATTGTTCCTCCTAACAGTGATTTTTTGATAAAAGATTTTTTTTAAACTTTTTTTTTTTATATATAATTGCCTAAATGAAATCACACTTTTTCTCGGTAATTGGATCCAAATTAATATATGAGTATCAATTAACACGAGGCGTAATTGATGGCATTTGAAACAGTTCAGCTGAAGACCTAATTAATGTTTAACATTTTTTTACCCAATTAACATTGATTTTGTTTATAGTGACCTACAGAGAAAAGGAGAATGTTCTCACTTCATCATTCGCTCTGATCATGGCCTACTGATATGTATTGTCCATTAGGAGAAACTTAGCTATAAAACATTCTAGATAAAAATCAATTAGTGGACATTTCCTAATGTAGACAATGACATCACCTTTTTATTTAAGTTGTCACACATGAGATAAACTTTTGGAATCCTCAAACCTGAAAGGGTTCCGTGATAACTCAATTTATTATTGAAGAACGCTTTGATTAATATCATGATTATTTGGGTTAAAATGTACTTAAGGGTGTAAGATTAGCTCAACATAGACCAGGAAAGTAGGAAGACTAAGTAGCTTGACTTGTACACTGTGGAGAACCCTCTATCAGCACTTGAGACCAATCATGGGCAATCTAGAACCTGAATTAAGGAGCAATTTCCAATGTTCCTAGAGGTATAGTACATGTCGTCCTTACGGAGCCTTATCAGTGAGGTGAGGATAGTGTACCTCTAGGCACCGTGAGCAAGGAGGTCAACTTTTACTCTTAGAGAGACCCCATAAGAACTTCCAATGGAAACAATAAAATAGGACGGAGATCCAGGGGGTACCTTTCATTCACATCAATCCTTTCAAGTTTTAAATATCCATGCAACAAAAAGCCCTTTAATTTGTTGTTTAAATTTACTTGGTATTTCACTATACAATAATACAATATAATATTTAAAAAAAAGACATTTTAAAAAATAAATCATTCTCTAAAAGGATCCAGGCTCCTCTTATGCCTTATTAACCAGGGGGTGACATTTGTTCTTCTATTCTGCACTCTTTTCTGTGTGCTGTGTGGTGGGCTAATTAATTAACCTTTGGGTGGGTATAGCACCCAACTATACCTCCTGTTCAGTGGGATGGAGGGGTTGAAAGTAATATAAATAACCTACGGAAGGCATGGAGCTCAACCTTTGCCTTCTCATCCCTAATCCATCTATACATCACTTTGCATTACCTTGGCACAAAGAGAGTGCAACTTCACCTAAGGGTTCGTCCCCTGATGATCAGCAAAGGCCTAGAGTTCTCATCTGTGGTCCAAGTAAAGGTCCCAGCCGAAAAAAAAAATATTAAGAAAAGAAAATGTAAAAAAAGGCAAAAAAAAAAGATCCATTCTGCACCCAATGACAACACATTCCGATGTGGCCAATGGTTATAAACTGTTGTGCAACAGTGGCCTCAAGTGGACGGAGGATGCATTACACGCCTCAAAAAAAAGGATTTTTACCGTATTTACATTACATAGCTTAAGATAAGATAATTTCTCCTGATTCTCAATGGTAAAAAGCTGGCATTGCATGGGATTCTTGTCTGGTACCTGGATCTGTTCGGTCATCAAAGTCCACATTTCTATTTTAAATTTTTTCTCTATTTCTGTGATGTTGGCTCAATGTAAGCCTCCAGACACGTTTTTATCACCATGGTCTTCCTTCATAAGACTTTTGTGCGTAATAGAATTAATATTATATTTAAACAAATGTTTCACCTACAGTATATTCCAATGTATTATATTATATATTATATATTAACAGATTATAAAATATTTCAGCCATAAGTGAGTATAATGTATAAAAAAAATCCCTATTTAATCTGTATTCGCTTTTCACATGAATGATTGAGTGGATAGAAAGTTTAACGACAACGGGATCATTTTCATGTATGTTTTTATTTTTATGCTGTGAAAAGTTCAGTTTATCCTACATAATGTATCCTTTTATATTTAACATTTATAATTTCACTATAAAATAGACTGTTATATAAAACTGATTGTGTACCTTAAATGATGTTATACACATAAAAGTATACGGCTACATCTTAATTTGGTAATAAAAAACAACTCGACCATAAAACTAGATATATAGAAAATTGGTGGATAGATAGATAGATAGATAGATAGATAGATAGATAGATAGATAGATAATGGGTGGATAGATTGGATAGATAGATAGATAGATAGATAGATAGATAGATAGATAGATAGATAGATAGATAATGGGTGGATAGATAGATAGATAGATAGATAGATAGATAATGGGTGGATAGATTGGATAGATAGATAGATAGATAGATAGATAGATTGATAGATTGATAGATAGATAGATAGATAGATAGATAGATAGATAGATAGATAGATAGATAGATAGATAGATAGATAGGGCCAAGGGCGGCAGGCCTAGTTGGCATAATTTCCGCCTAAATGGTGATTGCAGGATCTGGGAGAAGTTAGGGTAACTATTGGGGGATTGGAGAGAGGACGTCACCGCAAGCGCCTCCATATAAGAATGAGCGTGTGAGTGAGTGCACGGGGCAACGAATTTCCTTCCCGAAATAAAAATGCCCCCGAATTTCGTCCGAACCGAGTGGGCAGGGAATTAAATGAATTGCCTGAAAAGAAATGGGCCAAAAACAAACCGAAATATTTGTCCGAATTGTTTTCGGCCCATTTGTACTAGTTTATAGTGATACTTTTTATTAGAACACAGAACAAAAAAATAAACATAGCTGAGAAGATCCCTTTTCTATGTAAGGCCAGTCCATATATATATGTATATATATATATACATATATATATAGATAGATAGATAGATAGATAGATAGATAGATAGATAGATAGATAGATATAGATATATATATAGAATCTGGTAAAAACTATTTCGCTCACCTGTTAAGGCCTGTAATTTATTGTTTTAAGGACACCATCACTTAATGGGAGTAAAGATACGTCTCTGTAAGGAGTGATATCAGTATCGTAGTCCTGGGTGTCTAAGGACAATGAAGTGCTGCTGTCTGAAAGGCTAATTAAGAATAAGCGAAGGCACAAACTGGGTTTCTGACAAGCATCGACTTCCAGTATAAACTAAATTGATAGAGTGCAGGAGTCAGACCGGGCTCAAGTGATACACGGTATCGAGCAGTAAAGGTCTCCGATGGGAAGATACGCCGCCACAAGCCAAGCCGCGGGAAAATAAAACTATTGATTATTTGGATTCTATAAGGATGCGTGAAGCAATTTATTAGCTCTTCGCATTCAAAAGGTTAGACTTAGAATAAAAAAAATGCCAAGACAATGGGATCTGTTGTAAAAAAAATGCTGTAAAGTAAGAATGCTTTCAAAAATAGAGGTTACGAGTTTATTTTTATCATTTTAACAAAATGCAAAGTGAATGAACAGAAGAAAAATCTAAATAACATCAATATTTGGTGAGCTTCCTTCGCCTGCTCGTTCACAGACGCAGAGTCCCTACCTGGACAGAGACGCAGTTTGCAGGCTGCAGACACGGGGTCGTTTATTTCGAACATGTATTGCAGCTAGGGCTAGTTAATACTCCAGCTGTTTAGACCAGAAAGTGAGATTATTATGGGAATAGTGGCTGTAACTGTAGATTGGGCTTGGGGGGGTACCCTAAGTCTACAGGACAAACACAATAATATTCAGCAGCCATATTGCTGGCTGAACGTCATGGGAATTGTGGTTAAAGTCTTGGGCTGTGCAGCTCCCATGATATACAGTCAGCCATTACTGAACACCTTAGGAGTTGTAGACTGGAGTAGTTGTGGCGAATCTTTACCACCCCAGCTATTGTAAATTTATCATGTTGCGCAGGTACAAGTGGGTCCGCTAGCTACTACTACCAGTCATACCATTTTTCCTGTTAATGGGTAACTAACATTTACCTCCCACCTGGAAGCCCCTCTCTTAAGTCCCATGGATGCTGCATCAGAAACTTTCTTACAAATTTTAGCTTACTGCGAGGGTGGTAGATAAGTGGAACCGCCTCCCAGCAGAAGTGGTAGAGGGTAATACAGTGAGGGTATTAAACATGCATGGGATAGACATACGGCTCCTGAATCTAAGACGACACCAACAACTGATTAAGGTTGGAGTCTTTATCGCAGACTAGACGGGGGCCAAATGGGACCGACCTGCTGGTACATTTTAGGTCTCTAATGGCACAAAATGACCCAAACGTAAATGAAACCCATCAGCTATATATATATATTTATATTAAATTTCAACATGCTTTTTTATGCAAATCTCAATATTCAACCATTATTATGGTAAAAAATCATCGATTGTTTGAATTTTCTTCCATTTGTAAGGAAATTGCATTATCCCTTGTACAGGGAATGAGGTATCAAATTAATTCATTTTACGCACTTTAAATCAAAAGGCTATATTTCCCAGGTATATAATATTCAGGAAATGAGTATCCTCGATATAAAAATGATTTGTTCACCTTTCCTCTCTGTACCGCGTGTAAGAGACGGGGCTGCAGATATATGGAGGTGTAATGTACTGCGTCCTTCCGGGTGCCACATTATATTACCAATGTCAGACGCTCAAAGCTTTGTTTTAATCCCTGTAAGTGTTAATGGATTTCCTCCGTGACTCCTGCCTAGATTTAACCAAAAATGACCTTAACGGGAATCTTCCACAAAATATTTTATTATTTTTTTTCAATAAGATTGCTGTTTTCTTTTTTAAACACAGTTTTAGTTATTGCACCAATAAAATAATGTTTTCATGCAGCTGCATATCAGTCCTGATGACCCAGTTGGATGCTGACTATGGAGGAACGAACTTCATTAGCATCGCCATAAAGCATCAGCTCAGTGTGGTGTGTGAGCCGGGAAAGTCACCCAAAATATCACATGACTGACAGCAACATCATTATTGTATACAGCGCTGGGGGTTATATTACTGTATACATCGCTGGTGGTTATTGCTGTAAATACAGCGCTGGGGGTTATATTACTGTATACAGCGCTGGGGGTTATATTACTGTATACAGCGCTGGGGGTTATATTACTGTATACAGCGCTGGGGTTATATTACTGTATACATCGCTGGGGTTTATATTACTGTATACATCGCTGGTGGTTATTGCTGTATATACAGTGCTGGGGGTTATATTACTGTATACAGTGCTGGGGGTTATATTACTGTATACAGCACTGGGGGGTTATATTACTTTATACAGCGCTGGGGGTTATATTACTGTATACAGCGCTGGGGGTTATATTACTGTATACAGCGCTGGGGGTTATATTACTGTATACAGCGCTGGGGTTATATTACTGTATACAGCGCTGGGGTTTATATTACTGTATACAGCGCTGGGGGTTATATTACTGTATACAGCGCTGGGGGTTATATTACTGTATACAGCGCTGGGGTTATTACTGTATACAGCGCTGGGGGTTATATTACTGTATACAGCGCTGGGGGATATATTACTGTATACAGCGCTGGGGGGTTATATTACTGTATACAGCGCTGGGGGGTTATATTACTGTATACAGCGCAGGGGGTTATTACTGTATACAGCGCTGGGGGTTATTACTGTATACAGCGCTGGGGGGGTATTACTGTATACAGTGCTGGGGGTTATATTACTGTGTACAGCGCTGGGGGTTATATTACTGTATACAGCGCTGGGGGGTTATATTACTGTATACACCGCAGGGGGTTATTACTGTATACAGCGCTGGGGGGGTATTACTGTATACAGTGCTGGGGGTTATATTACTGTGTACAGCGCTGGGGGTTATATTACTGTATACAGCGCTGGGGGTTATATTACTGTATACAGCGCTGGGGGTTATATTACTGTATACAGTGCTGGGGGGGTTATATTACTGTATACAGTGCTGGGGGGGTTATATTACTGTATACAGTGCTGGGGGTTATATTACTGTATACAGCGCTGGGGGTTATATTACTGTATACAGTGCTGGGGGGGTTATATTACTGTATACAGCGCTGGGGGTTATATTACTGTATACAGTGCTGGGGGTTATATTACTGTATACAGCGCTGGAGTTATATTACTGTATACAGCGCTGGGGGTTATATTACTGTATACAGTGCTGGGGGTTATTATTATTATACAGAGCACTGGGTTTTATGCTTGGATAATATAACGAGACATTGACATCCATGTACGGACAGACAGACACATTATATTTTTTCCTACTAGTTTCACAAAGTAGCCGTTTGTATCTGTTCTGCCTGTTTTTCTATCTCTTCTTAGACCTCAGACATTAAATCTTCAGTCCTCGGTCTCGTCTGATATTCCTTTCCGTATGTTTCCCCATCGATGTGTTTTGGATCCTCGCTATAATTTTCTACTTTCTGTACATTTCGGAGATATTTCCTTCCTTAAATAGTGAATAATTACCAGAAGTCCATTTTTCACTCCAGCAGAAAGAGGAAGTGATGTCGGCGCGTGTCAGAAAACGAACGGCATCAGCGAATGATTGATTATCACTTTACAGGAACCTGCCAATTCGAGTCCGTTTTATAGACAATATCTGCCTACATGAAATTAAGTAAAAAAACCAAAAGCAAGCAATTTATTAATGTCAGGGAAATAATGGAGACGTTATATGAGCGCCTTATGAAATTACCATACACTGAAAAGAAATTAGAATATGTTCATTTAGCAAAAAGAAATGGAAATCACTATTTCTCTCTTTTCTCTCTTTTTTCTCTTTTAATTTAATTACCTTTTTCTTGCTTTCATTTATTTTTTCATACAGCATGGTTGAGTTTCTGAAGGTCCCATCAATCAGTGTTATCCCGCGATCTGATCCCACAATGCAAAATTATCTTCAGCAGGTTTAGGTGGGAAGACACTGATGTCCTTCACCTGACAAACTGGAAGGTCAAACGCTCTTGACCCTTCTAGAAATGAGCATTGCTCCTCAGGGTTATCCTGACGTAAGGATCCCAGTCTCCTTCCTCTTCCACATGAAGGTAGATTGCCCTGTTGGGTGATCTGGTTCTCCAGTTCATTACTGGTCCATGGGCTGGTTGCCCAATTATACCATGGAGGTCTTTGGTCAGCACGGCCGCCATATTGAGGCAGAGCGTGGGGTTATGACCATACCAGGGAAATCTCTGGGTTTTCGCCCGGAAATTCTGGGTGGAGCGCAACTTCTCTGGGTCCCTGAGGTAGCCGGAGCCTGAATGTTCACAGGTATGGTTATGACATCATATCACAAGACACCGAATAGAGGATGGTGGAAGTAACAAGGGAGAAGGGGCGAATCGTCTCAGCTTATTTTGCATCACAGTGGTGTCCTCATCTAGGTGGACCTGTTGTCAAGTGAGGTTGGATTTTTTTTACATGTGTTGGCGGAAACAGAGGAAAGAAGATGGAGTGATGGAGAAAAAGCGGAAAGTGAGGTTAGAAGAAAAGGCTTAAGTACAAAATTCCATGGCCTACATATTGCCTTATTCCACCAACAAAGAATGCATTGATGTGGATTTCTAAAAATAATTAAATTACTTTTTTTTTTTTTGAGAAGCTGCAGCTCCAGAGCTTCAGTCACATGCTTCTTCCTTGGCCCGATGTTGGATCTCGGAGCAGCCATTCAGTGGCAGGAAAGCGTTCCCATTAAAATCAAAGGGGTTGCTTTCTGTGCGGGTGCATGGGGCGTCTCATTGGACAGCTTCGGAGCTGAGTGGCGGAAAGTAGAGTCCCGGAAGCCAAATAGTAACAGGGCAGGTAAAGGGGCAAATGGCCAGGTAACGGTAGGTAAAGGGGCAAATGGCCAGGTAACAGGGCAGGTAAAGGGGTAAATGGCCAGGTAACGGTAGGTAAAGGGGCAAATGGCCAGGTAACAGGGCAGGTAAAGGGGTAACTGGCCAGGTAACAGGGCAGGTAAAGGGGTAAATGGCCAGGTAACAGGGCAGGTAAAGGGGTAAATGTCCAGGTAACAGGGCAGGTAAAGGGGTAAATGGCCAGGTAACAGGGCAGGTAAAGGTGTAAATGGCCAGGTAACAGGGCAGGTAAAGGGGCAAATGGCCAGGTAACAGGGCATGTAAAGGGGTAAATGGCCAGGTAACAGGGCAGGTAAAGGGGTAAATGGCCAGGTAACAGGGCAGGTAAAGGGGTAAATGGCCAGGTAACAGGGCAGGTAAAGGGGCAAATGGCCAGGTAACGGTAGGTAAAGGGGCAAATGGCCAGGTAACAGGGCAGGTAAAGGGGTAAAGTCTGCAGAATCCCTCCATGCCTTCCCAAAGCGGACAATACAAAATATAAATGGACCACTCATCTTAAATATGCATTATAATGGCTGTAATCTCAATTTGGCTGGCTTCAACCCAAAAGCAAAGTCTCCACTGCCTCCGGATCAACGCGTAACAGAAGCGCATTGTTCTATAATAATACGAACTATTATGGATTTCCGTAAACACGTAAAAAAAATTATCCGTTTCCAAACCATAGGGTAGAGCAGGTTCATAAACAATTTGTTCCCAAGTTTGCTTAAATGAGAAGTGTCCAAGGAACATCGTGTCCCCGTACGTCAATTTCTACTTCTCTTTCTAAAAGATGCGACGTTTATCTGACTTTAATCAGAGCGCTGAAAGATTCATGCTAATGTAAAAAACGCATCAAAATATCAACTCCGCTCTACATTTATTACCACAATTTTAATTAAATTAGCAGTTGCAAAACACTTTTTTTTTTTTTGAAGCCCGATGACAGTGACGTTTATTTATGTTTCGTGGTTGCGGTGGAAAGGAGTGGAGGGACCTACTGGCTCTGTATGACGGATGGCTAATTATCCTAGAGGTCTCCAGAGGTATCCTAGAGGTGCTTGGTTGGGCAGGTTAGTCTTCAAAGGCTCGGCACAGCTCTCCATGGTGTTGGGGACATCAGTGATCCCCCATTGAGTAGTGGGAGTCCGAGGCTCCCTGTTATGCGGCAGAGGGGCTGCTGCTTCCTTGGACCGGCCACCCCCTAGACCAGAATACGCCACTGGTGGCAATGGTACTTAATTTTGAATAAACTAAGAGCAAACTATCAGCACTCAACTCCAAACCTGCAAAGTATCTACGCCCCAGATAACTGAAACAACGGGTAAAAAAAAAAAAGATTTGTAAAATAAGAAATTATAATTAAAGGCAAACGGGGGGTGTCATTGATGAATGAGCCCTCTAAACATAAAAAAAACAATAAATTGCTTCATTAAAGGGCTTTCATAAATAGATATCGCTTTCCTTTACCCACGCATTCAATCCAAAGTCTTATGTGATTCTAAAAGCAACTCTAGCCCCAAGACAGTATTTTTTAATGCTTTTTTTATTGCATGCAAATTTGGTGTATTCTTTAGCTATTGGTGTTAAAAAATGAGACTTCTCAATTTTTTAACACTAATAATGCCTCTCATGGCTGCCTCTTCATGTACACGCTCATGATCCGTCCAGTTTAAGTCCTTGAAGCAGCAGCCAATCACACGTATACTAGCAATACATGTGATTGCTTGCTGCTACTCCCATTGCCTAGAATGGGAGTTCCACTGAGCATGTGCAAGGAGCATACTGAGGTATGCTCCTGCTTTCAGTCGAGGCAGCAGAGGGCGGAGTTTAATGAAGCATAAATCTCATTTTCTACTCAATGTATTTATTTTCTTTCAGATGAGTTCTGTTAATCTCTATCAATGCAGGGTGTCCTGATTTGAGAACATGTAATTCACCTGTCTTCATGCCAACATATCACGAAACCTGCATCAAAGGAAAGGTTGCTTTATAGAATGATGAAGCAGCTGCGAGCCATGATGAGATGAATCCAAACACTGCTTTCACTACGTAAAGAAAGACGACCTAGAGGTTTGGTTTTCTTATATTTTCTTGCTTTTCATATGAGACATTTTTTTGGTACAGTTACCCAGCCCCCAGAGAACAAGCAGATCCTCTAACAGAGGCTACCCTGTGTTGGCAATGGACTATTTAGAGGCTACCCTGTGTTGGCAATGGACTATATAGAATATACAAAAACATCCTCAAAAAATGCAGAAATTCACCAGTTTTGGGAGCACAGAAGTCACAGAAAGTGGCCATCAAAATGACACATTAACCCTATACTGCCAGAACAAAAGCTACCCTTCCACAGGGTATAAATATGAAAAAAAAAGGAAATTGTAACATTGTTTCAATGACAGAAATGTTCCGAGATAAAAACATCCAATTTAACTATTTAAGAAATAAACAATATTCAACCCATTGCTATTAAACGAATGTTTCGACGGGCAATCAATCACCGTCTGCACTGAAACTGAAGATTCTTGCTCAAGACAATTAATCTCAATTCTCTTGAATCTGTAAGATTCTATTAATGTGTGTAAAATATGCAAACTGCACCAAAACACCAAATACTCAATTCAGAATATATTTCTTAATATAGAAAAAAATATATATATATAGATATAATATGCATCAATAAATGTGTGATCTCAGCAGAGATAGGAATATTATTCATAAAGGTGAGAATTTTTTTTTTAAAAAACTGGGATTTCTGCCAACAATGAGCAGGACTGCTACTTATAAATCACAGAATCAGTATAAATGTGCCAAAGTTAACCGATTTTGTACAAAATCACTGCTATTCTTTGCAGCCATGCTGCATTTTCTCCCCATGTCTACAAATAGTTAAAGTGTTTAAAGCTCCATAGGGAAGCAGTAGAGCATTTGGGGGTAAGGGGGGAAAAAAAGTTAAAATCTATATACAACTGGGATTTTTGTTTGCTAAAAATGTACATTTTTTTTGCAGGCAAACATGCATAAATAATTTAATCTAATTTAAACTATTTAATGGTTCTTTATTGGCAGAAATACTATATGTGAACTGCACCATCTTGTGTTTGAGTGGATTTTAAGTCAATTTTTCTGTAAATTGGTAAAGAAATACATTTACACAAATTTTATGTTTTAAATGCAGTTTTAAAGCAATGTATTTATTATATAACAACGCGCTGTGTTTCTTTGTAAATAGAATGGATTGGATGAACTCACCCTTTCTTAAAATGTGAAAAGTTAATCTTGGCTGTGATGCTCTGAGGGCAACAGATAGGTTCTCCTCTCTCCCAGGGTAGAAGGCAGACCTTTGGGGCATCAGTCTAATCCTCAATCTACCTTCCTTGGACTTCAGCCACCAGCTCATTAACTCAGTCAGGTTAAACTCCAGTTTCCTTTTCATGGCAGGATTTGGGATGAGGTTTCCTTGGCCCTCACTGGAGTCATTATTGCTCCCTCCAAGGACCAGAGGACCCCAGCTTATTCCACATCCCTCCCTGACCATGTCTTCTCCAACCTCAAGCAAGAGCTGCTTTGATCTGCGTAGACTCTTAAGGAATCCAGATTTCAGGACCTTGGACAGCAATGCTGGCTGGTGCCTTGGTGTCTGCTGGTCATTCTTCAGGTCCTGGTGATCTCTACCATGCTTGGAGAAAGATCTCACCAGGGGCCAGCAGTCTAGGGACAAGCTGGAGCTTGCCTGGAAGTTGGTGGCGCCTGCTCCTGCAGGAAAGAGACCCAGAAGGTCTCTCAATGAGTTTCGGAAAGCAGCTGGTATGACAAAGTCCACTGCGAGGTTTTTCCTTTTTAACCTGGTGAAACTGGGTTCTTTGGACCCTTGGAGGACACGGCTATGGGGTGCTACACCAGGGCGCCTCTGCAGGGTCAAGACACAGCTCCCCAAGGACCACAAGAGGAGAGCTGCAACAATAAGAGGACCTATCCGGACTGGCATCGCTCAGCTGAATGATGCAGTTGCAGATTGAGGTCCAAGTCTTCTGCTCGCTGTCCTACAAACACTAGTGCATCAGCTTAGAACTGTGTTCAGTGGTCATTCTATGGCCCAGGGGCCTCCTGGAAGACCTTTAGAAATACCCCACCCCTTTCAATAACTTGGTTTCCTTCCTTGGGGTATCATGCAGTCATCATGAAGAGGGCTGTAGCGGAGCTGTCCTTGGTGCTAAAGCCAGCTAAAGCCTGCCAATGAACATGTTCCAGCAAAACAAGAGGTGAGAAGAAATAAAGGTCCCCGTGGTTTTCCCTTCTGTGAGCCTCTGATGAGCACCTGGAGTGCACTCAATCTGTTAACATTGTATCTCTCACTCCAGATTCTATTCTCAAAGTGTTAAAGTGATCCAGGATTCCTAGGTCTTCCCCCAAGTTTCTTCCTGCAGCAACTGTGACAGAATCTCACTGCCACCCTCTGGATGTCTTCTTCAGTGCAGATCCTCACCACTCTCCACTTGTACTTGTGGCTTGCAGGATCCCTTACTTAAGACACAGACACTGCTCACTCCACAGTCCAAATACTCAAAAAGCATCTGCTGTCATTGCTGATGTCATAGGATTGTTGCTCCCTCCAGCCAATTGCATTGCTCATGCTTGCCTCATATGTAGATGAGTTAGAGCAGGTGGAGAGGGGGGAGAGAGAGAGAGAGAGATGAGGGCTTGTCATTCAGCAGGGAGACTGTGTGGTCTCAGTTTCCCCCAATCAATTGTATGTTATAGAAATCAGCAAAGCCAGCAGCTGCTGGTCTGCCCCTCCGGCTGCATCCGCACAGTGCAGGGAGATGAGCGTCTGCAGCATCGTACCCACGGCACACGGCTACAATATTAATGCATCGCTGCGGAGGAGAGCCAACGCAACACCGCTGCCCTGTGTCACATTGTGCCGTGGGATTTGGCTTTATTCTGGTAGCCACAAGAATAAAAACAAGAGAGTCGGAAGGTTTAGGGGTGATCTAAGGAAGTTTTACTTTACGGAGAGGGTGGTAGATACGTGGAACAGCTTCCCAGCAGAAGTGGTAGAGGGTAATACAGCGAAGGAATTTAAACATACATGGGGTAGGCATATGGCTCCTGAATCTAACACGAGACCAACGACTGGTTAAGGTTTGAGTCTTCTGGGTTCTAGGTTTCTAGTCCCCCATATAACGTCCTGTATATTTATGAAACAGAAACTCACGCAAAATTAGCTGATTCTATAGGATCCATTCAATATTAGTCAATAATAGCAGTCAACATGAAGACCCAAAATAAAGTAACGTAAAATATATACATCGAGACGTCCTTGGTAGTTAACTGGTGCCTTCGTCTCCAGTACTTAATCAAAAAGTGCGGAATTTTATTTAATCCGAATATATCATTTCATTTAACTTTAAAACACACGAAGGCGGTGTAGGTTATACAGCACGGTCCAGAAATATCCCCAAAAGCAAAAGCAGCTAAAGTCCAGAAAATCTGGAACAAAAATCAAATATGTGTCGCGTCAACCTGAATTACGTCAAGGAGAGCAGAACTGTCTGCGAAAAGGTCAAGCGGCGTAAGGGGGATAACTGATTAGTGTCTTACAACAAGTGCGTGAAAAAGGCAAGGAATGCATCCATATCCTACTGAGCTACAAAACCCCTCTGTTACAATAAATTATATATATATTTAAACATAGAACCTGCCGGCGGATCGGCCCCATTTGGCCCCCATCTAGTCGCCGGTTTCTCCTGCTGTAAAGACTCAAACCTTAATCAGTCGTTGGTCTCGTCTTAGATTCAGGAGCCGGATGTCTATCCCATGCGTGTTTATATTGCCTCACTGTATTACCCTTTACCTCTTCTGCTGGGAGGCTGTTCCACTTATCTATCAGCTTCTTATTGAAGTAAAACTTCCTTATATAAATTAAAGAACAAATACACTGGGTTATATATATAAGAGTTACTGGGTTATATATATATATATATATATTCTTCTTGCTGCTGGCTGGGGCAAGGTCACCACGCGCTACTAGTCAAATCTTCTTAAGGAATCGTAAGGAGGCACCGGGACATTGCTGTCAGGTAGCTCAGGTGCACCCCATCACCTGGCTGCACCTGGGACAGCTGCCCCTCTTACCCCTTGATAGTTACGACCCTGACTTACAGTGCATGGGGTATCAGCAACTAGAACCTATCTATCTCTATCTATCTATCTATCTATCTATCTATCTATCTATATCTATCTATCTATCTATCTATATCTATCTATCTATCTATCTATCTATCTATCTATATCTATCTATCTATCTATCTCTATCTATCTATCTATCTATCTCTATCTATCTATCTATCTATCTATCTATCTATCTCTATCTATCTATCTATCTATCTCTATCTATCTATCTATCTATCTATCTATCTATCTATCTATCTCTCTCTCTCTATCGATCTATCTATCTATCTCTATCTATCTATCTATCTATCTATCTATCTATCTATCTATCTATCTATCTATCTATCTATATATCTATCTATCTATCTCTCTCTCTCTATCGATCTATCTATCTATCTATCTATCTATCTATCTATCTATCTATCTATCTCTCTCTCTCTATCGATCTATCTATCTATCTATCTATCTATCTATCTATCTCTCTCTCTCTCTCTATCGATCTATCTATCTATCTCTATCTATCTATCTATCTATCTATCTATCTATCTCTCTCTCTCTATCGATCTATCTATCTATCTCTATCTATCTATCTATCTATCTATCTCTCTCTATCGATCTATCTATCTATCTATCTCTATCTATCTATCTATCTCTCTATCGATCTATCTATCTATCTATCTATCTCTATCTATCTATCTATCTATCTATCTATCTATCTATCTATCTATCTATCTATCTATCTATCTATCTATCTATCTGTCTCTATTGACTAAAGAACGGGTTTCTTGGAGAATAGTAGTTTAAATTCACCAAATTCATAATGCGTTATTAGATTCAACAAATACCTATACCTAGGTACCCGCGAGGATGCGCTACCAGGAGCTCTCCTTATTATAGGGGGGGTGGCTTTGCCTATGGGTGGGGCTAGCCATGCATAAAGCCTTTAGGGGCGGATAATGGGTGGGGAGCTGGAGAAAGGGGGCAGGGAATGGGCGTGGCCACATACTACTCCCTGTCTGGAAATAGAAGAAAGTGACCAGGAGACCCAGTAAAGCAGGGCTTCGCCTGGAGACCCCGGGGAAAACCCACAGACTTCCCAGGTATGCAGTGAAATTTTGGTGCAAGGGGAGCTTATTTTATCTTGTTAAATCAGTGAAATTCCCAAAATTCTTGGATTATGGAGGCCGTCTCACCTCCTTTATGCAGGAGAAACTTGCCACGGTTGGCCCTTCATAGCGCATAGTGACAGAGTTTGACACACGACTCTACTTTCATCCCCCATTCCAGGAGAGAGTCTACAATAGTGTTAAATATATAGATTCCTATCAATCCTGTTGTAGTCAAGAAAAGCTGCCATGACTATAACGAAATTTTAGTTTAAGAACGATAAAGAGAGATTAAAAGAAATTTTGAACTTTAAAAAAAAAAAAAAAATTTACATAACAACCTGTTAATTAAATTTCATTTAATTGAAAGAAATCAAGTCAAGACTAGAGAAAGCCGTGTTTCTCACATCATATAATTACCTTTTCTGTTATTATACCGAGCGAACATGGAACAAATATGTTTTTTTTGAGATTTTTCTTAGAACAGCCTGAATTTGAACAAATTACAAGCTCTCCTGAAATAGTTTGCGGTTTTAAGTCGTAATAACAGCCTGGAAAGTTGCGACAAAGTACCCAACTCTCCTTAGAACCAATAATTTATTGTGCTTTGTCGATCGGAAGCTTTGAATATAAAAAAATAAAGGAAAGGTAATATATTTTTAACCCCTTAAGGACCATGGGCGGTTCCTAAACCCATTGAAAACAATGCATTTTGAGCCCGTACATGTACGGCCTTTGTCCTTAAGGGGTTAGGACATATAGTAGTTAAATGTACCCAGAACTATACGAGATGGAGCGGAACATATAAACCAAGAAATATTTGTTTGAAGAAAGGTTCATTACGGGTCCAAAAAGAATATTTCTTGCTGTCCGCAGTTGAATAGAGATTTATTTACGAGGGGAAAAAGGTATATTTCATCAAAATTTTAGACACCGAGATGTTTCTTCCACGGCGCCGGCATTTAAAACGTTCCAGGTGACATTCATTTCATACGTGTGCCGTAGCCTCCCCCGTGACTGCATGTAAAATCCAGCTTATTTATAGAGAAAGTAACGCGTCTTTATTTCATTTTTATACAGATGGATTTTGGTTCCAAGAGAAAAAACGTTACTTTTATCCCAAAATCCCCAGACTCGCAGATTTACTAGGAGAGAAATGATGAAACGCATCACGTTTTTTTTTTTTCTTTTCTCGCTAACATTTCTGTTTAAATTGATTCATTTTGCTATGAAAGCGCCGGCTCCTCAATCAACCGGATAAATATTGAGACGTAAACCGATGAAAGTATTTTATAGGCAGCCGAACTCGGTTGGGGCTTGGCTGCTGGTCTGAGATCCCTTTACATTGTTTTCATTATTCAAATAAATATTAATTTCAATTGGAAAAAAAAATGTGTACAAAAATCTTGCATTTGCCGAATTCCATGGCACAAACTAGTTTAACTTTATACATTTTTTACAAGAAAAAAAAAATCTGATTTTCTGGTCATTTTTTAAATATTTTTTTTTATTATTTTTTTTAAAATTTTTAATATTATTTATTTTATTATTTTTTTAATTATTTTTTATTATTATTTTTTGTTTTATATAACGCCATCATATTCTGTGACGCTGTACAATGGGTAGACAGGACATAACCAGTAGTATATAACCTAACAATTTGACTTACAAAACAAGAAGCGCTCTTCCGCCATTAAAGTGCCAGGGCTGCCTTGTTATCCCCGGCCGGGTCTGATTGATGAACGTGATTTGACAACCAGCCTTATCGGTCCCTAAGAGCAGGTCACGTTAATTACCATATTACAGATAGAATAAAGTCTTTAAAGTCCAAATTATTATTTACAAAAATGGGGAAATACATTTTTTCATTAACTAGGCAGAAAATGGACAAAAACAGTAAGAGGATACATTCATTGCTGGTACCATAATAAGCAGATTGGGGAAAAAAAACCTTTTTCTAGGTTTAGTGATAATAACCGAGGGCCTGGGAAAAAATAGGTTATTGGTTCACTCGAATCCAAACTGTTTGTATTTGTGGTTTGTGTTAGGTATGTGTGTGTGTCTGGGTATGTTAGCGTGTATCTATGTATGTGTGTGTGTGTGTCTGGGTATGTTAGTGTGTATCTATGTATGTATGTGTGTGTGTGTGTGTCTGGGTATGTAAGTGTGTATCTATGTATGTATGTGTGTGTGTCTGGGTATGTTAGTGTGTCTCTATGTATGTATGTGTGTGCGCCTTGATATGTTAGTATGTATGTATGTGTGTGTGTGTATGTTTGTGTGTATCTATGTATGTATGTATGTATGTGTGTGCGCCTTGATATGTTAGTATGTATGTATGTGTGTGTATGTTTGTGTGTATCTATGTATGTATGTATGTATGTGTGTGCGCCTTGATATGTTAGTATGTATGTGTGTGTATGTTTGTGTGTATCTATGTATGTATGTATGTATGTGTGTGTGTGTCTGGGTATGTTAGTGTGTATCTATGTATGTATGTGTGTGTGTGTGGGGGTATGTTAGTGTGTATCTATGTATGTATGTGTGTGTGTGTGGGGGTATGTTAGTGTGTATCTATGTATGTATGTGTGTCTGGGTATGTTAATATGTGTATTCTAGTGTGTGAACATGTGCCCCACCCCCAATTTTGGCCCCCTCCAGTTGCGGATACCGATGCACTCTTTATTTTAGGAAATTTGAGAAATGGCAGATTGAAAAGAGCATAGATAGGTCAGCTCTACAAATATCAAGTGAGAAAAGTACTTTTACAGCAAATTAATCACATCAAGCAAATATTAACCTTTATTGTGACAGAATAAAATCAATAGACTGAAACCGGGCAAATTAAAGGGGAAAACCGCTAAACACAGCTTAATTAAGGAAGATACTTACATTCTGGAATATATTCATCAGTATATGATACACTTTTATTTTGTCCCGTTCGCGCTGGTTGAACTTGGGAGTTGCTTAGCAACCCCAGTAACGATAACTTGGTCCACACCATGGTTGCATAGCAACAAGGGATGCTGATATCACGAAATGGTATTGGTCGAGCGATGTGCAGCTTCCGTTTCCGATAGGTGGATATCTATATGTTGGCAGGCCGGACTGGCGCATCGGGCAAATGCCTGGTGGACCACTGGCCAGACAGCCCCCCCATACAATATGGGGACCCCAGCTGGATAGGCCCATCCAGGCACCCCGTTAGCATACAAACATTCCCTGCATTTCCACCATTGGTCGCACTTATATCATAAGATGGCCGCTAGGGCTGCCCCTGTACACCGACATTCATATGCCCAATAAACCTCTGGAGAAAGTGGCCATTGAGTGACGAAATACATTGCGTAGGCTTTTTGGGTGGACTGCTGAGTATCTTGATCACACTCCCAGTATTTGTTAATGAGTGTGTTAGTATGTGTGTGTCTCCGTATGTTACTGCATTTGTTGGTGTGTGTGTATGTTAGTACGGGCGTGTAAGTATGTTACAGCAAGGTGAGCGTTAACGACAATTTAGCCACAAGCCTAAAAGATATAATCGCACTGGATTATGGGTAACAATGAACAAGGAAAAAATGGCAGTATGTGTGTTAGTATATGTTTGTGTAAGTATGTTTTGCGTACGCTAGTATGTTAGTGTGTGTTAGCATGTTAGTGTTTGTAAGCATGTGTGCGTACGTCGGTATATTAGTGGGTGTGTAAGTATGAAATAGAGGGGGAGACAAGAAAAAGAGTAACACATTTGGAATCATTAGTTTGAACAAGGGTTTGATAATAAATCCTGAAGGCCAATGTAACTCCTCAACCACTCAATAGATGTTGCTTACATATTTTTGCTGCCCCTACGGCATCTGCTAGCTCTATGTAAATTAATGTAATGCAGCCATAATGTACGATGGAAAGAGTGTTTATAAATGATAAGAGATGCGCCAAATCCCACACAGGCCATCAGAGAACATAACGGGTCAAAGGGCAACCAGAGAAGTTTAATATTAATAGGGCGCCAGACCCTGAAGGTAGTCACCCAAGGGGTCTTCAGTCGCTCAGTACTTCAAAGCCTTTGCTTTTAACATTCCGGAACTATCTACCTGCAATGTGCCAAAGGGCTAGGACAACGCTAATGGCAACACAAACCCAACTGGGGCATTATAGACCGATGAAGCTGACAAATTACTGGAAGGAACGACACAGAGCGCAATGATCGGCCGTATTGAGGCAAACAATATACTCTCTTATATATATATTTTTGACCATATAGTGTGTGCATGTATGTGTATATATATATATATATATATATATATATATATATATATATATATATATATATACATATATATACACACACACATATATACATACACACTACCAAAACCCAGAACTTTCAGAGATGGGAAGCTGGCCTTTCACTTAACAGGAGTAGGCTAAATTTTATACTAAATATATAAAGTTTATACCTAGACAAACTTTTAAGTGGTTAAATAGGATAGCAGAGGGATACAATCTAGGTCCTTTGATTTTGTGTACAGCGATGAGCTAGAGTTGGATATTGCTGATATTTTTGAAGACAATAGCTCATGCCACACGTTAAGCTGCAAAACGATTTAAACTGCGGCATTAACGGCCAGGCCAGGAGAGACTTTATAAATGGAAGGTAATGGATTTGGTTAAAAACGGAAAAAAAATCTACACAAAAATCACTTTCGTTTTAGCAGGTTTTCCCAAAATAGGATTTATGTGAAGAGACGACTGCATCACAAAATATGAAAAACCGGAGCGGACGCCGATGCCGCCACAGCTCCAGTGTAAAGATGCCGTCCGATGTTCCCTTCAACACCCGATAGAATTATTAAACACCCCACAAGGGAGTAACTGGCAGAATACAAGCAATAAACTATAAAGCGCAACATAGATGTTTAACAATCGAACCAAATTAGCCCGGAGAAAGCTTGCCATGTTTTGGGCTTAGTGGAGTTGAATACAAAGTTACAGGATGTGCGACACAGGATGTGCGACACAGGATGTTTAGCAGACTTGCAGTAAGACTGTATCCAACAAACCCCCCCCCCCCCATTACATCAGTATTCCAAACTTGGGAGTTTCATAACTAATAATCATGCGCTCTCTAGGGGAGGATTTGTACATCGCTACTGCAGACACAGCGCATGAATAAAAATCTGCAGCATTTGCGTAACTCCTTCAGGCCCAGAGGTTGTCATGAAATAGGAGTGTATTTAGGTTAGCGACATCACTGGGCTCCCAATATTTTCTCCCCCTTACTAATATGGGGGCAGATCACACCGATCAGCAAGCAGGCCGCCATAACCCTACATCACTGCTTGCAATGCATGCAGTCAACAAGCATGGAGAGCAAGACAGGGTCTAGAAAGAGTCTACCGAGTCTTTTCTAGCAGCGAGTGAACTTCTGGTGGGTGTCAGGACTGACTGGGCATTCCCTGCAAGACCATACATAGCCCTGCTGCGACAAGGGTATGTCTCTGCAACAAAGTCAGGCCTTACAGCTACGTCCCAATGGGCTTCTCTGCGCAGATTTTAGAATGTGTAGATATAACACGTTAACGAATGGTTAACCGGCGAAACTTAAAACATGTTTTAACCCCTTAATGACAAATACATAGTTTTCAATGGGTTTAGGGACCTCCCATTGTCCTCAAGGGGTTAAGAGAACTCCATTAGCCATCAAGCTTGGACATGAATACAACGCAATAAAGACATGTTATTGATAGCATTTCATGAATTTGTTAGAATGAGGCAAGAAGCAGCAATTCTTCACTAAACAGTCATACAGGCTTTAAAATGACTTTCCAGGCATGCAATGTTTGCCAAGGTTAAGCGGCTTTGGTTGACAGGACAGCAGACACCTTCTCCAGTAATTTGCCCCAAGCAGCCTTGTTGGCGTCAGTGAAGTCCTCTGGAAAGCGAGCAGCCAGGGCAGTCTCGATGGCTTCAGACAGCAGCTGCAGAGGAAAGGAGAACCCATTAGAGAGAAACTAGCAAAGTTGTTTCTAGAATTAGAGGATCCAGGAATCACCATGAGATCTACAGTAGAGCAAACGCTAGTGTGACACCCGCTGCTTAAGTACTTCCTAATCCCAAACATTGGCATATAAAGCCCAAGCCAGTAGAAGGGGAGAGTTAATGAGTTAGGGACAAGTCTAGTTACGCTGGATTACATATTGCAATGGAAAAGAAAACCATGTAATGAGCAGTAGAACAATACTTAAAAATGTTATAGTCTGACAAAAAAAAAACAACAAAAAAACACGCGCATTCTACTACAATAGAGGAGATCTGGGAAGTGGGTTCAGCTTTCTGTTGGGGTTGGCAGTCGTTACCTACGGATCAGCATTATATCACGACTGAAAGTCTTACAACTGCATCGTTGGATCCCGTTAGAGATACAAGCTAGAGAACACCATGAACAGAATGTTTTCCATAGCTGACCTATCCTGATGTTAATAAATAAGTAAGAAAATAAAATTGTTTGTTAAAAACATGTATGTTTGATTATTTGATGGGGGAGGGGGGGTAGATATAAAAAGTCACTGTATTTGCTCTCCTTTATCAATGTTTTTTTGAACAAGTTTCCATAAATCCCACCACCCGGTCTATAACCCTTTAGAGGTAAAGTTACTGCATCAGCAAATATAAGGTAGCCGGGACAAAGGATTTAACACGAGTCTTTTGATTACCAGTAACCTGTAAGCACAATATCTTCAACCATAACAGCCCTAGAGATAATCGACTCAAGAATAAAAGCCATACAACCCCGTTACCCGTTCATAGCTTCCCCTCCTCCGGGGCAATCTTCACCTAATGAGCTTCAAGCCCGCTTTTCTCGCTGTCAGACAGAAACATGGTGCTGGCGGGTCTGGGATCTACCGGATCTTGGTTCAGAAGCTGACAATCACCAGACTGACCATCCCCTAATTACCCCTAATTATAGGGGAGAGCCGGTGGAGCACAGGTGTTCTCATTCCTGGTTATTAATTGATTTGGGCTCCGTTAGGGAGATCCCTCTGGCTCTTTGGATAAACTAAGGAATGGATTTAGGAGATTGAGAGCTTGTCCAATAGTATTAATGATTACTCCCCATTCTCTTAGTCCATGGTGCCCACCGCTGGTTCTCATGGACCCTCAACTTCGCAGCTTATCAAGATATCTTAAAAAACACTCAGGTGACTCTGTAATTATCTGAGGGACTAATGATTAAGTTCCATGCGCAGAAGTGTGACAGGTGAGAAGCGTTAGTCCCTTGAGCAGGGCCAGCCGTGCTATTCGGACACCCTGTGATGTCCCCCAACCCCCAGTGGAGCTCCTCATCATCATCATCATCTGTGTCCCACCTCTCTTTTCCTCCCCCATGTAGCTCAGGTATAGATAAAAAAAAACATCATTCATGAAAACCCCAAAGACCAGCCCTGGCCCCGAAGTGCACCCACAGGATTTGCCCCATACTTGCCCTTAAAAACCCCAAATTTTATTATAGAAACATAGAATTTGACAGCACATAAGAACCATTCAGCCCATGTAGTCTGCACATTTTGCCCCCTGATGTAAAGGACTCAAACCCCTATCATTTGTCGAATCCCATGCCTGTTTAAGTTCCATCACTGGATTAGCTTCTGCCACATCTCCTGGGACACTGTTCCATTTATTTACTACTCTCAAAGTAGAATTTGCTTACATTGCTTCTAAGGAACTGACCCTCAAGCTTTAGATTATGACCTCTTGTCATCACAATGCTCCTCCTTTCAAATAAGCTTCCCTCCCGTACTTTTTTAAATCACTTTTAATATTTAAATGTTTCTATCACACCCCCCCCTCTTTCTTCTCGCCTCCAAGCCGGACATAATGAGATTCCTTAGCCTCTCGCTGTATAACCCAGCACCCTGCTTGCTTTTTTTCCCAGACACGTTATTGCATTGTGTGCTTCCCTTTAAGTCATCAGAAATAATCGCTCCTAAATCCTTTTCTTCCGTTGTCACTGCCAGAACAGCGTCCCCCATGGTATAGTCTTGCTTGGTTTTTTTTTGTTTTGGTTTTTTTTTTAATGTCCCAAGTGCATTACTTTACATTTATTAATATTAAACTGCAGCCGTCACACTCACGACCATTCTTTTAATTTACTTAAATCATTTACAATTTGACTCGATCCACCTGGAATGCCCACCCGGTCGCAGACCTTTGTATCATCTGCACAAAGACATACCCTACTACCCTACCGTCAAGACCTTCTGTAAGATCGCTAATAAAAATCTTAAAGAGTACGGGTCCCAATACCGATCCCTGAGCTACCCCACAAGCAACAAGACCTTCCTCTGAATATACCCCATTAACTACAACCTTCTGCCTCGCCACTCAACCCATTTCCTTATCCATTGTTGGCATCCAAACCCAAAACCCTGCAGATTCATAAATTATCATTTTTACTATTAGTTTTCTATGGGTGAAAAAAGTCTTACTGAAATCTAGATTTAGGTGATACCCTGTAGACATTGCCTAGATTATCTTTGGTCTCTGCTCTTAGTTACCCTGCCAAAAAAAAAAGAAAAAAAAATTGGCTTGGCAGGATCTCCCTGTGGAAAACCCATGCCGTTTCTGACCATGTAAACCATTTACTTCCCGATATTTAACAAACTTATTCTTTAGCATGGTTTCCATTAATTTCTCAGCTATTAATGTATTACTTATCTTTCTCGTTATCTCTGCTCTTTTAGTCCACGTTTCTCTCTAGGACTCCCTTTTCTTCCTACCTCTTCAGTTTCCCTATCGCTCCCCTTCCCTTCGATCCTTCCCATTATCCAAGAAGCTAAACAATGTTATAGTTTATTTTGCTAAATTGGATCTACGTGAAGAAATTACTCCATCACAAGCTATAAAAAAAACTACCAATTAGTGAAGCCAAAGCTTTAATGATCAGAGCCATGCTCCCTTGAAGAGAAGGGGGGGGGGGAACTTGTAATATTAGTACCCTACAAGTGAGTAATTGACAGAACCCACTCAATGAGTATTGACCATAAGGTAGGTGGTCGACAATCAGACTATAGAACCAAATTAGCCTTCAGAAAGCTTGACCAGGGATTTGGAGTTAGCGAGGTTTGATGCCAAGTTCCAGGACAGCACTTGGTGTTACATAGACTATATCACCCCCCCCCCAACAGCACTGCCGCTACATCAGTATTCTGCGCTTGTGTGTTTTATAAGCGTGATAATCATGCGCTCTCTAGAGGAGGATTTGTTTTCCACTACTGCAGACAGCACAGCACATCATGGAGAAAAAAAATAAATAAAGATACAGCATTTGCTGAAATAAAACTAAACTCAATAAAGACAGCCGTACAAGCGACAGAGCCATTTATTGACAGCTTTCAGTTAGCATTTCAAGCATTTGTTAATCCTCTGTCAATGAGGCAAGCAGCATCAATTCTTCACTAAATAGTCATAGAGGCTTTAAAACGACCTGGAGTCCAGACACGCGGCGTTCGTCACAGACCGTTCCTGAAGGTTAAGCGGCTTTGGTTGACAGGACAGCGGACACCTTCTCCAGTAATTTGCCCCAAGCAGCCTTGTTGGCGTCAGTGAAGTCCTCTGGAAAGCGAGCAGCCAGGGCAGTCTCGATGGCTTCAGACAGCAGCTGCAGAGGAAAGGAGAACCCATTAGAGAGAAACCGTAGCAAAGCTGTGGCTACAATTACCGAGTATCCAAGAAGCCCCAGTACAGCAAAAGCTATGACATCCGCTGCTTGAGTACTTCATTGCATTTCCAATCTCTAGCACTAGGGGCTCATGCGCAGTCTGCTAGAACAATACAGGAGGAGATCTGGGAGGTGGGTTAGAGGGATCCTGCTTGGGCCACTAGATCACTGAGGGGAGGGGGGGGAATCATTGGAAATGGAGGGAGACTGGTTGAGCTTTCATTGAATGAATAACCTGTCCATATATTTAACCTCTATGGTTGACAATGGAATCCAGCATTACTTGTGTAAGTACAGTAGTTCTGGAAACCCCATTCAGAGAAACAATCTGTTCCATTTGCTGATGAGAATTAAATGCAAAGGTAACCATCAGTTCATTGAACCAGATGATTGAAGTTTACTGGAAAGCATAGCCGCTCCTCGACCAAATGGGATCCCAGGCAAGAAACGGATCCCCCGGCCTTAATGACAAAGCCGTACATGTACGGGTTCACAATGCATTGTTTTCAATGTGTTTAGGGCCCGCCCATTGTCCTTAAGGGGTAAAGTTGAAGATAAGGCTCATTTTCCTTACTTTAGGTTTAACTTCTATCTAGAGACATTCAGGGCCAGCCTTGGGCGTTGTGGCGCCCTGTGCGGACTACTCCTCTGGCGCCCCCCTCACTGCCCCTTCTAACTACCCCCCTCTGCCCCTTCAAACTACACCCCCCCACCACTTACCTTGTTGCCGGAGTCCTGCAGTGAGAGTGGGAGGCATCCGTCTTCTTGCTCTGGCGAGGGGCCGGCCTTTCATGTTGAGCGCCGGAATAGTCCGGCACTCAACATGAGATGCCGGCACCGCGACGGAGTCACGGAGAATAAGGGGCGCCGAGTGGTTGCTGAGAACTTCAGTCCCGGGCAGGCGCCCCTGCTACCATGCCACCCTGTGCAGTTGCACACCCCTAAGGCCAGCCCTGGAGACATTAGAGACCCCATTTTTTTCCCCCCATGCAAATTCCCTTTCTCCTATAAGTTAGCGAGGGTGAACCTTGGAGTTTTAACCCCTGTGGATATCTGTACATTGATGGTCCTATACAAATAAAGTAAGAGGAATGGCTCATTGTGTTAGGGAAGTCAATCATCATCTTCACCACCTATCCCTGACAAGGCATCTTACAGCCCCGGAAGAGCATGTGGTTGGGCTCCCAGGGACGACGGCAAACAGTCATACACAAGGACTAGTCTTGGTATTGGAGATTTATATTCCGGTGCGCGGGCACCTTCTGTGGTACAAAAAAAAAAAAAAAAAAAGCCAAGTAAATGTCTTCCAGTAACAAAACCCCAAAAACAGGCCTGACAACCAACGCTTACAAGATCTATTTACCCAGAAAGTTGGAAAAGTTGACCGGTTGTGGTCCTGCATCAATCCAGGCTCACCCTGGTTTAACTGTGCTAACTGTCCCAGCAAGTAACGACACATCCGAGAACGAGAAAGCCATTTATTGAATAGCAGACCCAGACCAGCAATTACGTAGCAACAAAGATTTTTTACTGGCTATAAATGACTTTTTAAAGCAGTGTTTGTCAGACTGCTCAGATTAACCGGCTTTGGTTGACAGGACAGCAGACACTTTCTCCAGTAATTTGCCCCAAGCAGCCTTGTTGGCGTCAGTGAAGTCCTCTGGAAAGCGAGCAGCCAGGGCAGTCACGATGGCTTCAGACAGCAGCTGCAGAGGAAAGGAGAACCCGGTAAAGAGAAACCGTAGCAGAGTTGTGGCTACAATAACCGAGTATCCAAGAATCCCTGTATGAGCCACAGTACAGCAAACGCAATGTGACACCCGCTGCCCGAGTATTTCCTAATCCCAAATGGATCAAACCCAAGCCAGCAGAACGGGGAGAGTTAATGAGAATTTAAGCACAAGTTTGGCAAGTCTAATAACCGGATCACAGATTACAATGAAGGAAAGAAATAAATGGGCATATCTCACAAGTGGTAAATACATTAAACATTTATTATCTGGAGCAAGTCTATAACTACATACAATACACATTCGCAGAACTACCAGATTTTAGATCAGACTCGGGAAGGACTGACCATAGGGGCTCATGCAAAAAAACAAAAACCCAATCGAGATCCAGGAGATTGGTTAGAGGAATCTTGTTGGGGCCACCAGACCACCGAGGGATGAATTTTAATAGAAGGCTGTTCGTATATCGAACGTCTATGGTTGACAATAGAATCCAGCACCAGATAACCTTCACTGCTGTACCATTTAAAATCCATCTGGGGCTCTTAAATGGAATGGAGGTTTGGGTGCTCAAATACTGCAAGGGCTGTAAAGGTCTTGAATACACGGCTTATTGACATGGCACCCTCTGGGCATAGTAACTGGCATGTTTATGAAGGGCTTTGTCTTCACTTGCATTGGGCAGGGATAGCGATGAGTTTGGATTCTATTGATGGGCATCTGTAGATATGAATCTATATTGAGCTGGATGTGAGTGATGGCTGGAGTATTCCAGCATACGATTACCTTGAAGTTTCCCGGCTCTACTTTCAGTTTGTCCACGTGTAGCTCGGTCAGACTGGCCATGCTGGTGGGAAGGTTGTCCACGTTCTTGATGGCATCTCCAAGGGCATTCATGATTTTCCCACCGTGCTTAAGGAGGTCGGCAGATTTAGGGGTCAGGTCAAAGTGGCTGAAGTGAGTCTTGGCTTCTGGGTGACTTGTTAGAAAGCTAGAAGGAAGAGTTAGTGGTTATCCACCAGACTACATATGATGCAAGAGTAACCTTTCCACAAAGAGAAAGCCGTGTTAAAGAGGTTTCAATAAATGTTTTAGGAAGAACGATCACATCAAGATTAAGAGACTGCTCATTTTAAGGAAATTGATACTGAGCATCTAGCAAGCAAGTCCGCATTACACCGGAAAGGCACGGCTGGAAGGATCTTGGATCACTCAAATTAGGATTTTGTTTCTAGGAGTTTAGTAATGGGGGGCAAATATATGGTTAAAAAAAAAATAAAAAAAAAAAAAGAAAACCCACACCCCAATACACATTACATAAGGGCAAGAAGATTTGCCCCAAGCACATGTTAACATACCTGAGAAGTCTAAATACCCCCTACACCACTGGGGCAGATAAGCGCAACAAGTTTCAATAAATGCAAAAAGTTTATTTTATTGCAAGTGTATCTTAAATTACACATACAAGATAGATACTTTGTATAAGTTTATGTACCAATTCAATACACTACACAATGGAGACAAATTCAACCACCCCACCCCACCATCCATCCATCCATCCACCCATCCATCCATCCATCCCATCCCACCCCACCATACATCCCACCCCACTCCCGTTACCTGTTCATAGCTTCCCCTCCAATGTTATCGGCCTCCGGGGCAATCTTCACCCAGAGAGCCTCAAGTCCACTTTTCTCGCTGTCAGACAGAGACATGGCGCTGGTGGGTCTGGGATCTACTGGATCTTAGTTCAGAAGCTGAAAAACACAAGACTTACCATCCCCTAATCACCCCTAATTATAGGGGAGAGCCGGGTGGAGCACAGGTGGGTTAAACATTCATGATCATTAATTAACTTCTTCTTAGAAAATCTGTTAAAATATGGATTTAGGATTACCTGCCTTACATTGATTTAGATCCAAACGGTTACTTAATCCCTTCCTTATATATCAACGGACGTATTAAACACATATATAGGGATTACAAATCCAAAAAATATGTTTAATTTTCGGGGTATTTTGGCTTCTTTTGGATCAAAAGCAGAGATGATAAGTAGAAAGGTTGAATGTGATGGACCTAAATCTGAAGGTTAGCCTGGATTTTAAGGGTTGAAATCGTGGGGAATGTGGAAAGTACACTCAGTGATACTCAGTAGTATTATGATGCGGCCGCAGACTCAGGCTGCCACTTGCCTCTTTTGCCCTCTAAGTGTTTTCTGCAGCAGACAGGTAGATGTTGGTTGTTGAAGTTGGGGATTGTGTTTATTTGTCATTTCACTGCATGTCTAGACGGACAGTATGGCCCTTTATCACTCCCATCACTCCTGTGTTCCAATGGCCCTTTATCACTCCCATCACTCCTGTGTTCCAATGGCCCTTTGTCACTCCCATCACTCCTGTGTCCCAATGGCCCTTTATCACTCCCATCACTCCTGTGTTCCAATGGCCCTTTATCACTCCCATCACTCCTGTGTCCCAATGGCCCTTTATCACTCCCGTCACTCCTGTGTTCCAATGGCCCTTTATCACTCCCATCACTCCTGTGTTCCAATGGCCCTTTGTCACTCCCATCACTCCTGTGTCCCAATGGCCCTTTATCACTCCCATCACTCCTGTGTTCCAATGGCCCTTTATCACTCCCATCACTCCTGTGTCCCAATGGCCCTTTATCACTCCCGTCACTCCTGTGTTCCAATGGCCCTTTATCACTCCTATCACTCCTGTGTTCCAATGGCCCTTTGTCACTCCCATCACTCCTGTGTCCCAATGGCCCTTTATCACTCCCATCACTCCTGTGTTCCAATGGCTCTTTGTCACTCCCATCACTCCTGTGTTCCAATGGCCCTTTATCACTCCCATCACTCCTGGGTCCCAGTGGCCCTTTGTCACTCCCATCACTCCTGGATTCCAATGGCCCTTTATCACTCCCATCACTCCTGTGTTCCAATGGCCCTTTATCACTCCTGTGTTCCAATGGCCCTTTATCACTCCCATCACTCCTGGGTCCCAATGGCCCTTTATCACTCCCATCACTCCTGTGGTCCAATGGCCCTTTATCACTCCCATCACTCCTGTGTTCCAATGGCCCTTTATCACTCCCATCACTCCTGTGTTCCAATGGCCCTTTATCACTCCCATCACTCCTGTGTTCCAATGGCCCTTTATCACTCCTGTGTTCCAATGGCCCTTTATCACTCCCATCACTCCTGGGTCCCAATGGCCCTTTATCACTCCCATCACTCCTGTGTTCCAATGGCCCTTTATCACTCCCATCACTCCTGTGTTCCAATGGCCCTTTATCACTCCCATCACTCCTGTGTTCCAATGGCCCTTTATCACTCCCATCACTCCTGTGTTCCAATGGCCCTTTATCACTCCCATCACTCCTGGGTTTCAATGGTACTTTATCACTCCCATCACTCCTGTGTTCCAATGACCCTTTATCACTCCCATCACTCCTGGGTTTCAATGGTCCTTTATCACTCCCATCACTCCTGTGTTCCAATGACCCTTTATCACTCCCATCACTCCTGTGTTCCAATGGCCCTTTATCACTCCCATCACTCCTGGGTCCCAATGACCCTTTATCACTCCCATCACTCCTGGGTTCCAATGGCCCTTTATCACTCCCATCACTCCTGTGGTCCAATGGCCCTTTATCACTCCCATCACTCCTGTGTTCCAATGGCCCTTTATCACTCCCATCACTCCTGTGTTCCAATGGCCCTTTATCACTCCCATCACTCCTGTGTTCCAATGGCCCTTTATCACTCCTGTGTTCCAATGGCCCTTTATCACTCCCATCACTCCTGGGTCCCAATGGCCCTTTATCACTCCCATCACTCCTGTGTTCCAATGGCCCTTTATCACTCCCATCACTCCTGTGTTCCAATGGCCCTTTATCACTCCCATCACTCCTGTGTTCCAATGGCCCTTTATCACTCCCATCACTCCTGTGTTCCAATGGCCCTTTATCACTCCCATCACTCCTGGGTTTCAATGGTCCTTTATCACTCCCATCACTCCTGTGTTCCAATGGCCCTTTATCACTCCCATCACTCCTGTGTTCCAATGGCCCTTTATCACTCCCATCACTCCTGGGTCCCAATGACCCTTTATCACTCCCATCACTCCTGGGTTCCAATGGCCCTTTATCACTCCCATCACTCCTGTGTTCCAATGGCCCTTTATCACTCCCATCACTCCTGTGTTCCAATGGCCCTTTATCACTCCCATCACTCCTGTGTTCCAATGGCCCTTTATCACTCCCATCACTCCTGTGTTCCAATGGCCCTTTATCACTCCCATCACTCCTGTGTTCCAATGGCCCTTTATCACTCCCATCACTCCTGGGTCCCAATGGCCCTTTATCACTCCCATCACTCCTGTGTTCCAATGGCCCTTTATCACTCCCATCACTCCTGTGTTCCAATGGCCCTTTATCACTCCCATCACTCCTGTGTTCCAATGGCCCTTTATCACTCCCATCACTCCTGTGTTCCAATGGCCCTTTATCACTCCCATCACTCCTGGGTTCCAATGGCCCTTTATCACTCCCATCACTCCTGTGTCCCAATGGCCCTTTATCACTCCCATCACTCCTGTGTTCCAATGGCCCTTTATCACTCCCATCACTCCTGTGTTCCAATGGCCCTTTATGACTCCCATCACTCCTGTGTTCCAATGGCACGTTGTGTTTGCTGATCCAAGTTTACGTTTAAAAGGCTAATTGATGGCTAGAAACCCTTTTGCAACCCCAAACTTTTGAATGGTAATGTTTAGAAATTAACCCTTTTGAGTGTGGGTCTGGTTTGGATTCATGTGTTCAGTTACTTTATTCGAACTGTAAACTGTCAGTTTTTGTTACGCGCGTAACTGAATTTCAGTTAATGTGTTTAAACTGTAACAGAAAACCGTCGGTTTTGCAGGGAGGATAAAATATCGTTTCTGTCGACATTTTCTTTCTGTCCGGATATCCCTGGAAAGTAGTTGGTGAGATTTGGTAGCACAACACATTTTAAACACAAGTGGGAGTATTTTGTATCCAGAGACTCAGGTGGCCACTTCTGTCTCCTACCATCTTTTTTACAACTTTTTTGTTACACATAGAAATTGCCGGCAGATTGGCCCCATTCGGCCCCGGTCTAGTCGCCCGTTTCTCCTGCTGTAAAGACTCAAACCTTAATCAGTCGTTGGTCTCGTCTTAGATTCAGGAGGCATATGTCTATCCCATGCATGTTTAATACCCTCACTGTATTACCCTCTACCACTTCTGCTGGGAGACTGTTTCACTTATCTACTACCTAATCAGTAAAGTAAAAGAAAAAAACAATAAAACTCTTATTTTGCTCTATCTTTTGCAGTTTCGTATTTCTGAAATATTACTTTAAAATGAATTTAGACACAAAAAAAATGGATTTACATCAACATTTTTAATTTTTTTTATAATATTTAACAAGTCACTGCTAAATGCTAATTATACTTTTCTATTCCTCTCTCTCTAGAAATATATATTTATTTATATATATATATATATATATATATATATACACACACACACACACACGGTATATATATATATATATATATATATATATATATATATATATATCTCACAATTAACTCTGATTTCATATAAAAAAAAACTAAATAATTTAAATAATAATAATACTATAATATGTTAAAAGGGTCAGTAATGCTCATTTATTGACTTCTTCTCAGGGACCAGTACAGCAAACACTGATACCTTTCCTTTAGGTAAATAGACCCTGGGATTTTTTTTAACCCTGAAATGATAGGGGTGAGTATGTAAAGGTTTAAGAAATATAACTTTTCAGGCTCACAATTAAGACACTGGTGTGGAAATTAAATCATATGGGAGATAACGAGGCTGGATTTCTAATTGGGATCTCTTTATAACGGACCCTCTGAAATAACCTGAATGTTTTGTCGTCATCCTCACAGGTTTACAAGTCAAATATACCAGTAAATAAATAAAATATAGATTATTTATTTATTTATTTTAATTATTATTTATTCTAAAGCAACTTCAAGATGAAGCTGACGGACGACGAGAAAGCTCTTATCCTTCCCCTCTGGGAGAAGATGGCACCTGAGGCTGGTTCGCTGGGAGCTGAGGCTTTTCAGAGGTCATTTTTGTTATTTATTTATTCTTTATTATTTTGTGCAGTTTTGGTGGGGCGACCATTGTAATTTTTAACTATTTATTTTTTGCCCTTAGGGTGGGATGATTGGTGTTTTTTTGTTTTTTTTTCTGTTATTTTTTTAAGCTTTAATAATCATGATTAGTAATTCTGTGCTTTTGGGTTAAACCCCCTAAAATCATGTCTCCGTGATGACCAGTAAAGCAGCCATTTAGGCCAATGACTACATACATCTTCATGATGGGCTACTAAAAGTTTAACGTCCACTCATGTAGAAACTTCCCAGTTATATACTTTGCCCTATAGAGAACCCGACACTGCCTTAGTATGATATCCCTCATTTATTTTCTTCTATATTTAATGTAATCCCTTCTCTCCAGGCTTTTCCTGTCATTCCCTCAAAAAGCCTTAATTTTCCAAGGCTGTGATATAAGCCAAGATTCTCCTTATCTTTTTGCTCTTGGAGAAAAGTTTATCAACGCTCTAGGAGATGCCATCAAGAACTGGGACAACCTTCAGGAAACGATGGCAAGTGTCACGGACCTGCATGTGAACCGTCGTATCATGCCTGACGACTACATGGTGGGTACAGCGCTCTTGTGATAGTAGCCTCCGGTGTGCTACAATGTAACGGTTGTTGTACTTGGTAGGTAAATGGGGTTATTTGGGTCTCTCCCAACCCCCTCTATACTCCAAAGCAAACGTTCAAACCTCATGACTCTCCTTACGCATGCATTTTCCATATAGTGTTATAGAGTGTGTGTGATATCTATGTTCTATATTCCACAACTGAACAGATAGTACCGGAACGCAATCTTCTGGCTACAGACTCGGGCTGCCGCTTGCTTCTTTTGTATATTTTTATATTTCTAAATGTCGGTTTCCGGCTGATCTCCGTGCTATGGTAAGATGAGGCTTTCTTCAGAGGCACTCTAGATCTTCTCACAATTTAATTAAATCCCAGGGTTAGTGGTGAATCAATGGTTCAACTTCACAAAGCAACATTCTGTGTTCACTAATCTTAAGGGGCTTCTAGTTTTTGCCCCATAAAATGTTTTCAGGCAGCTGTTTATCAGCCGTTTGTATGAGTTCTCGCTCTGTTACACTCCGACTCCTTATCATACTGCCTGTGGGAAACAATAGAATGGCTTGGTGTTAATCACTCGGATGGACCCTTTAACTAATGAGAGTCAATGCAGAACAGACTTCATTAGCATTGCCATAAAGCGTCAGCTCAGTGCGGTGTTTGAGCCGGGAAAGTCCCCCAAAATATCACATGACCGACAGCAACGGCGGCTCCAGACCTGCAGATAAAGGGAGTTTATTGGAACAAAATGAGATAAAAGCAGGTTTTTCTCAATGTCATTACCGTATACTGTGCCTGTGTTTTTTTTTTTTTTTGGTTTTTTTTGGTTTTTTTTACAGTACACATTTCCCAGTGGGACTTCTCCGTTTATACTCTGTGTTTGGTGCCTTTTTTTAATATATATTAAGGTCTTCATATCTGGATACAAAAACAGTCAGGACTTTTTCCCTCTTTTCGCTCTTTCCCTACAGCTCCTTTCTCATTGTCTCCAAGTAACTATCGCCGGTCACTTTCCTGACGACTTTAACATCAAAGCGAATGCTGCGTGGAACAAGTTTCTCCAGATCGTTTCTGCTGTCTTGAGTGGCAGGAAAGTCTGAATCTGTGAAGAGTCCAGCAGACGTGAACGGCGCTCTCCGTAACCTTAATGTGGGCGTCCTTCTCACCCAGCCTCGAAGAATGAGCTTTGGCAACAAGTCTGACATATGCAAGCTAAATTATTTCCTTAAATAAAATGTTAAGTGCTAACAAGACTCCATTGGTGTGCGGGTGGCTTTTATTTTTTTTTTGTCTTTTTATTTCTTTTTGTTTAATATATATATATATATATATTTACACCGTCCTCCGGAAAGGCAAAGTTACAAACCCTACCCTGTGAGAAGTTTTTGGCACCCTAGTCCTGGGCTCGCTTAGCAGTATAGGAAAGAACGTCAAGGTGCTGCCCCCTAGATAAATGGTGGTCTCCTATATTGTTAATGCAATAGAGCCTAGTAGGGCTTTCTACATATATATTGTGCGTGTGTGTATATGTATATATATATATTACTATACATATACATACATTTTTTGTATAAATTAATGAAATATATGGATTATAGTAAGAATGGCGTTCTGAGTATCACAGCTGGGTGGGCATTAAAAAAAAAAAAGTTTTTCCTTGTTCTGTAAGTGGCAACTTTTTTTAATAACTATCACACTGACAAGCTTGAAGCGGAAGTCGTTTTGGTAAGATATGGCTTTATATAATGATTTCATAGATCATACAGCGCTACGGACTATGATGGCGCTACATAAAACAATAATCAACTGTCTTTAATTCCAGATACTCCAAAGAATATAAATTCCTCCGTGCCGACTCTTCGAGGCTCTGAATACTTCTATTTATTCTGCCTGGAGAGTTTTCTTTTATAACTGGTTTATCAAAATAAAAAAAAATGTATAAAACAAACTTAGGCCGTTTCCCGTGAAGATAATTTCTCTCGGTGAGTCTGGATTGGTAACTAAGTATCGAGTAAGCCTCGAATAGCCGTCCTCATTGCTGTATACCAGCGACGTGGTCCTCATGAGTGTCCATACGGCGGGGTAGGCCTGTATAGCATTTCATGGTACTGGGTCTAAAAAGTAAAATTTTGGGGGGGTTTATTCAGTTGCGTCTCCTCTGGGAAGGCCAAGGTTTGCCCTGTGCAATGCATAATTCTATTATGTGAACTAAATTGGCTTTCGAAGAAGAAAAATCCTCATGCAAATGATGTTTTATGGAAGATAAGCTCTGCCCAAGTGGCTCGACCGAGAAAACCGACCCAAGTGTCCATCCGAGGAGATCCTGGACCACGTGCCGCCGGGTACATCTGATAACCGTTACCGAGGAGCTCTCCGAAGGACGAGGACCTGGAGGACTTACGGAAAATCAGTTTTCGTGGTTAATATCCTTAATGTGCTATGTTTACCAATTAAATCAGTTTTAACCCTTTGAGTCCCAGCGCAACGGTAATGCCCTGTGGTTGAGTCTGGCTCCACGTGCCTAGCCCTCTCGCATTGGTGGCCAAACACCAAGTTATTATTATTATTTATTATTATTTGTTGTTTTATATAGCACCATCATATTCCGCAGCGCTGTACAACGGGTAGACGGGACGTAACACATCACGTAACGATGTGCCTGCTATATGCGATGTCTCCATTATCAGCTCGGTCATTTCTCAGACGTGATCGATAGGCATGTAATCTATCGGTCCTGGGGGATGATGGTATTGTGGTTTAGATTGATGTTCTCCACGATGAAGACTAAGTAAGAAATGGACTACAAGGGGAAAGTGCGATGTCCGTCAAGAGGAAAAGTATGAATTACTGTCTTTAAAAAAACACTAGAATCCTTTCAGTGTCTGCAAAAGCCCAACAAATCCTCTACTTTAACAGTTCAGTTAAATAAAACAATATAAATATAATAGAAACTAACCTTGTCATGGAACAAGTTTGTTTATTTTGTTATTTCCCTTTTTCCCTTTAAGTGGCTGGTTGCCCTGGCAACTTTCCAATTCTCATAGCTGAGATTGGGCTATTCCTCCTCCCCTGCAACTTTTCTGTACTTGGTTTGTTCTAGGTGTTTTCCTGTTCCCCTGTATCTCTCCCCTGGACATTCTATCTCAGCAGCCTCTGTGAGTACAGGTTCTGATTATCTTCTCCCTTGCAAGGCAATCCGTTTTTACCTTCCCCTTGCAGAAGCACTTCCACCCATAACAAAGCACCTCCTTCTAGAGAAGCACTTTTCCAACACTATACAACCAACAAGTGTCTTTATTTCTGTGACTTTCCCAATAAAGCTAAGAAAATACAGAAGACTTTGTGTGCTTTTATAGGGGACGAGTTAAGCTATCTGACCTTATTCATTTCCTGGCATTTGACATTCATATCCAGGCATCTGACCCTGGGGTTCCAGAGTAAACCTTATTGGCTACTTTCTTAGGATCTGCATAATTTCTCCTCCCTATTACGTTATCTCTCCTCTGTTAAATCGCTGATTGTTGGCGATTGGTTCAGAAAGCTTTTGCAATGGAACTTCAGGACAGGAAGTCCTAATTATGCCACATTCCGGCCCAAAACTTCCTATTAGCGCTATTCTTTTAAACACCGATTGACAAAACATTCTACAAGATAAAGGTAGTTATAATAAATGAATGTAACTATACTAAAAAACCCAAAGACTACAGTTTTCAAAAGCTGGTGCCAAATAAAAAAAAAGTAATAAAATTGTAAAATTAAATTCTTTGACTATACAAACAAGACTGTGAAAACCTGGCATTTCTGTCGCAAAACATCTTGTTATTGGTTTTACCGAAGAAAATGAACCATATGTCATTTGGGGTGAATAAACAGACAGCAAGCCATCGTCATCCATGACAGCACGCTTACACCTTTCTAATGAGAAAATATCATTTTCCTCTTTCAATACAAAGCAAGACCCTCAAAGACTTAGCCCAAGACTAAGATGTACGCAGCTCCCGGTATCTTTTGCCAACCAAAGCTAACCGGCGGACGGCTTAGACTCATGAGAGCTACAGTTTTGTGGCTTCAATTGCTTTATTATAGCTATGCCAGAGGGATGAGCCACGCATCAAAAGGGATAGCCTTTAATCCATTGTCTTGTGTGAATTACATCAAAGCAACCGCGATTATCTCTATTTCAGCCAGTTCTGAGCTCCGGACGTTAATCTGCCCGACTTTCTAGGTTTATACTGCATGGAAGGCACATAATCCTGCGATCAATATAATGTTGGACGTGACCTTCATAATTACCCCCTTGGTTCCTTGAGAGTTTGGGCCAAGCATATATATTACCGGCATTGTGAAAAGAAATCGATAACAAGAAAACAATAGAGCTTTATCTAAGATTGTTGATGCACCAACAGATAGCAAGTGTATTCACTCCCTGGGACTTCCATAACCACATGAAGACGACCTTCACAAGAGGTCAAAGGCATGAGCTGGATCTACAGAAGCTGCGTGGCCCTAGCCCGGTTCACTTTAGCCAACATATTGCTTTACAGTATTTCTATTGCTATCATTATTATTGTTTTCTGTAGTGTCTTTGGCACAGTGAATTTAAACATGCGCGGGATAGACATACGGCTCCTGAATCTAAGACGAGACCAACGACTGATTAAGGTCTGAGTCTTTACGGTGGGAACAAAGAGGCAGACTAGACGGGGGCCAAATAGGTCTTATTCTAGGTTTCTATGTTTGCAAAAGAACCTTTCAATTTGAATTCTATGTTCAGAAACAAAGGATGGGACATTAAAATGACCAGGGACCTTCTACTTCCACAAGTTGAATTCAAGATAAGCAACATTTTAGACACTTTTTATCTACTTTGGTTACCATATTTTCAAAATATTTTAGATACATTTAGATATTGGTGGATATTTCTGAACAAAGGTGAGGTGGACTTTATGACCATGTCCCGGTCCATGTCCCGGTCCATGTGAGGTTTAGCAGGAATAGATCAAGTAACTTGGTCAAGCATTCCTTTTTATACCTGATTTCTTCTTTGGTTACCATTTTAAACAAAACAGATACATTTGATATAGATATCTCTAGATGGATTTGAGCATGGTAAGTGTTTGGAAGGTGGTCTCCATGACCATGTTCTGGTCCATGTGTAGAAAGGAATTGGTCAAATATTGGTCAAGTTTTTTTTTTTTTTTTCCTACTTTCTTCTTAGGTTACAATATTGCCAAAGAAATGTAGATACATTTGAGAAATAGATATTTGTAGATATATTTGAGCAAGATAAGGGTCTGGAAGCAGGTGTTCATGACCACGTTCTGGCAAATGTAGGTATAAAAAAAAAATATGTCAAGTAAATTGGTTGTGTAGTCCTTTTTGTATCCACTTTCTTCTTTGGTTTCCATAGTTAAACAAAAGTAGATACATGTAACATGCATATAATTATACATATATTTGAGCAAGATCAGTGTTTGAAAGCAAGTCTACTTGACCACGTTCTGGTCCATGTAGGTATAAAAAAGAAGTAGAGTAATTTGTTCAAAGATTTCCTACCCACATTTTCATTTGGTTACCATATCTACAAAAAAATAGATAGATCTGATATTTATATATTTATAAATATGACCAAGGCAAGGGTTTGGAAGCGAGTCTTCGTGGCCATGGTCTGGTCAATGTAAGTATAAAAAGGACTAGGTCAAGTACTAGTCCAGTAAGGTGGCCAAGTATCCCTTTTTATATCTACTTTCTTCTTCGGTTGCCATATTCTAAAAAATATATATATTTCCAGATTTCCTAAAATATTCGTATATAAGGTTACGTTTATAATACATAACAAAATAACAAGAAAGACAAATCCTAAAAGTTCCTTTTTTTTCTTTAAAGAACAAAGTAAAACGTAACGGTCACATGGAAGATAAATTACGCACGAGAGCTTATTTTCGCAGCAGTTGGCATATTTTAACGCATTAGGTGGAAAAAAAATTAGAGCGGGATGCAGAATATTGTCCATTTGTAACGTCTTTCTGCTATTTCACGAAATGGACCTTCTGGCAGGGAGGTGATTTTACTCGTTGGGTGAAAGACGGAATTCATGATCAATTCCAAAAATGATGTTTTATTACATTTAATGGAAAGAAGATGTTCATGGGTTTTTTTTAAATATATAATATATTTTTATATTTTACGGGCAGTTGTCTAGAAAAAATAAACTAAATCTGGGTGTTATTTAATGGTTTTTCACAAATTTAAAGGATATATAAAATATATAATTAACATTACAATTTTATTAACGATAAATATATCACTAAGAGATACTAAGAAGAAACTTTTGTTTTGTTTCAATGATTATGGGGTAGAAAGAGAATTGTACACACACTTTTTGGGGATGAAGTTAATTTTGCCATGGATTTGGTGCTTTGTGCAAACCCACCAGCTTCTAGAAAACATTCTATTCAGCGATTAAGATTAAGAATTAAGATTAAGATAAAAGGCTATTGGAACACAGGACTGATGGGAGTGATAAAGGGCCATTGGAACACAGGAGTGATGGGAGTGATAAAGGGCCATTGGAACACAGGAGTGATGGGAGTGGTAAAGGGCCATTGGAACACAGGAGTGATGGGAGTGATAAAGAGTCATTGGAACACAGGAGTGATGGGAGTGATAAAGGGCCATTGGAACACAGGAGTGATGGGAGTGATTAAGGGTCTCTGTACCTCTATGAAGAGATTCCATTAAAAATCAGCCGTTTCCAGCTACAGTAGTCATTTACAACATTAACCCCGTCTATGCTGGATTTCTGATCCATTTCACGCTATTTTAATGGACGAAATCTGCTCTTTTTTTCAAAAACAAGAAAATCTCTAAATTACCCCAAACTTTTGAATGGTACTATCTATATATATATATTGTTTTCTAGGAGCCAGGTTTTTTTTTGATAATTTTTTTTATTTCTATATATTTAAAGTATAAACTCGGTGAAAAGATGCCGCTGCCTCGCGCCCCTACAGTCACCCACTGATGTATTCCAACCACATTCCTACCCTGAATACTCATGTCTTATTTTTTAAGGAAGCAACTGAAAAACGTAATATTCGGGGATATAATCTGTAATTATGGGGAAACAGCTTATTGATCCAAGGAGAAATCTGACTGCCGTTTTGGGGTCAAGAAGGAATTTTTTCCCCTGGTTAGTGCAAAATTGGAAAGAGCGAAGCCGGGGTTTTTTGCCTTCAAACAAATTAACAGATATAGGAAAGGCTGAACTTGATGGACGCAGGTCTTTTTTCAGCCTATATAACTATGTAACTCAGTAACATGGAGGCTGAAGGAAATCTGTTCTTGGGCCTCAGAGAAGAGGGGGCTTGGGAATTTAACATATGGGGCTTGGAGGTTTTTGATGGAGGCCATGTTGGTGCCGTGAATTCCTTGGTGGACGCCATATTACTCTTCGGGATCACCTTCTGCTCTGTTGAGTATGATGTCCACGTTTAGCGGACTTTTCCAGAACATTGATGAACGGCTTCTTCCAAGTGTCATCACAAATAATTGAAGAATGTGCGTGTTTGTATATTTCTATAGCATAATTTATGATCATGTGATATATTATGAGTTGGTAACAATCTCGTCCATCCACTGCCCATCTGTTAATGTCAGAGAACATGAAGTTCTTTGTGACTTATTACCCGTCGTCTTAAGATTTATGATGATGCATCTAACGCCTTTAAACGTCTTTGTTACAAAAATCCATTAAAGCCGATAGATAATGACTGTGTAAGAAAAAGTGTATCCATTAATTACAATTTATAACTTTTGGAAAACATTTAATGGAACGGCGAGCAACGCAAACAAAGAGATCGGAACTTCACGGCGAACTCTATTGCTATACAGCATTGGAAAGCCAGAGAAATAGGAATTTTAATAAAAATTGCAGAATGTGCCTTTTTGGGGGAACAAAAATAATAATGGAATCAAAAGGGATGTGATTACTTCCATCGATTTATTCCGCCCCTTAGTCCCACTGTCATGTTCAAAGAAAAAATAAATTAAGCACAAGTTAGAATGAGAGGCCTTGATGTAAAACTAGTAAAACTAATATAAGGACGTTTTTCTTTACCAAGAGGATGGTAGATACGTGGAACAGCCACCCAGCAGAAGTGGTAGAGGTTTATACAGTGAGGGAATTTAAACATGTATGGGATAGACATATGGCTCCTGAATCTAAGACGAGACCAACGACTGATTAAGCTTTGAGTCTTTACAGCAGGAGAAATGGGCAGAGCAGAAGGGGCCGAATGGGGCCGACCTGGGCAAATCCTGTACTTCTATCTGTGTGTCTTCTTTTGCTCTTCTTCTGAGAGTTAAGCTCATTAGCCAAATGTCTCCCGAGCTATAAGGGCACCTTGGCGATAACTTTAGGAGGGTCAGTCTATAATCTTTTGGAAATGTCAAGGTGGTCCGCACCCCACAGAGGACGTCGTGGGTGATTTTTAATTTAATAGCAGCCGTGTGATAAAGACCCTGAGAGACTGCAACATATTCCAGCAGATGATGTCATTGATTACACTTCTGTATTTTTTAACAGAGGACAAAACAATTTGTAATTTAACCTTCGTTAGCCTGATTTATAGGGACTGAGATGTTTGAAAAAAATATGTATTTACAGAAACTTAAAAGGCAGTGAGTGGCTCTCTGCATAATACTTCTACTAATGTCATATTTCAGCTGCTAACTTATGCTTGTCAAATAAATCAATATTATTATTATTATTATATAATAATATGATTAATAATAATAATAATAATATAAGCCTAAAATAAAACAAATGGCAGAGCAAAAAGAGAGAGAGAGGCTTAGGTATGGTGTTAGAAAGTAGAAAGTATTTCTTCACTGAAAGTGGGGTGGATAAACAGAGTAGCCTCCCAGCAGAAGTGGTAGAGGGTAATACCGTGAGGGGATTAAACATGCATGGGATAGACATACGGCTCCTGAATCTAAGACGAGACTGATTAAGGTTTGAGTTGTTACAGTACAAAAGATAGGCAGACTAGATGGGGCCGAATGGGGCCGATCTGTTGGAAAATTCTTGCAGCCGGTAGAAAAATATGGAGTAAAAACACCTCCTGCATAGACCCAGCCATGCTGCAAAGGGCTTGTTGTGCGACATCGAGTAACATCACTCTCAGTAATCTCAGCCATGTATCAGCGGCATCACCCGGGATCCTTCTTACCTTTATTAGCCAACAAAAAAAATGTGTTCCTTTGTGGATCTGCTTCTGTGCCCTGAATTTTGTTCTTTCTATCCGGCCAATTCTCTCGATTTCCACTTGCGCTAACCTGGGAACACCTTGCCTTCTCTCTGTTATCTCCTCTGTTGTCCCTTTAAAGCCGCCTGCCCTGACTCCTAATGGAGCTTTCATTTATAAATCCCGACCAAACCGCGGCTCTAACTGCCAACTCAAGGATTTTTTAGAAACCAGCTCCTGTCCTTGAATATTTTTATCATAGTAATTGTGCTATTTAACAGTAACCTCGTTTCCATATAGACAGTCTTTCAAGATGCAAGTATTTGCATGCCCTCACCTGAAACTCACAAAGTTGCAGCACTGATAAGCACTATAAATAATTAGTATGAGCTACGCAGAAGAAAAAGGGCTAAACCTCTTTTTTTAAATCAATATACTTTTCTAAGACGGCGTTTCCAGTTGGATGGTGCTGCTCTAGCTGCTCTTTTGGATGTAACACTTTTGTAACAATGTAGCACTAGAAACAATTTCAAGCACAGCCTAATGTCCAAACCCTTTCTGGAAATGGCTGTTTAATCATGTAGAATATTGTCGTTTTTTTTTTTATTTATTCATTTTGCTGGGAACACTTAATTGTCATGTGACAAAGAAGCATTCACTGATAGGTTGTTGCCATAGAAACAGAAAACACCTCTTCAAACTGATAGATCTGCTTTGGGTATTGCGGAACGGCACCTTTAAGCCATCACTTTTTGTTGATTTTCCGTAATGTCGATTAATATCTTCAATGCAATTAAATGTATTAACAGCTCCGACCAGATCTATTAGAAAAACTATTCTATGTCTTTTTTTTTAACCCCTTAAGGACAATGGGCGGTCCCTAAACCCATTGAAAACAATGTATTTTGAGCCCGTACATGTACGGACTTTGTCATTAAGGGGTTAAGCAAAGAATTCTTAGATGATTGTTTCTTTATAACGAGTATAGGAGCGCCGCGCACTTTCTTTGCTTTGGTACAGGGAACAAGAGGCTCTTTAGGTGAGATCGTTATCCTAAGTGCGCCACCCAGAACACTTTAACCCCTTAAGGACAACGGGCGGTCCCTAAACCCATTGAAAACAATGCATTTTGAGCCCGTACATCTACGGGCCTTGTCATTAAGGGGTTAAAACCGGCAGGGAAGTCACGACATTGATTGAGAGGCCGAGTTAGTGAATTGTTCTCGAGTATCATAAAGTTACCGAGTATTTAGTAGGAAACAGAGATCAGCCGGCCGTCCGTGCTGGACGGTGACGGTGATGTATAGTCCGCATTGCCAGGTCCTGAACCAGGCTGGGAGGAAGTGACAGAGGGGATCACTCATCTACACCGCAGGATTCCCACTCAAGACAGATCATTTCCTTAAGTACCACTCTAACGCGTGGATTTCAAATTGCTATTTTATCAGTCTTGAATGGCAGCAGGAAACAATTCCAAGAGAAGCCTTGGCCATTAAATGGAGCGCCTGACCTTGAACTGTGCTGGAGGTTACAAGAACGCATTAAAAGTAAAAAAAAATAGAAGTTTCTTTTGACTTTTTTTGGAGTGTGGCTACAGGATGGAGTTCACGCAGGACTGGATTGGCAACTTGGGACACCGGGGAGATGCCGACAGAGCCACACACTCCACCGATCAGCCACCTCGGCTACGGGAGCATAAAAGCGCAGCGTGTGGCTGCGCATATCCAGACATAGGTCGCACTTAAGTGATCAGGCGGCTGTTGGCCTTAAAGTGCCAGGGCAGCCCATCAACGCCAGTCCGGTCATAGAATGTTAGTCCAATAAAAAGGTATTATTTTATATTCCAACGCTAATTTCTTTTTTAAATTTACCCTACTGGACTAACATGGCTATCTCAATATATATATATATATATATATATATATATACGGTGTATATATATACACACACATATACACATATATCTCAGTATATACATTTTTCAGCTATAGGACCACAGCAATTTTTCCTGCTTTTTCTTTGTATTTCTTCAGCCATTTCTTTCTTTCTTTTCTCATTAAACGTACAAGTAGGGTGTTTTTTTTAACATATTCATATATATGTAAGACAATATTGTTTATAAAAAAAATGATTGTTTTTTTTTTTTTAAAAACCCACTCAGGCTTGACATTGATATAAATGACCAAAATTAGTATAAATGTGAAAAAAACACCTTAAAAAATATTAACTTAGCCTGATTTGAAAACCACCCTATATTCCTATATAATTTTCATATTTTTTGTTTTTTTTAATTGTTTTTATTTTTTTAACCCCTACCTAACCCTAAACTTTATAACTAATTACCCGCTACCTAATATTCCAATTAACCTCTTTGGGTTATTAAAAATAAAATAAAATAAATATATATATTGTTTGAAGCATGGGTCTTGGGACCCAGGGAGTCTCCCTATTTGTCCTTTAAGGATGACATGTTTCTATATAAGTATTTTTAAAAACTTAAAATTTTGACACGAATTCATCAATAACATAGGTTGGAGTGAATATATTTCATAGACCAAAATGTTGCATCTCTTTCGTTTACTAAAGGGTTAAAAAAAAAATATTTTTGTAACGTGTTTGAGAAATAACAGGAATGTTTTTTTTTTTTCTATCCTGCTTTTCTCTGGATGTAAAATTAATCTAAAAATTACATTTTCTTCTTTGCTCTTTATTTAATTTGCCGTCTCGTTAGGCGCAGCTGGGAAGGGTTAATTGCACGCCATCTCCACGATGATATCATCCCTGCCGGCTTTCCCGTGATTCTTCCTAGAGATCTTATTAGCAAAATGGGAAAGCTGTGTTGACGCCTCGTTTCATTTCAGTATCCCACGCTTTTATAACATTATATCCGATATTAGGTTGATCGCTCACCAAAATATTTGCAACAAATCAATCTGACGTTGTAGTAAAGGGGATCAGCCACCCTTCCCGCCTAAGTCATTTTATTCTGGCGAACTAAGCCTAGGGTGGCACATCTGAATGATGATTCCTCCCCGTAAAACCGAGTATTTTTGAGGTTTTCTTGTTGAATTTTATGACCCGATATTCATTATCAGCAGACCTGGAGGCGCCGTTGTTGTCAGTCATGTGATATTTCGAGTGACTTTCCCGGCTCAATCACCACACTGAGCTGATGCTTTATGGCGATGCTAATGAAGTCCGTTCCTCCATAGACTTGCATTAGTCAGAGAGTCCAGCTGGGTGATTAGGACTGAGCCATTCTATTGTTTCCCACAGGCCGTATGATAAGGAGTCGGGGGGTTTAGTAGATTGGCGGTCAGATAACAGAGCGAGAACCTCATACAAATGGCTGATATGCAGCTGCCTGAAAAAATGATATTATGCTAAACTAGAACGTTAAAAAAAGAAAATGCTGCAATATTTTTGAAAATATATTTAAAATCTGATAATACTAATAAAAACATTTTGGTGGGCGATACCTAAGTAGTTTTCGTATTTCTGCTTTGCTGCTAAAATCGGCCCCTAACGCTTGATTTCTCTGTTTGCCTTGATTTATAGGGTTTTGATATTAACCGGAAGGGTTATCGCGTGCCGTCGAGTGCTTGGTAAGAGACTTCTGTATCTTCTCAGCTGCGGGGTCATTTTCCAAACCTCTTCCCATTACAGCATAATAATACTTCAATTATTGATTCATCGTTCCAAGGAAATCACTTAAATCTCACGGTTCTAAATTGAAGTGAATTATGAAAACTTTAGTTATTGTGAACTGCATTAAATACATAAATTACTGTTCTATGAAACAGAGATATAGATATCTATGTTACGGTGAACGTTCTTGGAAATTCAGGTCGACAAGAAGCAGTTGATGATATTTACAATCAAAATATCACGTCGCACAAATTCACAAATCAGACCACAGTAGTAATTTAGGTTAAACAAAGACAAAAGTCCATCGCTGTTGATTTAGAAGGTAAAAAAAAACCTCATTAAATGGATTTCCAATTATAACTCAAAAGAAGAATAATGTATTTCATTTAAACGATGTCATCTAAAAAAATGCCAATTATAAACCTATTTTCAGCTTTCTAGGGATTTTTGGGTCCCATAAATCATCCTACAAATCCAAGCAGGAAGTTGTAATCCACTTCCTGGACTACCCCTGCATTGTTTTAAAAGACTTCCCATGAGCCTCCAGTGCTAGAGACTGAGTCCCTCTGAAGAGACCTCTGAGATGGCAAAAGCTTCACGTTATCAACACACAGACAGTAATATAAAGTTAATTCCCCTGTGCGGATATAACGGCTTCTGCTCTTCTGGGAAGGATTTCCACAAGATTTTGGGGAGTTTCTGTGGGAATTTCTGCCCGTTCACCCAGTAGAGCGTCTGTGAGGTCAGGTGCTGATGTTGGACGAGACGCCCACCTCTAAGTCTTTGTTCCAGAAGGTGTTGGATGGGGTTGAGGTTGGGGCTCTGTGCGGCCGGTCAAGTTCTTCCACCCCAAACGCATCCAACCATGTCTTAATGGACCTTGGACTGGGGCGCAATCATGCTGGAACAGAAAAGGGTCTTCCCCAAACTGTCCCCACAAAGTTGGAAGAATAGCGTTGTCTATAATGTCCCATTCAACACGCCAAGATATGTTGGACAATGCTATGCTTGCAACTTTCCTTAAACGGCCGTACCTAACTCACTACTAACAAATAAGCAATGAGTTTGCAAAATCCATCATATATAAGTAGACAAAAAATGTAATTTGCTGTTCATATGAAAACAATTTATTTTTAAAAAAATATTATAAATGTTAAGTATTCAAATTTAATTTTGGTGCATATGTTTTTTTAAAAAAAAAATATATTATTACTAAGCTTATAGGACTAATTTATACATAAAAAAATAATAATGAGTGAGATTCACTTGCCAAAACTATCTTTCAGAAAATAAGAAAAGAAGTTGATCAATATAAAAAAAATCAATAATATGAAACACGCCGGGACGTTTGTCAGATGGGCTTTTTTCTTAATAGCATTTTTGAAAATAAAAATTAATATAAATAATATAAAAAAATAATAAAAAAATAATAATAATAATAATAAAAATTCTTTTGCCATTATTCACAAGTAACATCTACTACAGTAACGAAATTGTAAGAATGTCTTTGTCGTACATTGTCTAGATTTTACACCTCAATGATGTTTTATATCTTTTTCCAAAAAAAGAGATTTAAAGAGAAAATAAATAAAAAAAAATAAAATTTAAAAAAATCGATAAAAGGCCCCCCAGTGATGTTGCTGCAGAAACAGATGTATCCTATTGTTACAAGAGATATCCCTCAGGATCCCCATGAGGATCTTTAGTAATATTTTACTACGCCAAAAAAAAAAAAATAAGAAAGATAAATAAAGTAAACCTTAAAAAAAATTAAAAGCGTAATAAAGTCCCCAAACACCTTGGACCTTTTCCAGTAGAAATATAAAAATGAATCCAAAAGTATAAAGCATAGACAAATGATTCCTGTTCTTTTACCAAAACTTTGTTACATTAGATCGTACAAATCTATGCCCTATTTGTTTTTTCTTGACCCAAATTAGAAAAAAATGTATATTAACAAAAAAAGCCTGAATGTGGATGTTTTTGTGAAATATTGCTTTTGACTTGATGAAGGGAGGCTGACTCTCTATAAAACAAATATGCCAATACATTTTGTTTTGGAAAATAAGTAAAAAAAATGTTTTAGGGAGCATTCTTGTTTAATTTCCTCGAAAACATAAAAAATATGAATTCAGGCTATTACTGTGCTCAATAACGTAGTATAAGCTAAATTGCAAAATAATGTGTTTTTATTATTATTTTTGCAATATTTTTGTATCTTGGGCCTAATGAATAGTACTTTATGTATGAATGTGGTTTTAAAAGAAAGCCTTAACGGTCATGGAAAAAAAAAATGTATAATTTTTGTGGGCATACTGAACATGGAAAAAGGGAATAATAGTTGATCATAGATATGGTAAAACTGGAAAAACCTCAAGGAGGGCTAAATATAAAATGTTTATTTTATTTTTAATATGAAAATAATTCTTAAATATTAATATTCTATCTTTTGTGTTATGTACACAGCCCTTAGTGGCTTCTGGCTAGCAAGATTTTGTGAGCTGATCAAATAACAGGTAGAACTGCAGGAATTAAAAACCAAGCAGGGTATCTAAGAGTCTTAATCCACATTAAAACAACAAATATATAAAATTATGTTAACAGAATCAAATTCATCACTGGCTTTATTTCATATTTTATAGCGCCATCTAGTGGCCATTTTAATTTTCACATCTTTGAGACAAAAATTTACCTCCACCCCATGGATCATATTTTATCCCATTGGGTAATCTCATCTGTTCTTCAGGATCAGTCCTAGACCATATTGCATCCCAGACAAGAAACCCTGGTGGATGTTGCCAACGTAGACAGAGCTCTCTTGTGCGCATTATGGAGGCTTCCATTGCCCCCCCTGTTAAATAAAAGACCAACTTAAACACATTAGAGGCATTTTATGGGGTGATTGCGGATGCCCTCCCCTGGTCCAGGAGCTCCAGGCAGCTGCCCGACTCGCCTGGCACTAAGACCAACCCTTCTGTTCTTACCACAGAATATTTTCCTTTTTTTTATGCTGTTGATTGTTTAGTTTTGGGTTAGCGGGGTAGAATGACTTTTAAGGATATTCTTTTTTTGCTGTACATATGTAATATATTATGCGACACAATAAAAAGGAGGTTGCATTTTTTTCCATTAATTACTTAATACTTAGTAGTTTTTGCTACTAAGTATACTGCATCTGGAAAAAAAAGCCATCCTGAAAAAAATCATCATATCACTTGTGCGGGTGCATTAAAAAGTGAGTCATCATTGAATAAACTAATGCAAAATGCAAAAATGGTTAAGCATGGGGCTAAAAGCATTAGATAGGAAGAGATTAAAAAATTTGCATGCAAAAAGTGCATGAATTATACTCTCACAATGATAAATGATGATTTTTTTCCAGTGTTTGTCTGGTTGTCTTGGTTGTGAGCGCCATCATGTGGCAGGAAGGGGTACTTGCAGAAAAAAATCTAGGTAAAAATATGAAATTTGTTGGACTTTTTTTATTCAGAAATGCATTGCCCAAGAAATTTCTCTCTCTCTTCTGCTCCTCAGAATCCTTCAAATGTACATTTATCTAATCTAAAGAGAGACTTGATTTACTGAGTTGGTGGCGGCTATGTGGAACAGCTTTCCAGCAGAAGAGGATTGAGATCCAAAGGACCTCTGAGATTTGTGCTTGTATTTAATTTAATAAAGTGTTAATTTATATAAGGAATATTTACATGACTGAGGGAGGTGATGGATATGTGGAACAGCCTCTCAGCTAGATACAATTACACACGTATATACGTACACACATTCACTTTCAATCCATGCAGCTGATTATACTCCTCCTCTTATAATTAAGATGTTTTTTCGCATTATTCAAACTATATTCTCTCTCAGTTGGCCCCGGCCCATTCCATGATATCAGGTAATGGTCACCGTGATATTAGGAACTCTGTGTTTTGTCCCTATTCTGAACAAAAAATATTGGGGCCAGAATCCGGCATGTGTAGTGTGACCAAAAATGGCGCCATGAAATATGGGGCTGGTATTTAATAATTCCCAGGGCTGGTTTTAATTCTCTCTCCGACACTGAACATCCCCTTGTAATAAATGCTGACTTTACCAGTACTCTACTGCCGCCTAGTGGGCAATTCGGGTACAACATCAGGGATTGGTTATAACTAGACTTGGGTGCCGGGGGAAAATTTGTTTTCGTGTTCGTTTTTTTGGGGGGGAGGGGAGGGTTCTTCATATGCAAATAAATTTACCCGTTTCCATGTTCATCTAACGTTTTCGTTTTCGGAAATCACAGTTGGTTGCTATGGAAACAAGAAATAAACACATAGAAGAAGTTGAATAGGGAATTCGAGACCAATGGATGGAAGAAAGATGGTCAAAATTAGCTTAGAGTTAAGTACTAAAGTACTGAAAAAAATCCTATTAAATTACTTCACTTTAGAGAGTCTTAGACACCGTGAGAAATGGCAGACTGAGAGCCACCAAGTCTCACACAGGAGCATCTCGCTCAATAAAATGCTCAGATGCAGCACGGCAGCGTCACATAAAGTTTAAATTGCCCTCACTGTATTACCCTCTACCACTTCTGCTGGGATGCTGTTCCACCTATCTACCATTCTCTCAATGAAAACTTCCTGACATTATATGTTAGCATCTTAGAGTCATATCTACAGTGAGGCTTTGGTCAAAATCGTGTTTGCCTGAATCGTTTTACAGTTGAATCCACAGCTCTGTTTGGTGTAGATTTCACGATTTTCCAGTAAAATGTAACCAAATCTGGAGCGGCAAAGGCCACCTGAATCCATGGACACAGGGCTCGGGAATGACCTCACCTAACACTCACTCATTCACTCACCTCGCACTTCCATTCAGAGCTTTCTGAAACAAACCCTGTGAATTAGAAGAACCCGAAGTCATGGATTAAAAAAAACAAACATTTTTTTTAATATATTAATAAAATCAGATGCCTTCAGATTAATATTAATTAGCAAAATACTACAGAAGCAATAATCTTTACACAGGTATACTGTAAATATAAATATATATATAATCAAAAATGATAGCTATATTTCTTAATGCTACTACAGTGAATACTGTTTTAACATTTTAAATACTGGGGTGGTAAAAAAAACATTTTATATCAATAGGAGAGAAAGACAAAGGTCATCATCCTAACTACTGAAAGCTCATTCAATTCATCAAAATGTATTCCAAGTTAGAGATTTAATTGCCTAGGCGTGGAAAAAAAGTCACGACGGACAAGACAGTAAAGCAGTTAAAGAGTTAAAAAAAAAGAAAAGAAAAGATGCAGAGTGAGTGTGAGAGAGCGTGAGAAAAAGCGAGTGAGTGAAAAGGCAATGAAGTGCAAGCAGAAATTTGAAGCTCTCTGCTTAACAATGATCAAAATTTGTCAAATTTGGTTAAAATGTAAATTTGTAAGAATCGGAATGCGCGAGTCTATTAACCGACGCCTATGTGAAGTCCAAAAGGGTTCGTCATCCATCTATGATTCTGGGACTTCTGTAAGAAGACTGCAAGTCCCGACCTCGAGGCGTCTTCCTAAATGGAGAATCTATATGTTCGGCAGTCCACGAGTCCGATGCTGAGCCGCCTTCCCGCTTCCAGCGAGTTTCCTGTAGAAACGTCATTTCCGGAGCCTCTCACCGTAGGAAAGTAGGGATTTTGTAGCAAATCAGCTTTGCAGGGCAAGGAGCTCGTTAAAACGCGATGTCCGTGGCAAGGGTTTGAGACAACGAGGCAGAGGTAGTTTTAGAACGTTGTGTGGATAGTCACGTGGATGAAGGGTCTTCAGGATCCTTCTCATAGCTAAGGTAGATAGGGTGGCTGCGGAATTGCCCACCAGATAGTAATAGATGTCTTTCCCTAGTATGGGCGCCCATGATTCTGGATCATGCTGCAGACAGGGCTTCATTCCAAAGTCCAAGCGGTGAGAAAACCACAGCAGATACTCTAAACACTGGCTTTTGGATTCCATGTTGTCCTCCGATGTCCATATCTGCCCCAGAATTACATCCAGCGCTGTCTGGCCCATGCCGTCTTTGACCTGTGGAGATGCCCCCGAGGCTAAAAGGATGAGCACCTGGTCGGGTCCTCCCAGCTCACACGCCAGGTGCAGAGGGGTCTTCCTGCAGTGCGAATGGTTGAGTTTCTCCACATAGGTATCAGCATTGGTTATGCTCTGGACGACCTTAATTATTGAGATTAAAATGTCCTTCCTGTCAAGAGAAACAGCCAGAGCCAGGTGATAAGACCTAGGAGGGTTCATGTAACCTTTCAGCCATGACACATCCAACGCCTCCTCTTTAAAGCGTGACAGCAGGTACCGGGCGTACAGCGTGTGGTCGTGGATTATGGCGTGACTGAGAGCCTTCGACGGGGAGATGTACCAGTCCTCCTCATCCTCTTCCCAGTAGTAATACGGCAGAGCTCTCAATTCCTCCAGCCTTTCAGCGTCTTCTTTGTTTTCCACCGCTTGGTGAAACATTGTTGTCGCAGAGAAGGAAGCAACAATGGCGGAAGAATCCGGTTTCAAGCAGGGACACAAAATGTGTCTCTACCATACCGGGGGCTCTTTGTGTGGTTTGACAAGGATGCAGGGAGCTGTCCGGCTCAGACGGAGCTGGGAAATTGATCTTAATTGCCTTCCCTTGGGGACTTTGTAATATCTCCTGCCACATTCTGTATATTTACATCCTATAATATATTATATATAATATTACATCCTATAATATATTCTGTATTATATAGAAAAACATTTATATATAAATATATAAATATTTTTTATATTTTTTTTAATATATATATATATATATATACTGATTTTTATTTATTTATAATGGTTTAAATGTTCTAAAACATTAACATTCTATTGCCATGAAATCGATTCTTTTTTATTTGTTTAGTTTGTTTCCTCCCCCTGATGCCCCTCTTTTCAAGGTGCTGCGGATGTTCGCTGGGTATCGGTGCTATAAAGCCCTAAAAGCATGGCAAGCGCAACAACATTCTTGTCCCAAACGCATTAACACCGGGTATGCACGAAAGAGGCACATAAAGGATCCAGTCATTAGGGATGTGATGATAGTGTTAGCTATGGGTTAAATCTTCCAAATAAAATGACTAAAGTCTCCCAAGCACACAAAGTATCACGGTAGAATCCCAGGTTTTAAAACTTGCATCCATGTTCAGCCAGTCCCGTTTTATGCGCATGGTGCCAATGTATTAGGGTTGCCATATCAGCATTTTCTCTCTCCAAATATTTAATTTTTACATGTTGCTGACCTCCGCTTATCAAATGCTTCCCTGCCTTATGGACACTGTATAAACATGATTAAATTTATTAACTTCCTTGAGCGTGTTTATGCCTCAAACTAAATGTGCTCTGGAAAAACGCTGATATGGCAACCATACAATGTAGCCAATGAGTATTTTTTATTGTTCACATCTTATTTCCCCCCCCCACTAGATTTTGACATTTTGCTGGTGCATTAACGACAAATTTTCTTACATATACTGAGCTGCCAAACCCCGGCCAAGCAGCTCGAGCCTTCAGGAAGGATTATTACTCTCTCAGAGTAATCAATGATTAATGTCCTTTGCCGTGGTTACTCAGAATAACGGAGTCAGCAGCTTGTCACGGAACAATCGAACCAGAATAACAAGAAAAGAAGTGCATGCCCTCTGTCCCTCGTTGAAAAATTAGCCTGGTTTTTCATTGGGGTATTAATCCTTCCCGCGGTATTATACAATTATTATTAAATTATTATTTATATAATATACGATTAAATACGATTAATATACGATTAAATTATTATTACCGTATAATATATAATATAAATTATATATTATACGATTACATTATTATTACCGTATTTGCTCTTAAATTGGAGGTTGTCTTCTAATCAGACCTCAAGTAGAGGTCTGACTACAAGACTAAGATCCAGATCCCCCCGCAGCGCTGCAGGGGAACTGGATCCTCCTCGTCTGCGCGCACGATGCGGGCAGACAACCTCCGCTGCTCTATGAAGGAGCGCCGTCCTTCCGGTGCTCAACCATAGAAGCCCCGGCGAAAGTCCCAGATAGCAGCAGAGGTTGTCTGCGCACATTGCACAGACGTCCACCGGCTGCCCCACTAGACACCAGGGAGTCTGGATCACAGGGAGTCTAGGGATGCATCGGTAAGTCGGGGGGGGGGGCATATAGGGGGCATAACTCATATCGGGGGGACAGAGTGGCATTTGGAGGGATATAAGACAAATCTGGGGGGCAGAGTGGCATATAGGGGGTATAACTCATATCAGGGGGGACAGAGTGGCATTTGGGGGGGGATATAAGGCAAATCTGGGGGGCAGAGTGGTTATAGGGGGTATAAGGCATATCAGGGGGGCAGAGTGGCATATAGGGGGGAATAAGGCGTATCTGGGGGCCAGAGTAGCATAATTGGGGGGACAAATAAAAGGAAATAAAAACAAAAAATACATTTTTCTCAATCATAGTTTTTATTAAATATGAAAAAAATAGTTTATATGTGAATTAGTATTTACTAATAAAACTTTTTTTCTCATAGGACAGCCTTATATTCAGGCTTTTTCTTTTTTTCTAAACTAATATTCAAATTGCAGGGGGTCGTCGAGCCAATACGGTATTTATTCTTTTATATCGATATCGCCATCATATTCCGCAGCGATGTACAATGGGAAAAACAGGACAATACGAGTTATATAAAAACCTCGAGGCTGCGGCTGATCGTTTATGTGCAAGGCATTGTAGTCTTCATGAAATTTGAGGAGTCCCTCTTCGCCACCAGTCCAGATGATTCGTATATCGTCGATGCAGCGGAGGTATCCCAGCGGTTTGGTGTGGCAGGTGGAGATGTTGTCCTCCTCCAGTTTGGCCTTGAACAGATTGGCATATTGTGGAGCCATTCGTGTGCCATTCGTGTGCCCGCAACGGCCCCCATTTTTAAGGATTTTTTCAACCCAGCCAGAAATATTTTCTGTAAGGGTTCCGACTCCTGAAATTATGGGTCTTCCGGGGTTTCCCTCTTTGTGTATTTTGGGGAGCATGTAGAAGGAGCCCACTTTGGGGTCAGTTGGCCCCAAGCCTTCCACCTGTTGCCTGATTTTGCCTTTTATGTTTTAGTGTAGGTGTTTGTGGGGTCCTCCTGAGGTTGGACATGGTGTCTGTCATCAGAGGGTTGTCTGTGTGCCTTCTTTTATGTAATCATCAGTGTCCATAATAACCACAGCACCCCCCTTGTCTGCTGGTTTAATTGTAATCAGAGCCGGCCTTAAGTGTTCTCGCGCCCTGTGCGGACTACTCCTCTGGCGCCCCCCATCCCCAAAAAAAGAAAGGAAAAAAATATCCTCCCTCTGCCCCTTCTCACTGCCTTCCCCCCTTTGCCCCTTCTCACTGCCTCTGCCCCTTATCACTATCTACCCCCTTTGCCCCTTATCACTATCTACCCCCCTGCCCCTTATCACTATATCATAGAGGATGTTAAATTAAGTTACAAAAAAAACAAACAATGTTATAATTTAAGTCCCGGACGGTGCCCCTGTTGCCATGGCGCCCTGTGCGGCCGCACAGGTCGCACACCCCTAAGGCCGGCCCTGATTGTAATGTCTTGATTGTTCTTAAGTGATCTAATGGCCTTCTGCTCCTTCGTAGTTAGGTTGGCAGTCTGTTTGGTTTGTTTCTCCATGGAGGGTGATCGTTACTACGGAGATTAAGAAGACTGATGGGTATTCGGGACCCCCAGCCTCCACAGTTTACCCGGAGATAAAACGCCCTCCTGAATTTGTAGTCACTTCAGGGATCAAAACATTCTGGGCCCAGAAATCAGTGAGAGGAAAAGTAAAGGTTTTGTGTTATTTACTCTGTTTAAATCTGCGTATTTTATTAAAAAGGATGAGTGGCGCTAAATTGTGGCTTCAGGCGCCCCGTGTATGATGACATCACATACGATTCTATCCTATATTATCTGCCGAGCACTGATGTCATCTTTATCCGGTACACATGGATGCCGAGGAGTTAAGATTCTGTCTATTTTATCTATTTCCAGAAAAAGGCCCAAAATCCTCAGCACCAGGCCCATGACGCTCGTAATCCGGCCCAAAAGATTCTAAGAAGTGCTTTTTTTAATCTCATGGACAAAATGTGAGAAAATAACGTATATATCATACTATCGCTTCATAAACACGTACCGAGTACGCTGCATATATAGTCTGAAGAAAATATGCTTATAAAATGTTTTTTTTTACCATTTGCCAATTAAAAAAAACGTCCCAGGATTTCATTTTAAAAATCTGGTCAAGACACCATGCGGTTACCATGGCAACCCATAAGCGCACAAACATATGTAAGTGTTCAGCTGTTGCCTTGGATACCTGTCTGGATTGATGCCCGTGAAGGATAGCTCAGGAACAGAGGCATAACTACAGGGGTTGCCGGGGTTGCCAGGGTGACCCGGCCAACCACGTGTTCCTGTCTTCTTTGTGTAAGTGTGTTTACATATCTGCACACGAGGGGGGGGCCGCATCCGCCATGTTTTCCAGGACACACATAATATTTACATATTGCCGGCCAGCCCAAATAAAGTGCTGCCCTGCAGTATGTGGGATGTATAGACTTGTGGAAGGGAACCAATTAGTCAGATATACATCCTCCATAATGCAGGGCAGCATTTTATCTGGGCTGGATGGCGATATGTAAATGTGTCCTGGAAAACATGGATGTGGTCACCATAATGTGCACCAGAGAGGGGGTCAATGATGGCGCAGACAAGCTGTTTGGGGGCAAATATGGCACAAATAAGATGTTTAGGGATTAGGATGGTACTGATAAGCTGCTTGGGGACAAAGGTGGCACTGTGAGACATGTTGCTTTCTGACCCCGGGGCCCTGTGCTTTCTAGTTACTCCCCTAGTCAGGAAAATGTATTGAAGGCTCTCTGGTTTTCCTTAAGTTTATTCAAAGGGGTTATTAAAGCCACAGGGGGTATTTACCATCCAGATCATGAAATACTTTTTGTTATGTTATCAACCCCTAAAGTTATTGATCAGTGATACATAACTATACCTGGGGACTTTCTAAATGAGCGGACCCTGAGACACTTGAAATATTAACCCTTTAATCAGTGATGTACTTGGGGGGGCCTGATGACACAGAGGTCCCAAGTCTCCCGGGAAGCCCCTCTCTCTCAGCGTCTCCCTACCTTCTCCACCGATCGCTTCCGTGTCCTGGTCTACTTTCCTGCAGCTCCACTTATTCTCTTTTCTTTGTATGAGTCAGTGAGAAAGTATGAGTAAGAGTGAGTGAGAGTGTGAGTGAGAATGTGTGAGTATGAGTAAGAGTAAGTCAGAGTGTGAAAGTATGAGTGAGAGTGTGGGAGAGAATGTGAGAGCATGAGTAAGAGTGAGTGAGAGTGTGGGTGCTTTTACAATTTAAAGTATTTGGGGGGTGCCAAATCTAGGATCTGCCCCAGGTGCCAGATACTCTGGGTATGCCCCTGCCTTTAATAGCCCGTTGTGAATATTCTATGTAGCAACTTGCCAAATTTGTGACCCAAATTGGTCTAATCTTGGAAACCGTGACTTGTCACTATTTAAAGATACACTTAACGGAGTCACCTGTATTCAAGCAGGGATATCAACCATAACATATTGGGAGCAAAAACACCAACTGGGAGTCTTACATATGATCACAGCGGTGTGGAAGAGGAAGGAGTCAGCTCCAGACTGTGAATGCTTACTAGACTTGTGTTCATCTTCGTGAAAAAAAAAACCTTCGTATTCCACGAATATTCCCCCGTTCCCGTGCTGGCATCAACCAATGATGGGCAGCCGCTCTTCATTGGTTAGTGCCTTTGGAGCCCCCATGGCGGCGACCTATAGAGTCGATCTTATGGACCTTTAACTCCTGACGCTGAAGACATTGGTCTCCCCAGTCCAAGTTGCTCTGAGGTGTAACTAGTCCGGCTTTTTGCCGCAGGGACTAAAATCCCCGTTCCTCCGCGGCCAAGCTGCTCAGGGCCGTTGTCTCAGACTCAGACAGCCACTCAGAGACACTTGGCTTGAAAAGAACAGGGATTTTAGTCCCCCTGGCAAAGGGCAGGCCAACATACACCTCGGAGCAACTTGGACTGGATTTAAATTTTAAAGGTCTATAAGAACGACTCTAATGGTCGTCAGCAGGGGCCTCCTCTAGCATCAACCAATGAAGGGCATTTTCATGTTCTCCCGCATACGAATGCACAAGTCTAATGCTTACACCCCATGGTTTGTGCCACCCCTGGCAGATACCCCTGGCAGATACCCCTGGCAGATACCCATCCAGCAATGGACAAAAAAAAACCATTACAAACCCTGTTGTTTATTTACACTTTATTTGTATCTGTTTAGTTTGATACACATGGCAGTCAGCGGATTTTAATTGGCACAGTTGCCCTGGAGGTAATACTTGATTATTATTTTTAAATTAAATGAAATTGCGCCACCTATAGGTCGGCAGTGCCCATGCACCATGAATACAGCCCATGATGTAACAATGACGTTCCATAGACATTTATCTTTTTCCATAGCTCCCTGCCATATAATGCCAGATCCATTTTAATTTGATTAAAAATCCAATATTACTTTATGGAGTTTCCCTATCAGAGTGATATCTGATTTGATTTGCCAGTTATGTATTTTTTTTCTTGCTTTCTATAGAAATTAGCAAATTTGGTAAAGCTGATACCTTCACTAGTTAACAGAAGAATAAAGATTGCAAGCTTTTGAGCTCTGCATCCGCTTGCAATAAATTATACTTCTAATAGCCAATAAAGGTATCACCTTTCCCAATTTGCTCTCGTTCTTTCTGCTGCTAACACAGTCTATACCTTTATATAAGGGACGCCATGCCATGTGTGCATATAAGGAACACCGCGCATGCACGCTCGCACTCTCTCCCCCTTCATGTGTACTATACATACAGAATTGTTGTCATAGACATGCACATAATCAGAACATACAGTCATAAGTTAATATGTTATAAAAGCAGTGCCCAGTTCAGTTTTAAATACCCTTTTTTTTTAAATAATAAAATAATTATTGCCCCTCCCCCACCCTTACATGTTACAGGCTACGTAATAAAACATATTTGCCATATTCAGAAATATACAGGTATATATTCTCGCAGGGGGTCACATAAAATGATTTATGACACCGCTGTTGGTCATCCAAGCAGTACGACTCCTTTCGCGTTAGTCCAGCGGCCTAATGAGCATGATAGGAGTTAGACACATCTATACGCTCTTAACATACAAATTTGTGATGAATTCTCAGATTTTATGGCATTATTTTAAAAAAAAAACAGACAGTTATCAGTTAACAGGGCCAGCCTTAGGGTCTCTGACAACTAGGCGCTCCCTCCCCCTCCCCCACTGCTTACTGGAGTGCTTTTAGCAATGCAAGCAATCTGACACATTGATCTGACTCTCTAGGGCTCCCCCTAGTGTTAGCACCACTCATAGGCGAAGACGCCTCTCATGCGCACACAACCCTCTGTCTATTCCCTCTTCTGAAGCTCCATGATACGGACCCCACCCTTACACTGACATCAATCAATAGCATGTCCGCGTGGGCCGATCCGTGTCTGCAGAGAAAGTGACCTTGTATAAAACCAATCTGATTAAAATATGTATTTTTTTATTATTATTCTTCTTTTCCGTTTAGAATTAACAAAGAGCAGGACTGACCCCAGGATCTGACTTCTAGCGTGACCCTGGCAGTGGCTTTAACGCTTGCGGGATGGGAAGGGCTTTGATGCTCTTTGGGAAATGAGAAGGTTGCAGGCACTGCAGAATGGTTTGCATGGCCCGTAGATACAATGTAGCCGGTTTATTCCCCACCAGGTAGTTGAATTTGTCCTCTCCGAGCAAGGGAGCCCAAAATTCGGGATTCTCCTGCAGGATCTTTCTCATCTTGAAATTCAAGGATGGTGAAAACAGGAGGAGGTAATCCAGGCAGAGCTTTTTGGAGACCACGTTGACCTTTGAACTCCACAGCTGCTCCAGGATTATATCCAAAGGGGTTTCCCCTTTACGGTCCAAGATCCTCGGGGAAGCCCCGTTGCCCAGGAGGATTAAGACGGTCTCGGCGCTCAGCAGTTCGCACGCCAAGTGTAGCGGGGTTTTCCCATCCGAAAGATGAAAGCAGCTGGCTCTGTTGATGTAGGACTGAAGACTAGGTAGCTTATGGACCATCTTTATGATCATAATCAAAATATCTCTTCTGTCGTAGGTAACGGCCAGAGCCAGGTGGGGGGCAGAAGGAGGGCAGCAGCAGAATTTGATCCCCGGGACCTTCAGCGCCTCCTCCGGGAAGTGAGATAGCAAATACTTGGCGTACCGTAGGTGATTATGGACCACGGCGTACATGAGAGCATCCGACGGCGAGTAGCATCGCAGGCTCGCGTCTTCTTCCCAGTGGAAATATTCCATTGTCCTCATTTCCTCCAATTTCCAGACGGGTTCCTGGTCCCTGACCGCCTGGTAGAACATATAGGAATAGAACCTGCACTGCTCATCTTGCAAGCTGACCTGGTTGCTGCACATGTCTTCCGCACGGACAAGGGTGGAACAAAAGGGCAATTAACGTCTCCCGCAGTGCTCCGACAAGCAGCGCTCTAGTGTCTGGCCATCACACGGCGATCGCATGGGGAAAAGACAAGCATCCTCTTACGCCACCATTGCAGCAGGTCTGTCTCGCAGAGCAAGCTTCCTGCCTGCGTTTAACCCTTGCGGTGCCGTATCCCTCCGAGTTCCTTCGGTGCGTCCATTCGCCTGGCGGTGGAGCGTGATCCCTATTGAAAGCAGACGGGTCATCTCAGAGGATTAAATAAACTGGGTAAGAAGAAAAAAAAAAAGGGGGCAACGGTTCTATGAATCCCCCCCCCCCCCCGGTGTGACGGTTTCCTGCAGGGGTTGGATGCTTCTCCTGCGGTGCTGCTTCATGCATTGATGATGTCAGGGGGGGGGTTACGGTGTCATTCACAGCTCAGCTAAAACAAAGAGTCTCATTAGGATAAGAGATGTATCTCAATGTATCCAGATCGCTTTAAGCTGTCTCTCCTTTGGATGTTACGCCACAGATAGAACCCTAATGTGATGAACGGCTTGCAGCATAGAAATGATCAGAAACGACTAAAGGATCTTAATATGTAGAAACTGGGGGGGGGAGAAGGTGGGGGAGAGACATTTAAATAATAAAGGGGATTAAACAAAGGAGGGGAGTTTATTTCAAAGGAGGAGAAAAAGGAGAGACCAGAATTTAACACTAGAGGGTTAGAGGCAGATGGAATGGAAGGAAAATTTACTTTACTGAGAAGGGTGGTAGATATGTGGAGCAGCTGCCCAGCAGAAGTGGTAGAGGCTAATACAGTGAGGGGATTTAAACATGCATGGGATAGACATACGGCTCCTGAATCTAAGACGAGACCAACGACTGATTAAGGTTTGAGTCTTTACAGCAGGAGAAACAGGCAGAGTAGACGGGGGCCGAATGGGGCCGATCTGGCGGCAGGTTCTATGTTTCTATATAAGAAAAGGTTATTGTACAAAAATTGCGCAACAGTAAAATCTCGATAGGATGAGCTGGAAGAAGACGTTGTGTACGGTATATTGAGTTTATTGAAGATACACAATGAATCGGTGACGGATACAACTCCGGTCGTCGGCAAAATGAAATCAGGATGGAGAGACGCGTCCGACGGGGATCGGTGTATGGGAGGCGAATTCTACCTTTCTTTTGGCAATAAATTCATACAGATCAGACAACCCTGGGGTTCATTCTTTATAACCTGAGACACAACAGTTCAACTCCCTGGCTTCCCTTTGGACCATCTCTAGATCTATCCCAATGAGCTTCCTTTGTGGAAAGGGCAGTTCTGCCCCCCCCCCATAAAAGTATAAATTATCGACTTCACGATTTTTAGCTTAAATTAATTTATTAAAACAAACAGTTTTAATAGTATTTGTTTCTATCCTGGCGTTCTCATCCCCCCGCACCTTATAAAGACTGTACAGAAGTATACTATCAGCACATAGTCAACCTCATATATACAGTTTCAGAAGCATAGACAGACTGACGCAGATAGCAGACGCACAGACAGAGGGGACGCTCGCAGAGGACAGTGCAAACTCACAGAGGGGGGCGCTTCTTTATGTACCAAGGAGGCGGGGAATGGTGGTTTTCCAAGTTGGTGATTGGATGTTGCCTATTTGCTAAGATTGGATCTCAGTATTTGAATAGGAGGAGGTGAATTGGGTGATAGGAAGGGGGGGAGAGAAATGGTTTTGGAGACAGGTGGGAAAGGAGAGAAGGAGAAGAGTCACTGGATCTCATGAACCTTCACAGACCCACGCGTGGGATTTCCCAACGGGAACCTAGAGGTGGCAAATCTAACCTTCTGGTCTCTACCCGCGGCCTGCGTTGGATAGACCAATGTCGGTCACCACATCTGGCAGTTTAAACAGTTAAACAGAGTCCCGCCCCCTGAGCTCAGGGAGCCAATCCGAACTCAGCATTGCTTAAACTGTATGTGGCAGGTGCCTAATGGAGGAAAGCTCATTGTACTTGGTTTACTGACCCATATAGAAAAATAAGGAATTATCGCCTCCTTAATATTACGCCTGTTTTGGTTGTCATTCCTCTACCTTCTCCTCCTCCATCCTTACAAAGGCTGTCTGGACCAGCAACAATCAGCAGCTCAACAACCTGTGAAAGATAACTTAATGGGGAGGAATAATCATGTGGGTTCCGAGAGCCGGGAGTTAAGACGGGCGCTTTCATAGTATACATATAACATGGGTTTCTAATACATATTGATTGTGTATGTAGTGTATCAGTAAACACTTTCTCATTTGTTTATATTGGGTATAGAACACAGTGTGGGATTTGGGGAACTGACGGATGCGCTTCAATTCACCCGAAGCGTGTTATGTGTCTGGGTTGCCCTCTCGCTGGCTCCTTCTTGGCCAAAATAAATCCATTCGAGAGTTAAAGGAGTATTTTAATAATATTTCTGTCTCAGGAGGTAATGGAGGACCCAGTTTCTCCTTTTTACAAGAAGCTTTGTTTCATAGAAAAATAGAACTTGACGGCATAAGAACCTTTCTGCCCGTCTAGTTGGCCCCAAGTCCCTCCATGTTCTCTCACATTCCATGAATAGACCAAATAAGACAATTAAGCGGAATATTGTCGGCTAAATGATGTTCCATGAGTGTACAGACCACCAATAAGGCGTTATGATGTGGGCGGTACCTATAGAGCTAACGAATACTGCGTCGCATAGAAATCTATGTAACGTGGGCTGCCTTACTGCGCCACCTAGTGGCTCCCACGATCATTGCAACTGCAGCTACTTAAGTGAGATGTACTGCAGTCTCCTCCTGTCTGATGGCAGACGTGTAAACGAGTATAAATACTCACAGTAATAGATCAGAAATTCATAAAGCTCAGCGATAGAAATAATGATTTGGAATGTTGAAGTCCTTATAGTTAGTGTGATAGGTGTCGAGAAAAATTGCAGCAATTATCCGCCCGTTTGTTCATTTATATCACGAGCATTATATGCATTCCTGGGAATTCTCAGGATTTTTTTGCCCCAATTTCAGGGTGAATGGGGTAGATTCTCATGGTCGCGCAGTCTGAAGCTGACACCTTCCCATACACTGCATATTAAACACGGAAAGGACATTTTTTTTTTCCGGTACAAAATTATTATACACAGTTATGTTTGTTTGTTGTTTAAGCATAGAAACATAGAACGCGTCGGCAGATAATAACCGTTTGGCCCATCTATCCTGCGTAGTCTGCCAACTCTTCTACATTACTAAACTTTTTACAACATTATTAAAAGTAAAGAGAGACATACGAAGAAAGTAGAAAATAACTAACTTTCCTCTTATCGGCTTCAAAGAGTTTTCAAGAGAAGCAGCTATGATTGTCCGCTATTGATTTCATGGGATAATAAGAGTTAAAAGGAATTCTCTCACTCATTCATTGTTACATAGTTACATAGTTCGTAGGGTTGAAAAAAGACCTAAGTCCATCAAGTTCAACCCTTCTACCTTACCTTCCTATTCTTGATCCAAAAGAAGGCAAAGAAACCCTAATTAAGCTACTTTGAATTCTGCCATCAGGGGGAAAAAAAATACTTCTTGACTCCAAGAGGCAATCAGATTTCTCCCTGGATCAAGAAGCTCTAAAATATTAATGTTATTCGATTTATATCCCTGTATATCGTGCCTTTCTAAGAAAATATCGAGCCCCTTTTGAAGGTATCTAATGTATTGGATAACACCACCTCCCTTGGAAGTGGATTCCGTACCTTAATTGTCCTCACTGTGAAGAATCCCTTCCTTTGTCGTCTATGAAACCTGCGCTCTTCCAGTCTCAGAGGGCGACCTCTTGTTCTTTGTACATTCCTGTTAAAGAACAGGTCACCGAAGAGCTCTTTATATCGGCCCCACATATATTTATATAATGTATATCAGCCCCATGTATATTTATATAATGTATATCAGCCCCGCATATATTTATATAATGTATATCGGCCCCGCATATATTTATATAATGTATATCGGCCCCGCATATATTTATATAATGTATATAAGCCCCGCGTATATTTATATAATGTATATCGGCACCGCATATATTAATATAATGTATATAAGCCCCGCGTATATTTATATAATGTATATCGGCACCGCATATATTTATATAATGTATATCGGCCCCGTATATATTAATATAATGTATATCGTCCCCGCGTATATTTATATAATGTATATCGGCCCCGCATATATTTATATAATGTATATCGGCCCCGCATATATTTATATAATGTATATCGGCCCCCGTGTATATTTATATAATGTATATCGGCCCCGCATATATTTATATAATGTATATCGGCCCCGCATATATTTATATAATGTATATCGGCCCCGCATATATTTATATAATGTATATCGGCCCCGCATATATTTATATAATGTATATCGGCCCCCGTGTATATTTATATAACGTATATCGGCCCCGCATATATTTATATAATGTATATCGGCCCCGCATATATTTATATAATGTATATCGGCCCCGCATATATTTATATAATGTATATCGGCCCCGCATATATTTATATAATGTATATCCGCCCCGCATATATTTATATAATGTATATCGGCCCCGCATATATTTATATAATGTATATCCGCCCCGCATATATTTATATAATGTATATCGGCCCTGCATATATTTATATAATGTATATCGGCCCCGCATATATTTATATAATGTATATCGGCCCCGCATATATTTATATAATGTATATCGGCCCCGCATATATTTATATAATGTATATCGGCCCCGCATATATTTATATAATGTATATCGGCCCCGCATATATTTATATAATGTATATCGGCCCCGCATATATTTATATATTGTATATCGGCCCCGTATATATTTATATAATGTATATCGGCCCCGCATATATTTATATAATGTATATCGGCCCCGCATATATTTATATATTGTATATCGGCCCCGCATATATTTATATAATGTATATCGGCCCCGCATATATTTATATAATTTATATCGGCCCCGCATATATTTATATAATGTATATCGGCCCTGCATATATTTATATAATGTATATCGGCCCTGCATATATTTATATAATGTATATCGGCCCTGCATATATTTATATAATGTATATCGGCCCCGTATATATTAATATAATGTATATAAGCCCCGCGTATATTTATATAATGTATATCGGCCCTGCATATATTTATATAATGTATATCGCCCCCTGCATATATTTATATAATGTATATCGTCCCCGCGTATAGTTATATAATGTATATCGGCCCCGTATATATTTATATAATGTATATCGGCCCTGCATATATTTATATAATGTATATCGCCCCCTGCATATATTTATATAATGTATATCGGCCCCGCATATATTTATATAATGTATATCGGCCCCGCATATATTTATATAATGTATATCGGCCCCGCATATATTTATATAATGTATATCGGCCCCGCATATATTTATATAATGTATATCGGCCCCGCATATATTTATATATTGTATATCGGCCCCGTATATATTTATATAATGTATATCGGCCCCGCATATATTTATATAATGTATATCGGCCCCGCATATATTTATATATTGTATATCGGCCCCGCATATATTTATATAATGTATATCGGCCCCGCATATATTTATATAATTTATATCGGCCCCGCATATATTTATATAATGTATATCGGCCCTGCATATATTTATATAATGTATATCGGCCCTGCATATATTTATATAATGTATATCGGCCCCGTATATATTAATATAATGTATATAAGCCCCGCGTATATTTATATAATGTATATCGGCCCTGCATATATTTATATAATGTATATCGCCCCCTGCATATATTTATATAATGTATATCGTCCCCGCGTATAGTTATATAATGTATATCGGCCCCGTATATATTTATATAATGTATATCGGCCCTGCATATATTTATATAATGTATATCGGCCCCGCATATATTTATATAATGTATATCGCCCCCTGCATATATTTATATAATGTATATCGGCCCTGCATATATTTATATAATGTATATTGGCCCTGCATATATTTATATAATGTATATCGGCCCTGCATATATTTATATAATGTATATCGGCCCCGCATATATTTATATAATGTATATCGGCCCCGCATATATTTATATAATGTATATCGGCCCTGCATATATTTATATAATGTATATTGGCCCTGCATATATTTATATAATGTTCTCATATCCCCTCTGAGACGCCGTTTTTCCAGTGTATATAATTTTAACTTTTTTAGTCTCTTTTCATAACGAGTATCACCCAATCCCCTTATTCATTTCGTAGCCCCCCTTTGCACTTTTTCTAATTCCATAATGTCCTTTTTAAGGACCGGTGCCCAAAATTGTACCACATATTCAATTGCAGTACAGAGGCAAGATGATATCCTCCTCCCTTGAATCAATACCTCTTTTTATGCATGCCAAAACCTTTTTGGCCCTCGCAGCTGCTTGCTGGCATTGGGCACTGTTGTCAAGTCTGTTGTCAACCGTTATTCCTAAATCCTTCTCGTTGGTCATTTCCCCCAAGGATATTCCATTTAAAGAATAGGTTGCATTTTTATTATTTTTACCATAATGCATTACTTTGCATTTCTCTATATTGAACCTCATCTGCCACTTGCACGCCCGGCCCCCAACTCTGTCTAGATCTTCCTGCAATGAAGAAACGCACAAATCACTTACACATATTCATTAATACATTCATACACAATTCATTCACACATTCATTCATGCATTCTTGCAGTCATTCACACAATTCATCCACTCATTAAATTCATTCTCTCACTCATTCACACAATCCATCCACACATTATTCATTCTCTCACTCTTTTTTTATTTCAATATTCTTACTAAAACCGTTTCTCACTACCGACCTCTTCCCCTTCTCACTATCTACCCCCTTCTCACTATCTACCCCATCCACCACTTGTCAATATCCACCCAACCCTTTGTAGTTCAGTTACTCTGCTGTCCTGCTGTGGGAGCGAGATACAGCTGTCTTGCTGCTCTGCCGCGGTGTGCGCTGCCTCACTGCTGACTGCTGGAATATGACGTCGTATTCCAGCGCTCAGCATGAAATGCCGGCACTGCGCCCAAGACCCTAACGGCAGCAGGTGGCGGCAAGGAGCGGAGGAAACAGAAGGGCCGAGTGGTTGCCGAAAACTTTTTCATGAGTTGGCGCCCCTTTCTCTCCTCTGCTGCCATGGCGCCCTGTGCAACCGTACAGTGCGCACACCCCAAAGACCGGCCCTGCCAGTTACCAACCTGGCTGGGTGCCACAACTGAAGGCTTCGCGTGCCCGTTGTGGCACACATGTCATAGGTTTGCCATCGCTGTCATATATTATACAGTAAGACTGTACATCATCCATAATTTGTGTTATGGATATCGCTGCTTGAATGCAGGTGGATAAATTAGGGGTATCTTTAAATAAAAGGGTTAACACTTCAAGAGTCTCAGAGACGGCTCATCTAGATGGTTCCCAGGTGAGCCAGTTCTGTTTGGGCTATTTGGGCGCTGGATATGACATCATATCCAAGTGTTTGGCTTCATTACATCGTGAGAAGTAAGGTAGCCTGCCCCCGCTTTTCCGGACAGAGGCAGAGGTCGGCGGGACAGTGGGATTTCTGCGACAATGGAGAATGTATACTGAGCATGCGCAGTCTACCTCCCAAGCTCCACCCCCCCCAGTGTCCTGATTCGCCAGGGGTGGAAGTTGGTAGGTATGGGATTGGCTCCTGAGTATTGGGGGGGTTGAACTGTTAAACTGCCACTAATCAGGTGTGGTAATGGTGACTACGATGGATGTAGCGGCCCAGCTGACCTCCTTTATCATGCGATCGGACGCTTATTTACCTTAAACTAAGTATCCCCGAACAGCGTAACGTGTCCTATATACCTTCCATTGGGCCAAAACACGGGGATTTAAAGTTCCATAAGCATTCAAGACCTCGGCGGTCTCTTCCTCAGATGGAATTTTATACAGGATACCACAGTCACGTCACTCAGGTCTGGTAACTACAGATGTCTGGATCGATAGTTTTATTTATTAATTCATATAGCGCCATCATATTCCGCAGCGCTGTACAACGGCTAAACAGGACACAGCACGTAGTACATAATAGTTCGAGGTTATGGAGGGGCCCTGCCTTTAGAGCTTACAATCTAGAAATGGTTATATTTTTTTCCTCATTGGGGGCAAATCCCGATCGCTCCGGGGAGGACAAAGGGTTAATATAGTAAAGGTATCGTGTCAGAGGAAGATTTACCCCCTCGGCCACCCCCTCCTAGGCTGCCGTCCTTGACATAACCCGGCAATCTGTATGTAAATTGGCCTGTTGGGGAGATCAGAGATACCGTAAATGCCCCAATGAGCAGCCAGGGGTACCACATCCCCCAAGAGGGCAATAAGCCATCCGGTTTTGGGCAGGTGCTGGGTGCTTATGTGTCCCAGGGGCCCTGCAGCGTGTGCGTTAATGCCCCCCACTGGGGGACGCTATTACCTGTTACACCCAGACAGTGCAGCACTTAATGAGCCCACGTGGCCGGAATGTTGTGCTGTCAGGAGGCAGGGGAGGGGCCTGGGGACGTCACGAAGAAGGCTGACCCCCTTCGGGGCGGTGAAGCGGGCGGTAGGCGTGACTTGCGGCTAAGTGATTGACGGTTTGAGTAGGGAAGTGGGCGGATCATTGCTCTGAGCTGAGCTGTTAGTCAGCTCGATCCCCGAAACCTCAGAACCACAGCCGGACTCTGCGAACGTTCCGCCGTCTCCAGGCAACCGGACCTCGGGTAACTCAGGGCCCCCCAGCTGGCCCGTAGAGGGCGGGGAGGACTGGGGATGTTTTTTTGGGACTGAATACCGCTGTATGTTGTGTCTAGGAAGGGGGTGGGGGAGTATTACCCCATTCTGGCCTGAGGAGGGGTATCGTAGCCAGGAAGGCCCCTTGAGGTGTTACCCCGGGGTGTGAGTATAGGGTGAGTGTTCGGGAGGGGGGCTCACCCCGTAAAGTAACAAGGGCGAAGTAGGCCAGAAAGAACGTGTTGGGTATAACTTGGGGAGAGAGGTAAACAACAGGTTAACTGTGTTTATAGAGTTTAGTGTAGACGTCATCAGACAGGGGTGACGTCACGTCTGCTGCCATACACTACTACTGGGAACTAGGCCAGAAATTTACCCCAGGTCTAAATACCTCCAGGGGTGAATGAGAAGCACAGGCTTTATTTATAGCCCAGCAGCATTTAATGGAGGGGGGTGCATAGTGTCCTGTCTGCACCAGCTGCCCTGCCTTGCAGTGATGTTACCTACAACCAAGGGGTTAATCCCCTCTGTGCAACTGTCTAGGGGGTTAGTCGTGGGCTGCTAGGTGGTTAATCTCTCATAAAGCTGGGGCATCTAAGGGGTCACCCATTGGCAGGCAGTAGTCTGACAGCTAAGGGGTTAATCAACATGCCTGTCTGGGGCATCTAAGGGGTGGCAGGTAAACCAGATCACTGGCAGCTATGGGGTTAGCCCCGGCAGACGGTTCATCCTGTGTTGTTTGGCAAGTTAGAGGTTAATCCTTGGAGGGCAGCCCTTTGGCAGCCAAGGGGTTAAGCACACACTATTCTGCTTAAAAGCAGTGACATCATAGTTGATATTTGGTAGGAAAATAACACAGTTTTGCCCCCTTAACTGGCCCTCCTGCCCCCAACTGGGGCTTTTTTTCTCTCTAAATTAACCATTATCGTGCCAGATTGGTTCACTATGACCAGGGTAACTGGAATCTGAGCACCTGGAAATATGTCAGAAGCATGTAGAGACGCATGCTGGCCTGCTACACGTAACAGTCATGTGTGTGCGGTGTTAGACAGTGGGGCATACAGGGGGTTAATCTCCATGTAGAATATACCCCTAGTTCCTCTGTGACTATAGCAGACAGCTGTCTTTATTGTGTTGTTTGTCATCTTGGTGGGAGGAGCTTCCTTTCTTCCTTTTGCAGCCAGCTGATTGGTTACAGGGGAGAGCCTGGCTCTGATCAGCTGTTCCGTCTGAGGGGGGAGGGGGGACACGGTTTCTGTTTATGTTGCGTACCGATGACATCAGCCGCAGGAAGGAACTGGTACGGTAACTTCTCTATACATGAGAGCCCAAACCTGACAGTATACCCAGCTGTACGCGTTAATTATGTATATTTTTAGAATATATTTTACCAAAAAGGGCACTTCTGAGTTCTGTTTTTTTCTTCAAATGTTTAAGGTGTCCTTTTTGCAGGGAATCAGTTGTTTACCACCCCTGCCCAGTGTCCTCCCCAGCAGCTACCTGCTGATCGCTAAGTAACAGCGCATGCGCAGACCCCAGGAGCCCCACAAATGCAGTCTGTATATCCTTATGATTTGATAAGGAACCTAGCGGCCCCCAAGTGCGCTACGCCATCATGCACGGTGTATGAACCTGCATAAATAATCTCCTACTCCACTGACCATGGGGGGGGGCGGGGGGTATTATAAGAGTTCCCCTTTAAGGCTTCAGAGACCCATCCAGGGGCTCTGGATCCTCCTCTCTGGCAACCTCCGCTGCTGCCGGCGCTTCCTGGGGCTTCTATGGCCGAGCGCCGGCATCACATGGCCCTAAAGGGACAGTTTAATGTCTTTGACACCCCCTACTATAGAAGAATGAATATTAAAGTACCCCACAAGTACCCCAGACCCTCCGTCAGCCGTTATGAATAAATAGTGAGTCCGGAGCTTAGAAAGAAGTCTCATCACTAACAGCCGACCATTCCGCCAGTGGCTCGAGTGATAGGACCGCATTTCAGAGCTTGGCCCAGAATGTCCTTTTGTATTTAACCCCATCAGTTCCGGTTCTTATAAATCATGTCGGGGGTTCTGAGTTGTAGCTCCAGTCCTGTATTTAGTGGCCCCTGGCGGCCGCCTCGCACGCTCTAGGAGACGGTGAGTTCTCACTTTGATGTTTTATTCCCCCCCCTTTAGGTTTTTTTTGTATCAGACCTTCGTGCGACCGGACGATGGGCCGCATCTTCTTGGACCATATCGGGGGCACCCGCCTGTTTTCGTGCGCAAACTGCGACACGATATTAACCAACCGCTCGGAGCTGATATCCACTCGCTTCACCGGAGCCACGGGGAGAGCCTTCCTCTTCAACAAGGTGCGGAACCCTTTATTATTACGGGTTGGGGTTAACGATGCTCCGCGGAGTGCGGGTGAGAGGCATGGCGGGTGGAGTGGCGAGGCAGGTAGGCACCACGGATGTCGCAAATCCACGGATCTGATGTGCAGGAGTGTAATTACCAGGAATCCGCTTCTATGTGGAACTCGACGTAATTATTATTTCCCGAGTGACTCGTCCACCTGCTACGATAAACACTAGTGGGCAGTGCCGTGATTAACCCCTTAAGGGCCTGGCTGTGTTTTACCTTTAGCACCCGTTTGTGACCGAGGCTGTTTTAACACTTTTGCGGCGCTCGTGTTTAGCTGTAATTTTCTCCTCTCCCATTTAGTGAACCCACACAAGTTATATGTTATTGTTTTTTCAGGACAAGAAGGGCTTGGTGAAAGCTTTTACGCATCTAAAAAAGCTAATGGGGAAAAAAACTGCTAAATAGATTCTACTATTTGTAAATGTTTTTATGTTTTTTGACTTTTTTTTTTTTTGCAAGTTATGGGGCAATAAGTGCAAGTAGCACTATAACAATATGTGTTCAGAAACATCTCCCGAGTACAGCGATACCCCACATGCAGGGGTTTGTCTGGGAGTTACAAAGCCACATTTGGGAAGTGTCCTTTTTTTTCATTTTAGTCAGTTTGTGCCTATGGCCCGTCATTGGTCGTTAAGGGGTTAATGGACGTCCATTGTAGTGTAGTTACAGCAGCTTTTGGCGTACGCCGGGCATCGACATGGAATTTCAGAGGCTTTGGTGGCCAATGATTTGTCTCAGACAGGAGTTTGGCACAAGGTGGGGGGGCACCAGGACAGTAAATTAATCGATATTCAAATACATCCACCTTTTAGACACTTAATTTTACTTTACGTTATCCCTCGCTTATTCTCTCCGTGGGGGCCGGGTGTTTGGGGGCTTCTCTGATGGCATTTATTCTTCCTGAAATATGAAAAAAGAAGGGTTAAACGTAATGCAGATTATTCTTCAAATTGCTGCATTTATCCTCCAACAGAATCGCGTGAGTGTGAGTATATGCGTGTGTGTGTGAGTATAGGTATGCATGTAATTGAGCGTTAGTATATATGTGTGTCTGATAGTATAGGTATGAATGTACATGAGTGTGAGTATATGCGTGTGTGAGTATAGGGTATGCATGTAATTGAGTGTGAGTGTGTGTTAGTATAGGTATGAACGTATATGAGTGCGAGTATAAACGTGTGTGAGTATAGGTATGCATGTAAGTGAGTATGAGTATTAGTGTGAGTATGCATGTAAGTGAGTGTGAGTATATGCTTGTGTGTGTTGTTTTCTTATGGAAGATGAAATTACCGCTATTCTACACCCGGGGGCGGCACCGACATGCAGTGTTGGCAATTTGAGGTCTGCAACTTTATTCAGAAAATTGGGCGCTCAGACCCAAAACCGTTCGCCATCACTGGTATAGGGAATAAAGTACGCCTGAAGAAGAGACCTCGATGGCGTCGATAGCCTGGAATCTGTAACACTTCCGTTAAGCAATGAATGTGTCCTAAACACCATGTATGCCGATTTGGCGCATCCGTTACGTTCTAGTAACAGCTATGAAGGTGGCCGATGCCCGAAAGCGTTTGACAATACCAATCGTGTTTCCTCCTCCTTCATGTACGTTCATTTTACGGGTGAAAGCCGAAAACCACTCAAACGTCGTGTAAACAATGTGTCTTTTTGCTCCGGCAGGTGGTGAACCTGCAGTACAGCGAGGTCCAGGACCGCGTGATGCTCACCGGCCGGCACATGGTGCGCGACGTCAGCTGCAAGAACTGCAACAGCAAACTGGGCTGGATCTACGAGTTTGCCACGGAGGACAGCCAGCGCTACAAGGAGGGCCGCGTCATCCTGGAGCGGGCCCTGGTCCGCGAGAGCGAGGGCTTCGAGGAGCACGTGCCGTCCGACAACTCCTGAAGCTCCCCATCGCCTTTCTGCTCGCTTTAGTTTTCTTCACCGAAAGTAAAATCGCGGATGAAAAAAAAAATCATCTAAAAATTTCCTCCCAAACTCTGTTACTTTAGCCTTTGAGTCGAAAAAAAGCTGATCTGAAAGAAGAAAAGGGGGGAAAAAAATGGATTTAATATTTTTTTTTCCATTGTGAGAAAAATACCAACTCGGTCTCAAATTGTACAATTTCTAGTAAATGTATATATAGGGGGAGCCGGGGGGGGTCAGGATGGCTTTTAAGGTGTTTTTTTTTCCTCCCCAAGTTGGTTAAATACCTTACTTTGCTCAGTGTCGTTTTTCTGAAATATTCATGAATTATTTAGGGATTTTTCCTTCCTCCAATTAATGTAATTTTTAATTTTAGATTTTTTATTATTATTATTGTTTATCCAGACCCCTCCCCCGTTTATTACATAGGGTTTGTACAGAGAACGTATAGGTTCGGTGTGGTTTGTGGCTTGTGCTCTCCCGGGCATTGCACACAAGTCGGAGCTTTTTTTTTTTTTTTTGCATTTTCACCATTTTCATAAAACTTTTCGTGTTTAAATTGTGATTGGTGTGGATTGAAAACAAAGAATAAATAAAAATAAATGTATTTTGAAACGCAGCAATGACTAGTTTTACGTTAAATAATATAGCGCGCTGTGCTAGCGTAATAAAACGGATGGGTGATCTGTCTTTATATTATATGGTGTATAGTCTTTTTTTAGTTTTTATTCCTCAGATTTGCGATTTGGCAAAAAAAAAACTGTTTTTTTTTTTTTTAGATTTTAGAGAATTCGAAACCTAAAAACAGAATTTTTAACCCCCATTCAGTCACCCATTCTTCCTGCTGTAACGACTCAAACCTTAATCAGTCGTTGGTCTCGTCTTAGATTCCGGAGCCGTATGTCTATCCCTGTATTATCCTCTACCGCTTCTGCTGGGAGGCTGTTCCACTTATCTACGAAACCCTTCATGGGGGGGGGCAGTGTAATTGCAAATACAGCTGCAATTTTTTATTTTTGTAACAATAAGTGGCTTCCGTAAGGACGTTTGACGCCATTTGTAGCATAGATGTAATTACATGCATGGCACGCTGTGTCAGCTTCTCTGTAATAGGCTTCTAGATTGCGAGAAATAGCTTCTAAACACCAGAGGCTCATGGGTAATTTGATGCATTAAAAATAAAGCCAAGGTGCTGGCTGGGGAGGGGGCTAGAAAAGAGGCAAATGCATGGGGGGGGGGATTCTGCTGAATCCCACCATGTATTTGCAAGGGGAAGAAAAGCATCCTCTAGATCAGGGGTCCTCAAACTGCGGCCCTCCAGCTGCTGCAGGACTACATCTCCCATACTCCTCAGCCAGCCCCTTAGCTGAAGGAGCATTATGGGAGATGTAGTCCTGCAGCAGCTGGAGGGCCACCGTTTGAGGACCCCTGCTCTAGATTGTAAGCTCTTTGAGCAGAGCCCTCCTCACCTGTTGTTTCTGTAAATCAGATTATTATGTTATATACTACTTATGTCCTGTCTACCCATTGTACAGCGCTATGGAATATGATGGCGCTATATAAAACAATAATAGAGGACACAGCTGCCACGTGCATTAAAGTGCATTCAAGGGCTGGAGTGTCCCTTTAATAAATCAGATTCCTGAACCTGCCACTAGATGGCACTAAGCGCTCATATCTCAGCCTGACCCTGAAATGCCATATTTAGCATTTTACGCATTCTGCACTAAAATTACAATCTTTCAAACAGTTGCATGAATGAAAGGGTATTCGGAATCTATGCTTCAGTTTGTTTGTGACTTGTGCCGTGAATATGATGTCTCAAAAACTAAAACACCCTTCTTCTCTTCCACAGAGATCATTCCCAAAACCATTGAAGCTGCTGTTCCGCTTCCATAAAACATAAACTGCACTCTATCCCCTAAAGGTTAAATCTCATATAACCACCAGACAAACGTCTTTATTACTGTGAATGGCAGCATTAAAAAAAAAAAGAAACATTAATTTGTACAGCGCTGCGGAATATGATGGTGATATATAAAACAACCATAAAAATATGAATTATAATAAAAAGTAGTAGTGGTTACTCCTAGCATTAATACCATCTAGGGAGGGGCCGGGAAAAGGTCACAAGTAATGATCTTTTCTCTCAAATGTCAAGAAAATGCGAGAAAGCGGGATTCAGCGTCCGGTCTGTGGGTCAACTTTTTCATTCTATATTCTTGTTCGTCTAAAGGTGCAGTTCCACTTAGACAAGCAGCAAATTGCTGGTGTGTTAAGCCAATAAACTTTAGCAGGTCTGTTATGTTATTCTTTCCAATTTTTTTCTCTCTCTATGATTACAACCTATCAGAGTCTGCTTTTGTGTCACATGATATATAAGTGTCCCTGGGGAAAATAACCAATCAGGCAAGCTTTTGCATTGGGGTTTGAGCATTTAACAATTCTCAGAATGATGTTTCTAATGTTAAGTTATGAAAGGGTTAAAGGGACAGACCAGCCATCAGCACGTTCGTTCACGTGATTGCTGTGCCCCCCATTGCCCCTTTTAAATTTTCCTGGTGCCCCCGTTGCCCCTTTTCTCTGTCGGCCGAACATACTGTATCTCACGCCGGGTGACGTACTTAAGCTAGTCTGCTTCAGCGCTGGCTTGTCATGTGTTCTGGATGTCCAATGAGACACCCCACGTGTACATGCGCAGACGTTTTACTGGGAGCCCTTTCCTACTACTGATTGGCTGCTTCAAGCAGCTTTTATGTTACTAATAGAATGGTAGATAGGTGGAACAGCCTCCCAGCAGAAGTGGTAGAGGGTAATACAGTGAGGGTATTAAACACGCATGGGATAGACATACGGCTCCTGAATCTAAGGTGAGACTGATTGAGGTTTCATCTGCAAATTCAAAGTTTCTTAAAAGGAATTCTTTTTCCAAATTTGTAATCCACTTGGCGAAAAGATTATTATCCTAAAATAAACATTTTTTTTTTTTGAAATATATATTATTAATCATTTTTTTGCTCCACTTGCGGGCCGGTTAGAAGCAGTCACTTCGCTGAGGTTATTGAAATAATATTTCCTGGGTCTCGCTAATGGAAATCCCCTGCGCGGTTAATGATGTCAGGTTTTACGCGGCTCTCCCGCCAGCGCTCCGGAGAAACGTATAGATTTTTAACGCGTAACAGGTGGAGATCCGCTCGCCGCCTCGCATCTGGAAAACATCTGATTAATACGCTGGATACCAATCGCCACCGGCGCTCGCCGGCAGGAAAACTGTAAAAAATACTCACGGCAACCCCATGGAAACTTTTACTAACAGCCGGTATCCATGGAAACCTTTTATTGTTATAGCAAGAAATTATATATATATATACAGTACAGACATATATAAATATATATAATTAATAAAGCATGATAAAAGCCAGAATGTAACATTTTCTGCCCCAATGCAAACATACTTAAAAGGAATCGCCCACCATTTTTTTAATTACTGGGATCAGATTAAAAATATTTCCAAAAATATTCGCTCTGTTATCTGATCCCCAATCTACTAAAAAAACACCCCTGTGGGGAACAATAGAATGGCTCCGTCTTAATCATCCGGTCAGACTATCTGAATAATGAAAGTCTATGGAGGAACGGACTCCATTAGCATCGCCGTAAAGCATCAGCTCAGTGTGGTGTTTCAGCCGAAAAAGTCTCCCAAAATATCACATGACTGACAACTCTGGGGGTTATATTACTGTATACAGCGCTGGGGGTTATATTACTGTATACAGCGCTGGGGGGTTATATTACTGTATACAGCGCTGGGGGTTATATTACTGTATACAGCGCTGGGGGTTATATTACTGTATACAGCGCTGGGGGTTATATTACTGTATACAGTGCTGGGGGGGTTATATTACTGTATACAGCGATGGAGGGTTATATTACTGTATACAGCGCTGGGGGTTATATTACTGTATACAGCGTTGGGGGTTATATTACTGTATACAGCGCTGGGGGTTATATTACTGTATACAGCGCTGGGGGTTATATTACTGTATACAGTGCTGGGGTTATATTACTGTATACAGCGCTGGGGGTTATATTACTGTATACAGCGCTGGGGGTTATATTACTGTATACAGCGCTGGGGGTTATATTACTGTATACAGTGCTGGGGGGTTATATTACTGTATACAGCGCTGGGGGTTATATTACTGTATACAGTGCTGGGGTTATATTACTGTATACAGCGCTGGGGGGTTATACTACTGTATACAGTGCTGGGGGTTATATTACTGTATACAGCGCTGGGGGTTATATTACTGTATACAGTGCTGGGGGTTATATTACTGTATACAGCGCTAGGGGTATATTACTGTATACAGCGCTGGGGGGTTATATTACTGTATACAGCGCTGGGGGTTATATTACTGTATACAGCGCTGGGGGGTTATATTACTGTATACAGCGCTGGGGGTTATATTACTGTATACAGCGCTGCGGGGTTATATTACTGTATACAGTGCTGGGGGTTATATTACTGTATACAGCGCTGGGGGTTATTACTGTATACAGCGCTGGGGGGTTATATTACTGTATACAGCGCTGGGGGTTATATTACTGTATACAGCGCTGGGGGTTATATTACTGTATACAGCGCTGGGGGTTATATTACTGTATACAGCGCTGGGGGTTATTACTGTATACAGCGCTGGGGGGTTATATTACTGTATACAGCGCTGGGGGGTTATATTACTGTATACAGCGCTGGGGGTTATATTACTGTATACAGTGCTGGGGGTTATATTACTGTATACAGCGCTGGGGGGTTATATTACTGTATACAGCGCTGGGGTTATTACTGTATACAGCGCTGGGGGGTTATATTACTGTATACAGCGCTGGGGGTTATATTACTGTATACAGCGCTGGGGAGGGTTATATTACTGTATACAGCGCTGGGGGGTTATATTACTGTATACAGCGCTGGGGGTTATATTACTGTATACAGCGCTGGGGGTTATATTACTGTATACAGTGCTGGGGGTTATATTACTGTATACAGCGCTGGGGGGTTATATTACTGTATACAGCGCTGGGGAGGGTTATATTACTGTATACAGCGCGGGGGGTTATATTACTGTATACAGCGCTGGGGGGTTATATTACTGTATACAGTGCTGGGGGTTATATTACTGTATACAGCGCTGGGGGTTATATTACTGTATACAGTGCTGGGGGTTATATTACTGTATACAGCGCTGGGGGGTTATATTACTGTATACAGCGCTGGGGAGGGTTATATTACTGTATACAGCGCTGGGGGTTATATTACTGTATACAGCGCGGGGGGTTATATTACTGTATACAGTGCTGGGGGTTATATTACTGTATACAGTGCTGGGGGTTATTACTGTATACAGCGCTGGGGGGTTATATTACTGTATACAGCGCTGGGGTTATATTACTGTATACAGCGCTGGGGGTTATATTACTGTATACAGCGCTGGGGGTTATATTACTGTATACAGCGCTGGGGGTTATATTACTGTATACAGTGCTGGGGGTTATATTACTGTATACAGCGCTGGGGGTTATATTACTGTATACAGCGCTGGGGGTTATATTACTGTATACAGCGCTGGGGGTTATATTACTGTATACAGCGCTGGGGGTTATATTACTGTATACAGTGCTGGGGGTTATATTACTGTATACAGCGCTGGGGGGTTATATTACTGTATACAGCGCTGGGGGTTATATTACTGTATACAGTGCTGGGGGTTATATTACTGTATACAGCGCTGAGGGTTATTACTGTATACAGCGCTGGGGGGTTATATTACTGTATACAGCGCTGGGGGGTTATATTACTGTATACAGCGCTGGGGGTTATATTACTGTATACAGCGCTGGGGGTTATATTACTGTATACAGTGCTGGGGGTTATATTACTGTATACAGTGCTGGGGGTTATATTACTGTATACAGCGCTGGGGGGTTATATTACTGTATACAGCGCTGGGGTTATTACTGTATACAGCGCTGGGGGGTTATATTACTGTATACAGCGCTGGGGGTTATATTACTGTATACAGCGCTGGGGGGTTATATTACTGTATTCAGCGCTGGGGGTTATATTACTGTATACAGTGCTGGGGGTTATATTACTGTATACAGCGCTGGGGGGTTATATTACTGTATACAGCGCTGGGGAGGGTTATATTACTGTATACAGCGCTGGGGAGGGTTATATTACTGTATACAGCGCTGGGGGTTATATTACTGTATACAGCGCGGGGGGTTATATTACTGTATACAGCGCTGGGGGTTATATTACTGTATACAGCGCTGGGGAGGGTTATATTACTGTATACAGCGCTGGGGGGTTATATTACTGTATACAGTGCTGGGGGTTATATTACTGTATACAGTGCTGGGGGTTATATTACTGTATACAGCGCTGGGGGTTATATTACTGTATACAGCGCTGGGGGTTATATTACTGTATACAGTGCTGGGGTTATATTACTGTATACAGCGCTGGGGGTTATATTACTGTATACAGCGCTGGGGGTTATATTACTGTATACAGTGCTGGGGTTATATTACTGTATACAGTGCTGGGGGGTTATATTACTGTATACAGCGCTGGGGGTTATATTACTGTATACAGTGCTGGGGGTTATATTACTGTATACAGCGCTAGGGGTATTACTGTATACAGCGCTGGGGGTATTACTGTATACAGCGCTGGGGTTATATTACTGTATACAGCACTGGGGGTTATATTACTGTATACAGCGCTGGGGGTTATATTACTGTATACAGCACTGGGGGTTATATTACTGTATACAGCACTGGGGGTTATATTACTGTATACAGCGCTGGGGGTTATATTACTGTATACAGCGCTGGGGGTTATATTACTGTATACAGCGCTGGGGGTTATATTACTGTATACAGTGCTGGGGGTTATATTACTGTATACAGTGCTGGGGGTTATATTACTGTATACAGTGCTGGGTGTTATATTACTGTATACAGCGCTGGGGGGTTATATTACTGTATACAGCGCTGGGGGGTTATATTACTGTATACAGCGCTGGGGGTTATTACTCTACACAGTGCTGGGGGGTTATATTACTGTATACAGTGCTGGGGGGGTATATTACTGTATACAGCGCTGGGGGTTATATTACTGTATACAGCGCTGGGGTTATATTACTGTATACAGCGCTGGGGGGTTATATTACTGTATACAGCGCTGGGGGTTATATTACTGTATACAGCGCTGGGGGTTATATTACTGTATACAGCGCTGGGGTTATATTACTGTATACAGCGCGGGGGGTTATATTACTGTATACAGCGCTGGGGGTTATATTACTGTATACAGTGCTGGGGGTTATATTACTGTATACAGCGCTGGGGGTTATATTACTGTATACAGCGCTGGGGTTATATTACTGTATACAGCGCTGGGGGGGTTATATTACTGTATACAGCGCTGGGGGTTATATTACTGTATACAGCGCTGGGGGTTATATTACTGTATACAGTGCTGGGGTTATATTACTGTATACAGCGCTGGGGGTTATATTACTGTATACAGCGCTGGGGGGGTTATATTACTGTATACAGCGCTGGGGGTTATATTAATGTATACAGCGCTGGGGGTTATATTACTGTATACAGCGCTGGGGGGGTTATATTACTGTATACAGCGCTGGGGGTTATATTAATGTATACAGCGCTGGGGTTATATTACTGTATACAGCGCTGGGGGGTTATATTACTGTATACAGCGCTGGGGGTTATTCGTTATACTGCATACAGCGCTGGGGGTTATATTACTGTATACAGTGCTGGGGGTTATATTACTGTATACAGTGCTGGGGGGTTATATTACTGTATACAGCGCTGGGGGTTATATTACTGTATACATCGCTGGGGGTTATATTACTGTATACAGTGCTGGGGGTTATATTACTGTATACAGCGCTGGGGGGGTATATTACTGTATACAGCACTGGGGGGTATTACTGTATACAGCGCTGGGGGGTTATATTACTGTATACAGCGCTGGGGGTTATATTACTGTATACAGCGCTGGGGGGTATTACTGTATACAGCGCTGGGGGTTATATTACTGTATACAGCACTGGGGGTTATATTACTGTATACAGCGCTGGGGGTTATATTACTGTATACAGCGCTGGGGGTTATATTACTGTATACAGTGCTGGGGGTTATATTACTGTATACAGCGCTGGGGGGTTATATTACTGTATACAGCGCTGGGGGTTATATTACTGTATACAGCGCTGGGGGTTATATTACTGTATACAGCGCTGGGGGGTTATATTACTGTATACAGCGCGGGGGGTTATATTACTGTATACAGCGCTGGGGGGTTATATTACTGTATACAGCGCTGGGGGTTATTACTGTATACAGTACTGGGGGTTATATTACTGTATACAGCGCTGGGGGGTTATATTACTGTATACAGCGCTGGGGGTTATATTACTGTATACAGCGCTGGGGGTTATATTACTGTATACAGCGCTGGGGGTTATATAACTGTATGCAGCGCTGGGGGTTATATTACTGTATACAGCGCTGGGGGTTATATTACTGTATACAGCGCTGGGGGTTGTTACTGTATACAGCGCTGGGGGTTATATTACTGTATACAGCGCTGGGGGTTATATTACTGTATACAGTGCTGGGGGGTTATATTACTGTATACAGCGCTGGGGGTTATATTACTGTATACAGCGCTGGGGGGTTATATTACTGTATACAGCGCTGGGGGGTTATATTACTGTATACAGCGCTGGGGGGTTATATTACTGTATACAGCGCTGGGGGGTTATATTACTGTATACAGCGCTGGGGGTTATATTACTGTATACAGCGCTGGGGGTTATATTACTGTATACAGGGCTGGGGGTTATATTACTGTATACAGCGCTGGGGGTTATATTACTGTATACAGCACTGGGGGGTTATATTACTGTATACAGCGCTGGGGGTTATATTACTGTATACAGCACTGGGGGGTTATATTACTGTATACAGCACTGGGGGGTTATATTACTGTATACAGCGCTGGGGGTTATTACTGTATACAGTGCTGGGGGTATATTACTGTATACAGTGCTGGGGGTTATTACTGTATACAGCGCTGGGGGGGTTATATTACTGTATACAGCGCTGGGGGTTATATTACTGTATACAGCGCTGGGGGTTATATTACTGTATACAGCGCTGGGGGTTATTACTGTATACAGTGCTGGGGGTATATTACTGTATACAGCGCTGGGGGGGTTATATTACTGTATACAGCGCTGGGGGTTATATTACTGTATACAGCGCTGGGGGTTATATTACTGTATACAGCACTGGGGGGTTATATTACTGTATACAGCACTGGGGGGTTATATTACTGTATACAGTGCTGGGGGTTATATTACTGTATACAGCACTGGGGGGTTATTACTGTATACAGCGCTGGGGGTTATATTACTGTATACAGCGCTGGGGTTATATTACTGTATACAGCGCTGGGGGTTATATTACTGTATACAGCGCTGGGGGTTGTATTACTGTATACAGCGCTGGGGGGTTATATTACTGTATACAGCGCTGGGGGTTATTACTGTATACAGAGCTGGGGGTTATTACTGTATACAGTGCTGGGGTTTAGTAGAAAACTATATTTTTTCCACTCCCTTCGCTTTATTCATTAGCGCTCCTGCGGGAGTTATTGCAGTAATAGGGAAAAGTGTGACGTTTCCATGGTAACTCCCATGGGACTGTTTTTCTACCCACAAAAAAAAAGACATGCCGTTCTGTGCTCGGAATACACTGGGAGATCATGTATGACATCACAGGAGATTAGAAAGTCGGTAAATAAAATTCGGAGGGGAGAAATAAAACCTCCGCCATGTACCCAGCATTACGGGGGTCTCACTAATACGGAGATATCAGGAAGAATTATCAGGAAGGGCTAAGAGATCTCAATATATCCGGCATGGGGGGAGAGAAGAGAGAGGGGGGGTGGGAGAGAGACGTTTAAATACATAAAGGGATTTAATAAAGTTCAGGAATGGAAGGAAGGTTTACTTTACTGAGAGGGTGGTGGATAGGTGGAACAGCCTCCCAGCAGAAACACCAAGAGTGATCTCATCTCGTGTATAATGCATCATGAATGTCCATCGCTAAATCACAGATTCCACTATGAAGAAACTCTTTTTCATGCTAACATCCAGTGTCCTGTTAGGAAAGAACGTGACAGTGATGTCATCAGTATGCAGAGTTGTAATCTGACATCATACCCCGCCCACATTACATGGTGTCATCATAACATCATTTCACCCATATTTCTTTTTATTCATATCTCCACTAAGGATGGTGCTCCACATGTGCAGGACTCTCCTGACCAAACCGGGGCAGTTGGCAAGTGTACGTCTTGTGTTGATCATAGAAATTCGTCATCTCGTTGCATCTCACCTATAACTCGCTGCTTAGTGAATACAACCCTAAAATATGCTATTTTAATATATTAATTATAATATTTCATTATATTCAGCGCTGCTGAACTCATTTTACTGCCTCTGCAGCAACCTATGATGTCATAATTGACCAGGATGGGGTCAATTGGGGATTTATGCCAATTATTACAAGACACAATGACATAATGCAGAGTGTGCTTTATTACATCACAGCGTAAAAAAAAAAATACGATTAAAACCTGAATATTGGGAGATCTTTAGCAAATAGAGCCCCAAATCACCCCCTTATAATACTGACTAGAAATGGCCTGGGTGCCCACCACCCATTAACGAATCTTCCAGTGGAGGCTGTTACCCCCATGTGTCATGTGACCCAGCATCCCTTCCTGCATGCTGGATCAGTCTACACGCAGCACAGAGAAAGAGAGACACATAGACCTAGACAGGCTGGTTGGTGACCATGATGGCACAGATAAAATGTTTGGGGGCACTGATAAGCACTGATAAGGTAAATGGTGGCAAATATGGCACAAACAGGCTGTTTGGGGGTCACTTACATGCCGGGGGACAAAGATAGCACAGATAAGATGTTTGGGGGCACTGATAAGCTAAATGGTGGTAAAGATGGCACAAACAGGCTGTTTGGGGGTCACTTACATGCCGGGGGACAAAGATAGCACAGATAAGCTGTTTGGGGGCACTGATAAGCTAAATGGTGGTAAAGATGGCACAAACAGGCTGTTTGGGGGTCACAGACAAGCTGTTTGGTGGCATAAAAGGCACAGACAAGCACGGATCAGGGGTCCTTATGCCATTACTGGAGTCTTAATATTTACCCTACAAAGAAAAGACGATGACATCGCGGGGAACGTCCCTCGGTTATATGTTATGGGCCGCAGGTTTCACGGACGATACGGAAGGAAAGGGGTTAAACGCCACGAGCGACATGTAATTCCACTCGGCTCGGTGGATCGCTTTCTCCGTCCTGCAATTTTTTTTCCATCCCTTTCCCACCCGCTAAGGGCTGACATTCGAAGCTCTGCCTGAAAACCTATTTGAAACGCGATTCTAGCGAACAAGATCTACGGAAAACTATTTTAGATAAGCGATGACATCATCAAAGTAAATAACCGGAGAAAGCTGTGGATGAACATCGGGTTGGACGTGTCACCTGCATGCAAGCAGTGACATCGATCTACACGTGTCTGATCAGTATCGGTAATGAATACCGCTACACGGAAACATAGAATCTGTAAATATAGAGAAAGAGAGGAAATTGATGATTTTCGTTGTTCTGCCACCTTTTGCCCCAAATCTCACATTCCCTGAAAAAAACCTCTTAAACGTAATATTTCTATTTAAATTTCCCATCGTGGACCATGTGACGGAGTATTAAAGTCCATTCATGTCCTGGTAAGCCCCGGGGGTGGGGGGCTGGATTTTGCCCCACCCCGGGGGGGTATTTTGCGTCTTGTTGCCTCGGCGTAGGTGTGATAGACAAGCTGTTGGTCTGGTTTGGTCAGTCAACTGGTTTGATGGTTGATGCCAGAGGAGGCCCCTGCAGACGACCAATGGAGTCGCTCGCACGGCCCTTTAACCCCTGACGGCGAACCTGCGGATTTCCGCTCCTGTTAACCCCTGCGATGCCGCGTAGATAAGGTAGGCTAGATGGGGAAGGGACCGGGGAGAGTAGTAGACGATGATTCTTCGTGTTGTGTGTCTTCGTATACGTTGTGCAGCCGCCATGTTCGGTATTCGGGCTGAACAACGAAAGCGCACCCTTCGCGTTCGTTTCCATGTCCGCCCGATTGCACAAGTCTATAGTGTTTAGCAGGAGAGAGCCGGGCCGGATCGGGTCTGATCTCCCGGATCGGGTCTGATCTCCCGGATCGGGTCTGATCTCCCGGATCGGGTCTGATCTGCCGGATCGGGTCTGATCTGCCGGATCGGGTCTGATCTGCCGGATCGGGTCTGGTCTCCCGGATCGGGTCTGATCTGCCGGATCGGGTCTGGTCCGCCGGCCGTTCTGTGTTTGGTCAGCAGAGGGCACTGTGGAGTCAGGGCTGAGAGCTGGAAGGACGTAATTGAAGTTATTCTTGGAAACTCTAACGTGCATTAACTGCTTGTAAGGATATGCGCTGCCCTTTATTATCTCCCGTTAATTGCCCTCTCGAGGCCAACTGGGGGGGGCGGGGGGTTATAAGGGGAAGCGGCAGATTGGAGGAGAAAGCTGACCCCTTATATATTTTTTTCTTGGAAGAATCTGATGACGATGATGATGTCACTTTATGAATATTTGGTTATTTTTTACATCGTTTTGAGCCCCATTTTCACCGAATCCATATAGTTCTGGGGGGGGGGGTTGGCGGCTGCCGGTAAATTCTGATTACAAAAATACAAAATAAAAAAGAAACATCGTATACATACAGGCTGTCAGAAAATGTCCATTAGTCCTGTGAGTGATATTGAAGCTATCATGCCTCCCAACTGTCTCGCTTTGCGTGGGACAGTCCCGATTTTGCCCCTCTATCCCGCTGTCCCGCAGAGCTCTACCTTTTCCCTGTACACACTATATAGATTTCTGAATTATAAGGAATCTGCCTCAAACTACCTCTGAGGGGGCTCTTTAAAACCCCAAGCTGCTATTTCATACCTCCCAACTTCTACCCCCGGGGTATCAGGATGCCAGGGTGTGTGTGTGTGGGGGGGGAGTTGGCGTTGCTTTGGAGGTCTATTGAGAACCAGAAGAGTTCATATTTAATAAACAGCAATTATAGGGTTAAAATCAAATATACATCACACTGTCCCTTTATCTATGTATTACGTAGGGTAGGGCTCGCTCAACTGCTCTACATACTACATACATACATACATACATACATCACACACATATATATATATATATATATACATCACACCACACACACACATATATATATATATCACACATACATATATATATATATATATATATATATGTACACATCACACATATACATGTATATATATATGATAATGCTAAGGTATATGTGTACCGTGTAACCCCGTTTATACCTGATATTTGAATAAGCTGCGTGGATCTATATATATATATATACTGTCTGTACATCCAGCCCGTCCCCCGCTCCTGTGCGTACATCTCAATGTATAGATGTTTGCAGTGATTGCTCTCCTCCCACAGCTGGAGATGTTTGTCACCGCGCTGCGATCACGCATTAAACATCCATTTAGCGTTTCCATTGTCACTGCGGAGCCGGGTGTGAACGCGCGGCGCTAAATATAGCCACGGTGACTGTCTGCGGGAACAAAGCGCCGCATTACATCGCGCCCGCCGCACATCAGACCCTTTCGGCCCACGCGGTCTACCTAGTCCGTCCTGGGTCTAGTCTTAGATTCGGGGAGTTGTATGTCTTTCCCATGCATGTTTAAATCCCCTCACTGTATTAGCCTCTACCACTTCTGCTGGGAGGCTGTTCCAATTATCTATCGCCCTCTCAGTAAAGTAGATACAGCATTGCTCTACATTCAGGATTTCTGAACAAAGAAACAGGCGAAGAAAACCAGAATGAAAGGAGGGGAAAAAAAGCGATGAGTGGGGGATGCGGGGAGATGCGGTTCTGTGATCTGATTGGCTGGGAGGGATGACTGAGACTGAATGTTACAAACTAAAGCTGATTGTATCCAAGGGATGAGCCGCACACACAGACCATTCATGCTTTTTTGACGTCAACAGCGGGAGGCGTGTCGCTGCGGAGCCGCGCCCCCTATGTTATAAAAGGCGGTGCAGGCGGCCAGGCTGGGGCAGAGCGTTAGTGCTCCGGTTGAGTGTCGGTTCCGCGTTACCGAGCGCTTTATAACCCCCAACTATTTGGCTTTATTTGTGTGATCTCTTTAACCCCGCCACTGCCAGCCTCTCGGGACTTCATGTCTGTATTTTATCCCATTCACTGGTAAGTCTTTTATTATTAATTGGAATGCTGTTTGTTTGGTTTTTTTTTGTTTTAACCCCTTTGTGGATTTTGAAGTCGTGGAGAATCGGTGAAGGGGGTGTGAAGAGAAAGGTGTAGCTCGGACTTTGCACCGATTCCGGGGAGGGGGAGCTCGAAATAATTCTGCGGTGTGACCACCGAGTGGAAAAATGAAAGGAGGGGGGCTGCTGCGTGTTTCCTGGCAGAGAAAGAGTTAATCCAAGAGGCGCTGGCTTGGTTGGCAGTGTGCCAGTTAACCCCTTTTAGCGCCTGATTACAGCGTTAAGATCCATACGTCCTGCAGGCAGTTAAGGGGTTAATGCTGGGGGTTTCGTCTTCGCTCGACCACCTCTTCTTAGCTGCTGGATTATCATCAATGGGAAAGTTAACCCTTTGGGTTGCTCAAGCCGTCATCTAGCCCTCTGGCGTGCCAAGAGTTAAATTCGTCTCATTACGAGCTTGTAAACCCCTTCTCTCCTACTGAAAGGGTTAACCAGTCAAGTGCCCTCTGTAGGGTAGCCGCAAAGGGTTAATGCGGTTTAGTGCAATGTAAAAGATCACTTGATGGACTGTTTGCTCTCTTTCAGGTTAACCCTGTCTGTTTCTGCCTTGTTTTGGTCCTGTTTGTGCATGTTTAACCCTTTAGCCGCCAGTTTATTGTACACATGTAGTAGCCAAAGGGTTAATGGTGAAAATCTCCCCTTTTGCCGGCGCCTAAACCTTTCGCCGCTGTCTGTTTAATGGCAGCGAGGGTTTGTAATGTCTTGTCTTTGTCTGGGAATGGGGAGGAATAAAGCAAGCAGTATATACATCTGTAGGGACTGTATATACAAGGCGCGCAGGACACGGCGGGCTGTCTCCAAATTGTTTTAATGTTCTGTTTGTCTTGCGCCGGGTCTGTTCTATACCATAAGCCGACGTTCCAGATCCGTGCCTTCCGTCCGGAACCCTCCTGGAATCTTCAGAATCTGAATTGTAACTAAGTGACTTATTGTATCAGTTTTTCTCTATTGTAACTGTTACAGTCTGGCCCCCGGGGCCTCATCTGGACAGTCCTGCTGTGTGATGGCAGCGGGCTGCTGGTTTGCCCCCGGTTCCCGTCCTGTAATCTTTGTTCTGGATCGCGCTGTCCGGCTGGTACTTGGCACCAGATCTCGCTCTAGATCAATGGGGTGACTTGTATTCTGCACCCACCCTTCGCTGCCCCCCCTCCCTATGGGGCCAATGCAGGGCCGGTCACCCGCTCTGTCATTCTGCCCCTAGTGGCTTCCTCTAATACCCCTTTGCCCTGTCCTGACAATCTATCTGTCCGTCTGTCATACATTCCTGATGCCCCCCCCTCTCCTCCTTTGCCGCTACTGCCTGAAATTTCCCAAAAAGTTTACATTTTTGGGTAATAAGCAGCCGCTATCCGCCCCTGAAAAGTGACCAATCCAAACTACAAATATTTGGCAGAATTTCCTCATTTGGTCCTAATTTCCACCGACCGACGCTTTTCCACTCTTCTTTGTACGTTTTTTCTGAGACCCTCTGCTTAGTAGATTTGCCCCGTTTTGGGGGTCCTTGTAGCCGGCTCGGTTTCGGTCCCCCGCCCCCCGTCTGGGTTGAGGTTCCGCTGTTTGCAGAAGGCGGAATGCGGTTCGCGCGGCAGGAGATCCGATGGAATTCGAAACTCGTAGTTATTACCCGATTCTGCGCCCAGCGATGACAGCTTCTTAACGACGGCAAATAAAGGCGAACGACGGCAAACAGTGGAAAAAGTTACATTGCCCCATCAAGGAAATCTATAACAGGTGCAACGGCCGACCAGCACTGGTGGCTTTAACGTTTACAACATTTAACAGGTAAAAAAAAAATCTGCCAACAGATCGGCCCCATCCGGCCCCCGTCTAGTCGCCCGTTTCTCCTGCTGTAAAGACTCAAACCTTAATCAGTCGTTGGTCTCGTCTTAGATCCAGGAGCCGTGTGTCTATCCCCTCACTGTATCACCCTCTACCGCTTCTGCTGGGACACCGTTCCACTTATCCATCACCCTCTCAATGAAGAAAATCTTCCTTCCGTCCCAGCTCTGGCTTTGGATTATGAATCGCGGATTCCTTAGCTGGTCTTTTGCGGAGAATTATATCTGGAATCAATAATCAGCTGGAGATCAAGAAGATTTAACCAAAACGCGGAGACTTAGCCCCAGACGTGAGGCTCTTTTTGTCAGCGGCCGGCGAGGATGGAAAATTCCCTGCTTAGTCTAAAATCCCTCAATCCCCTTCCTGCCCTCCCCGCTGCGGTGGTAACGCGCAGGACAATGTCTTTCTGTTCCTCTGTGCCGTGCGTGGGTTAATCATTTGGGCTTCAATGTGATTTTTATACCAAGGGACCCTCCAGCGCCCCAGGAAACCCCCCTAAACTATGCGTTTATAAGGGCTTTAATATGCGTTGTTCAAACTGGAGAAAGGAAAAGTACTCCAGCTGCAGAGCTGCAGCTTCCCACATCCATCTCCTGATGTTCTATGCCTCTTCTCAAATCGCTGCCTTCCGTCGTTTGGCGGCCGCTGGCCTTAAAGTGCCGGTGATGCCTCATGATCCCCAGTCCAGCCCTGGCTGTGAGTGTTGAGACTGGCATGTCTTAGCTGATTGGCTGAACAGCACATGGGGTGAAAGAAGCTCGTTGGTGGTTCCTGAGAAGCCTTCTCAATGCGCTCTGCTGTAACTTTATATAAAGGGCAAACTGTCCGATGTAACGCTGGTATTTGTACGTTACGCTTGTGTATAAACCACCAGAAGGGGAAGACGCTTGCCTCGTGAGCTTACGCTCTAATCAGAGGGTTGTTGCTCTAGATATGCTCTGTATATTTCATGGATATCCTGTCCCTTAGATTGGCCCCAAAGCCCCTCGCGAGACCGCCGTAGAGGTGATATATGGAATGCTGCTTTGCCATTGTGATCCCTTGGGTGCCCCTTGTGGCCATGTGTGGCATTGCAAGGAAAGGTGGTCTCGCCTGTTTCTGTACCCCTTCTCTTTATCGTTCTGAAGACTAAGGGGGTCTGAGTTGCTCGTTTTGGGTGGGGGGGGGTAATAGTTTTTGCTGTACTTTGTGTAAATCTTTTTTGTAACGATGCATTTTTCTTGCAGCACTGATTACTTGCGATCAGCTGAAATGACCGAAGTAATAATGAGCGCGCAGCCCATGGATGAGATCGGACTGAGCCCCCGCAAGGACTCCTATCAGGTATGTTGGCAAACCTGCTTTATAATCTACACTGAAAAACTGCAATACCTGCCAACTGTCTCGGTTTACCCTAATCAAATCAGACTTAATGATATCTGAACAAACCAACTGGTGTTATATCGCAGCTGAAATCTCTGCTTGAGAACAGGTGACTTCGCTCAGAACGCCTTTATCTTCTCTAGTCATGCTTTTCATAAATATCCTAATTAATGGATTTTTAGATAGCGCCATCCTATTCCGCAGCGCTGTACAATGAGCAAACACGACATTAGTATATAATGTAAACGAGAGGTGAGAGGGCCCTGCTCAAAGAGCTTACAATCTAGAGATCGGTCCTTTCACTGGACACCCTGATTGTTTATAGCCCAAAAAGAGCCCGATCTGCTAAGCATCGCGTCCTATTGAGCAGCGCCACGCGTTTTCGGAAACGTCCGTCGAGTGGTCTCACACCTGTGAGGGTCGGTCATTGCAGCCGAGTCTCTCCGCCGCTTGGACTTTCTAGAAAGCGCGTGGGATTTGTGAATGAGCCGGCGGGCCGCCGATTGCTCGCTTGTGCGTGAAAGGCCTCCGGCGCGGCACTTTGAGGAATCCGGCGCTGACGTCTCGCTAGCCAGCTGCTTCTTTTAGATCAGCTTTGAGCAGGTCTCGGTGGTCTCCATGAGATCTCTGCATGTCGTGGGGTGATTCAGCGGGGTCATTTCATTGGCTGCACGGATAATAGCGTTCTTTAATCAATTACGTACTATAGAAACTGAATTTGTCGGCGGATCGGCCCCATTCGGCCCCCATCTAGTTGCCAGTTTTTCCTGCTACAAAGACTCAAACGTTAATCGGTCGTCGGTCCCCTGCGCCTGTCTCGTGCATTTTATGCGGACTGTCCCTTTAAATGGCGAATATTTAACCCCTGCTTGTCTGGTAGCTGACTCTGCGCTGACATCCCATATTTTCCTTTACATTAGAAATGGCGCCTGCACAGTGGGGGGGGGTGCTTTGTGATTTATAGAGGTCGGAGGGTCACATCTTTAACGCTGCGTACTGTATAGAAGTGGGGAGGGCTGCATGTTTAACCCTCTGTGTGCCAGAGCCTCGACACATGTTACTCAAAGGAGGCAGAGACAGATTTGCTAGTTATGTTTAGGTCACAATATATACGTTACCGTTCAAATGTTTGGGGTCACTCAGCTGTTTCGATGGGAGTGATAAAGGGCCACTGGGACACAGGAGTGATGGGAGTGATAAAGGGCCATTGGGACACAGGAGTGATGGGAGTGATAAAGGGCCATCAGGACACAGGAGCGATGGGAGTGATAAAGAGCCATTGGAACACAGGAGTGATGGGAGTGATAAAGGGCCATTGGAATGCAGGAGTGATGGGAGTGATAAAGGTTCTCTGTCTATTAAAAATCAGCCGTTTCTGGCTACAGTAGTAGCTTAATGGAAACAAATTTGCTTTTCTTTCAAAAACAAGGAATTTCTAGGGGCCCCGAAGTTTTCGTCCTCATGATGGGAAATGCAAAGTTTCCGCTTTAACATAACCCGGGGGTTAAAAAACAGAAAAAAAACCCAAATTCCTGGGGGATGTTGGTTGCTCGGGTCCCTTGAGGCTGTAATGGTGCCCAGAGGCTTCCAGGATACCCCAGAGACTAATCTATATTCCTCCATATCTCGCGGGCGCTGCAGAACGACTACAGCAGCCCAAAGACCCCCCAAAAAAGCCTTGCACGGTTGGTACTCTGACTTTTTCCTCCCCGAGGAGGAACGTCTTATCCTGCGTGCCACAAAAACAAAGACTGCGGCAGATGCTTGTCTCGTCTCTGCCATTTCTGCTTATTTAGTGAAACTGTAGCTCGGGATCTTCAGTCCGGTTTCCATGGAGATTTTCCATGACTGGAGTCCAAGGTCACTTCTAGGTGTTGGATACGAGACACCTGATCGCATGGAAATGTAGCGAGGGGTCTCCTGGAATGAGTCTGGGGATGCTGATGGACGGGGGGGAGAGGGTTTCTTTGGAAGCAGAGACTAGTGACCGGCTTTAGGAGAAGGGACATAGAATCCTCCCGCAGATCGGCCCTATTTGGCCCCATCTAGTCGCCCACTTCTCCTGCTCTAAAGACTCGTTGGTCTCGCCTTAGATTCAGGAGCCGTATGTCTATCCCATGCATGTTTAATCCCCTCACTGTATTACCCTCTACCACTTCTGCTGGGAGGATGTTCCCCTTATCTACTACCCTCTCAGTAAAGTAAAACCTTATATCTCCTTTAAACCGTACTCGTCTGAAAATAACAGAGGAAGTTAAATGAGGACAGAAACTGTAAATGTCTCCGCTCCGTTGCTGCAAAAAACCAAATGGTTCTGGTAAATTGAGTTTGTGGCGCTGCGGAGTATTTTGTTCCACATTCACTTTGCATTATGAAGTGCCCTGTATAATGTATAGGTAATACAATTTGTTGTTTCATATCACTCACTATAACCTCAGGGCTTGGCTGGCCCTCTATAATGTAATGTTAAATCAGTGAGGCTTCTCACCTGTTGAATTATACATTATACAGGGCCAGCTCACCCCTTCTATCAGGAGAAACTGCTAGTGCTGACCCTTCATAATGAATAGTGAAGATAATCGAAACCAGAACCCCTCTGTTTATGGAGATGCTTTTGTCTATCTACAAAACTAACGGGGTTAATGCTGTAAATGACTACTGGAGCTGGAAACGGCTGATTTTGTTTTTAATGGAATCTCATCATAGGCGTACGGAGGCCTTTATCACTCCCATCACTCCTGGGTTCCAATGGCCCTTTATCACTCCCATCACTCCTGTGTTCCAATGGCCCTTTATCACTCCCATCACTCCTGCGGTCCAATGGCCCTTTACCACTCCCATCACTCCTGTGTTCCAATGGCCCTTTATCACTCCCATCACTCCTGTGTTCCAACGGCCCTTTATCACTCCCATCACTCCTGTGTTCCAATGGCCCTTTATCACTCCCATCACTCCTGTGTTCCAACGGCCCTTTATCACTCCCATCACTCCTGTGTTCCAATGACCCTTTATCACTCCCATCACTCCTGTGCCCCAATGGCCCTTTACCACTCCCATCACTCCTGTTTTTCCAATGGCCCTTTATCACTCCCATCACTCCTGAGTTCCAATGGCCCTTTACCACTCCTATCACTCCTGAGTGACCCCAAACATTTGACCGGTAGTGTGCACGTAGCTGAAGCATTTGAGCGACAGGCTGTGGACGCAGAGGTTTCGGTAATAAATGTCTTGGCCGAGGAATATAGGTAACCGTGACGATTTCTCCCGCTGTCGAAAGGATGACTTTGTGGAAACTTTGGTTTCTGCCGCGTCGGCTTCCTCGGCAGCTGTTTTCGGATGACCTTCGCGTTGCAGTCATGCAAAAAATGCTTATTTTCATTTTTTTTTTTAGTGTTCAGATTTTAATTTCCGTGCTTTCAAGTAGCGCGACCCCAACACGCGGCGATGCTCCCTGCGGAACGGAGCTAAAAAAAATCTTCTGGTTTAAAGAAACCATTATGCCTTCAAAATTGTTTGTTTTTAGTGCATATTGGAGAATTTCTCAGGATCTCGTATGCGTTTTGTATTTAATTAACCATTCCTTAGCGCCTGAGACATTGTCTTAAGTCCTTTTGGGCTCCTCCTGAAGCCTGGCGCATCTTGCACATGCTCGGTAGCAGTTGACTTCACTGAGGCAGGAGCCAATGGAATACAAGCTAGCAAACAATCAGCGTTCAGATAGCATACCTGTGATTGGCTACTTGCTACTGAGCATGTGCACCAGGCATACTAAAGTATGCTCCCTGCATTCAGTAGAGGTGGCTGGGGGAGGGGTTAAATAAAACAGAACTCCGAAAACTAAAGAGTACTGGCTTAATAATGTAAGTATTTTGTGGTCAATATATGTTGAATATACCCTGTAAATGCAATACCATGGTGACCTCTCTTGGAAAAACACTTTTTTTTTTATAGCGCCATCATATTCCTCAGCGCTGTACAATGGGTATAAATTCTATAATACTATTACTCAATGAAACATTATAGAATGTGGGCACCGTGTAATTTAACCTTTGATGTTCCTTACATTCTCCTGCCCTCTGGCACAACTTTACTGCACAGACAAAATATTTAGCAGCCATAGTTTAATCTATTTTTCATAGTTTAATTGTTTTGCGTAAAAAAAAAACTTTTTTTTTTTTTTTTTTTTTTAACAAAGCAGGATTTCCAGATTTTTCTGCCTGGTATTTTTTTTTTGCTAAAAGTGAATGTTTTTTTGTTCTCATGCGAAATCCCACCCTTCCTGACGGTCTCATAATTACTCTTATTTGTACTCTGCTAAAATAACTTTAATCAACGGCTTCTGGCCAAAGTCCCAAAGACTTCTGATTTTGGCTTAAAAAAAAAAATAGATATATATATTTTCAGGATGTCCAGATCTGACCTTTCAGGGCTTTTCTATGTTCTCCATTCTGCTAGAAATTCATAAATATCATCACAAAGGGCATTGAAAAGTTGGGAGTGTAGGACATCAAGATGGAAAACGTACGTAGTATGACTTCTACGTCATTTGGTCTCGATGTATCAGTGATTTATTTATACGATTAAAACATTTTTTCTCTCTACAGATTTTCCCAGATCCCTCAGATTTCGATCGCTGCTGCAAGCTGAAGGACCGGCTGCCCTCCATTGTGGTCGAACCCACGGAAGGCGATGTCGAGAGCGGAGAGTTAAGGTGGCCACCAGAGGAGTTCCTGGTGGAGGACGAAAAAGACGACCGCGACGAGACAAAGAATGAAAAGCAGGAGCAGTAACTGAACCGGCGTCACCGTAACTGAATCTTATTTTGTCGGAGGACGCGCCCGCCAACGGCTTGACTGTGAATCCGTTAGAGGTTTTATGTTAAAGACGACAAATTCCAAGGTGCACCTGTGGGACTTCTTGTTTCTTGTGAGAATACCGCCTTCGATGTGATCAAAATCAGGAAGTCTCGAAGAAATATTTTCGCTTTTTTTTTTCTCGTTCGTTCTCTCCAATATTCAGAGATTGCTATCTTGAGTTTGGTTTTTTTTGTGTCCTGAACCTAGAGGCAGCCGCGTCTCTTTCCCACGAGACGTCGAGACCAGGAGATAACTGTAGGGTAGAGTTCACCTCCAGAAATGGCTCCAAACTTCTCCAAGGACGTACATTTAAGTCATCTCTCAATGTGAAAGTCCGTTCATAAGAAATTGAGATTTCCAAGATAAGCTTCCTAGGAAAGTTTTCTTTAGAAGAGATCCGGCTTCTTTCATCAAAACCCGCCGGTCAAATGACCTTTTATGACCATATCATGAACTTGGAGAACATGCGCAAGCACTCTACAACGAATACAGGGAAACTATTATAATGCACACATATCATGTATCTTACGTCCGATCCGTTTCTTAATCTGTGTATTCTGATTGGATTCCAAATTGGCCATTAGAATGATTATGTGGGGGAGGGGCAGTTCTCCGCTATTGCCACCATCACTGTCTACCAAGAAGTTGCTACTGTGTATTCACTGTTCATCTGAATGGACCCGCACTTCATTGTCCAGTAGCCGTCTTGCGCGAGTATACAGACACTTCACATTTTTTGGGGAATTTGCCCCGTTGTGGATACGATTTGTTCGATCGGTGTGGTGTACATAGATCTTGGGGGGAGGGGAATAACATAATCATTCAAATCTGCTGACATCGCCATACAAATCTATGAAATATATATATATTCGGGAATAACAGGCAATATATAGCGATAGATGACTTTTAGACGGAGGTATTCCTGTTACGATAGCACATTTAAGTCATCAAAGCATTCTTTATTTCTTTTCTTTAGCCGTAGGAAGTTGAGGGACGTTAAGAATGTTTCCTCGAGGATCTCCTGTGCTGGTTGCTTTCATGTGATGGCCGACGGTCCTAAAAATAATCATATCCGTTCCCTTCCGTAGGGATAAACCCCCCCATGTACTCCATTAAAGTGGTCCGTCCTTCCGGATGCCATTACTGCGGACACAATAGGGTTTTCTCCATTATGCTCCAGGCTTCCATTAGCTTCCCCCCCCCTTTTGTTGCAATAACCATTGAATCGTAAGAATAATATACCTCGGTTTAAAATGCTGGTGGCTATGGAGGAAGTGCTGGGTTTTTGGGGGGTTTTTTTTGGTTACACCAGTCAGCCGGTCCGCCGTTATTTGTAGCGTCTGGTTCTGGTTTCATTAATATAGCAATAACTTGTGTCTGTGCTTTTTTTTGGTCGACGCAAAAATGTAAAACGTTTTATCTCATGTGTATCTTGCTAGTGACACGTGTAGAGCGTTAACGGCAAAAAAAAAATAAGTAGAAAAAAAAAAATGTCTTTATGATCTCGTCTGGGGAAAAAGTTCTCCTCGTCCACCGACCGAAATGTCTCCGGTCCGGACCCGACGGTGTCCGTTCTCTTGTAGTCTATCTTCGTAGGGTGTTTCGTGAACGGTTAAATGTGACGTCTAAGCATGAACGTAACACGAGTGTCGTCTGTTATACGAGGGCGACGGCGAGAGGTCCGCTTTGTGACGACTTCTTCTTCTGGATCCACCATCAGGCGTTGCTATCAAGTGTCCCGTTGACCAATGGAAGGTCCTCTCCAGGAACCTTTGTGTCTGCATCCTGTTAGAGTATTGTATTTTTCAACTTTGTTACTAATGTATCTGCGAACAAAAGCACTCCGGTAAAAACAAAAAAATCTGTTGTAAAATAGTATATATATAAATATATTTCTGTAATTTTTTGAGGCTCAGGGAGAAGCTAGCGTTTTTGTTTGTTTTTTTTTTTTCTTTCAAACTACTTTTTTTTGTCACTGTGACAGTTGTAAATAAAGTTTTGAAATTGCTTTCCAAAACCGGCAATGTTGTATTTATTTGCATGAATCCGCTATCTTATAAAATACCTTATTTTATAATTTATTTAAAGTCTACAATCCACGCCCTCCAGCAAGCTCAGTCTTGCAACGTTTTTACGTTTCTACTTAAAATGCACATTTTTGGATTTTTCCTTCCATGTATTTCTTGCAGATGTATATCCGTGCACAGTCATGTATATATTATAAACGTCAAGTCGAACCGAATCCGAAGACCTAACCCTTCCGCCATTAGGATCGCAAATCTCTTTAATGGAATCCGAGATCCTGAAATCTTATGATTTATCATTAAAAACTCCATGTTCTCAATCTAATATGGGTATTCATTTTCTTTGTCCTGTATGGCATCATTCCCACTTGCCCTTCCCCACCACCATTTTGCCTGTACTCTGTTGCCCTCTCCCCTCCCCCAATCAATTTTTATTTTTTTACACCCATATCTTCCTTTTCCCGCAATCAGTAACTCCGTGATCTGGTGCGCGACGGCTCGGGTCAAGACGGCTGCCTGGAGCACTTATTACTAATGGCTTATTGGTCAGATCCTTAAAGGGCAAGTCCCAAAAATATTCTCATTTTATTACAATAAACTCCCTTTATCTGCAGACCTGAGGGCCGCCGTTGCTGTCAGTCATGTGATATTTTGGGTGACTTTCCCGGCTCAAACACCACACTGAGCTGATGCTTTATGGCGATGCTAATGAAGTCAGTTAGTCAGTGTCAGGCTGGGTAGTTAATACTGGGCCGTTCTATGGTTTCCCACGTGCGGAATAAGGAGTCGGGGTGTTTGTGTAGGAGATCGGAGCTCAGATAACGGCAAACTTATACAAATGGTTAATATACACCGGTCTGAAAATATTATGGGGCCAAAATTAAGTAAACTTAGATAAACAAAAAAAGATTAAATCTCTTAACTAAATAAAACTTAACGGCACGAGAGTGAAAACTACAAAGTGGCTGTCCGTTCTTGGTGGGATCTCAAATGCTAAGGAGCACATGGGCTTTCTGGGAGGAGAACTTCATCTTGGTGCCGCATCTACTAGACAGCTTTACAGCCCTTACTGCGGGGACTGCCCTGACTGTACCAGATATCTCGGTGGTCTCACATATTTTGGGGTCTCTCCTATGAAGGTATCTCGGATCTCTACAATCCCTTTTCCTAAAATAAAGATACTGTGCGGAACCACGCGGTGACCCCCCCCCCTACCGATTCCTGCTCTCTTCTCCTTTGATCTTTTTATCTTTTTTTTTTTTCTTATTGCAGTTTTTAGAGCTCTTCTTCTGTGTGGCCCCCGAAGCCGTCTAGACGCTTAAATCCGTTGTAAGCCGGTGATACGCGGGATGCTCGGCTGTGGTTGCAGAATAAGTTTGTTGGTTGAATGACGATTTGCTTCGTTATAGAGCCGTGGCCGTTAAATCTGTTTCTCTAATTGAATAAACGGATCAGCGATGGCTTTCGTCTAGACCTGTTCCTTCTAAACAACCATTTCCACTCGCTCCAGCTGAAGATTTATTCCGTTGGAACTTTCTACGGCGCCTGGGTCTGGCACTTCAGGTGCTCGTGATCAACCTCGGCTAAAGCAGGAGAGCGGGATCTCGGGGCCGTGAAAATATTAAGGTGCCCGGCGTAGGTGAATACTATGAACCGATCTCCCCAACCGGCTCGTTAACGCTACGGAGGGCTGTGTCGAGTCAGCAAAGTCCTTCATTATTTCCTTCTGCTCCTACTTTGAAAAGGAAGCAGCAAGTTATGATGTCATATCCCGGCCCCCACTAGAAATGGCGGGTAGTCACCTCCGGCAATGGCTCGGTGTACGTTGCGGGAGGTATAAGACTCCCGTGCAGAAAGCTCTTCCATTAAATCACCGGACTGAGCGCATCTCCTGCTTACCGCCCGGAGCGTCCGTGTTCGACATCAGAGACTGATCTTTGGAACAGATACACCTGAAGTAAAGCAGGACTTGCAGCCTCAACAAACCGTAAAGTTGGGAATAGTCCAATGGTCATCCACTGTCAGGCTTAAAGAGTAACAGTACGACGGATCAACTTATCAACACAAAAAGTATCGGGCCAAAGACATATCTTTTAATGGATCAGAGTAAGAAGTAGCACCGTGGTAGCTTCAAAGACCACAGAGGCCCCTTTTTCACAGAATTTTATTCAGAAACTTAGAATATTCCGGCAGGTCAACCCCATTCGGCCCCCGTCTAGTCGTCTGTTTCCCCTGCTGTAAAGACTGAAACCTTAATCAGTCGTTGGTCTCGTCTTAGATTCTGGAGCCGTATGTCTATCCCACGCATGTTTAATCCCCTCACTGTATTACCCTCTACCACCTCTGCTGGGAGGCGGTTCCACTTATCTACTACCCTCTAATTGAAAGTCTCCCATTTTGTCAGTGTTTTTCTGTGTTACGCTCAGTCCAGGGCAGCTACGTCCCAACCACACAAACACAGTGCATGCGCAGACACGGCAAATGCGATTAATCTCCAGGACCCTGCATAAAGAGCAGAAAATCAACTCCCAGCTTCCAATCTCGCTTCCCAACGCAAATGCCCAAACATACTACTAAAAAGGTAGAACGTAGAAATCATTTTTTCCAATTGATGATAATAATTTAACTCTTTCAATGTGGTTTTCGTTTAGTTTGGAGCAGGAGGGAGTAGCAGCGCGGATCGAGCGAGTGAAGTCGTGGCGGTGCCAGTTACTGGACGTCATTGTTTTTGTTCCGTGTTCGTTGCTATGCTCGGTATTTCGCGTGTTATCGCCAGCTGTCATGTTTCTTAGACATCTGATTTGGTTAATGACGGACAGACATAAAAACAGAGGCCAGATTCTCTAAGTGCGGAGCTGAGATCTAAAAAATGAAAAATAATTCGAATTAATGATTTATTATTATTATTATTAATATATTCATTATAATAATGATCATTTTTATTTATTTTTTAAGAAATAATAACAAGAATAATAATTGTAATAATGGATTCTTCATGAAAATAATAACACTTATTGTTTATATTATTATTATTATTATTATTATTATTTTCATTTTAAATGGCATTCATCTAAAAAAAAAAATAGAATAATATAATATATTTGAATTCATATTATTTGCTGAGTATGCGCTGAAGTCTTGCTTTTTTTTTAGTGTTTTATTATTCTAGCAGCAACCCTGGAATCTGAATGTGAATGCTTTTTATACTTTTTGGGTTGTGTGCTCCCCTTTCTGTATCTTTTTATGGTTTTTCGGGTGCACATCCGACCACCTCCCCAGTAAAAAATTCACAATTTAAACTATACAAACGGAGCAGCCAATCAGCAACAGGAGACAGCATGCATGCCGAGAAATATGATTTGCTAAACACCATGTGACCAAAATGACATCCTCTAACGTGACATTACAGTGACATCACAAAACATATGTTGATGATGTGACATCATAACGCTGCCTTTCAGTGACATCACTGCCACCTTTTCCCCTGTAGGCATGAGACAGAAGGTTGGCAGTAATACTGGGCATTTTTTTTTGGTTTTGCCTATATCCCCCCCCGTTTCCATGGCTTCTGTAGTCTCTTGCCCTGTGACATTGAGGATCACAACTCACATGATGTTTAAGGACAAGTAACGCATAATGTGACGTTTTCACGCACTTTTCCTCTACTCTTTGCTTCCATTGGGAGTTACCATGGAAACAAACAAAAACGTGCGATTTCTGCAAACGCGCAAGAGCATTTTTCCTCCCTTGTACTAGATGAGTGTGTCTTCTTCCTTTTTGGAGGGAACTAGGGGGGCCACTAGACGGGGCCAGATGGGGCTGATGTCCCGGCAGATTCTATTTTTTCCTGTTAAATGATGTAAAGGTTAAAACCACCAGTGCTGGTCGGCCGTTGCACCTGTTATAGATTTCCTTGATGGGGCAATGTAACTTTTTCCACTGTTTGCCGTCGTTCGCCTTTATTTGCCGTCGTTAAGAAGCTGTCATCGCTGGACGCAGAATCGGGTAATAACTACGAGTTTCGAATTCCATCGGATCTCCTGCCGCGAGAACTGCATTCCGCCTTCTGCAAACAGCGGAACCTCAGCCCAGACGGGGGACGGGGGGGACCGAAACCGAGCCGGCTACAAGGACCCCCAAAACGGGGCAAATCTACTAAGCAGAGGGTCTTATCTGCTGTCAAATTCTACGTCTTTTTACAATAAACCCTTATGTTTAATCCGCATAAATATTTGTTTCTATCCTTTGTCGGCTCCTTCTGCTTCAACTGATGGTTTTATTTTAAAAACATTGTAAAAGTGGAATCTTTTTGTAAATAAATCTGTTTCAAAGTGCTATTTTTTTTCACAGTGGACGCACTCAATGAAACTTTTCTGGCCAACTGTGCTTCATCCACAAAGGTATAGAAGGTCAGAGACAGGGGCGTAAAATCATGGTTGCCCCTCTAAAGGCCACTAGCTGCGGTAAACCCTTAAAGATAGCGGCACAGAGAGGGCAGAGATCGTCTGATTGGATGATCTCACACGCTGTCTGATCCAGCATGCAGGAAGTGACATCACATCCATTTCCTGCATGCTGAATCAGTCTGCACAGAGATAGGCAAGCTGTTTGGGGGCTAAGATGGCACAAAGGAGCTGTTTGTGGGACATGTTGCTTGGTGAAGTAGGGGGGTATTTTAATGCCTGGGGCCCTCTGGTTTCTTGTGACACCCCTGGTCAGAGACCATCCATCCAGGACTTCTTTAATGCATGGTAAAAGGGGCCCCGGGCCCAGGATACCCACAGCAGCCGGCCCTTGGACCCCTCCAACACCCGCCACAGTCCATTGATGCAGGTCTGTGCAGCTACTGGTACAGACCTCCTAGAGCCCTAGGGCCCATTCAGTATAAAGATGGCCGTGCATCCACCTGGCATTTAATTATGATGTTTCACCTCCCCCCCCCAAACATTACTAATTTCTTAAATGACCCCGTTCCTCTGCTAAATGCTCTGACTCCTGTTTTTATAGGACATTTCCTACGTGCTAAGCCCGCCTATTTCTGACCCCAATGGAAGTGTACTTGTGATTGGTTTCAGCAAAGCTCCACAAGCTGTAACATGTTAGACAGGACTCTGTTGCTAAGCAGCACTGGCAAGTTAATTTACCTTCTAATGCTGCTTTTAGAAGGGGGGTGAAATGACCTGGACCTGCAGCTTCTCCTTTTATTTTGTTATATTGAAGAACTTATGGGGGAGGTGGGGGGGTCGCCTGGGGCACCCAGGGGGGGGGGGTTCCCTTTAACTATTATTAAAATGAATCAACTAATCAGACATAAGGATGGCTCGTGGCTCGCGTATCACACATTACATCTTTGGCTCATGAGCTCTCCAGTAAATATTTATTAAACGTAATAATAATATAAAAAGGAGTCAGAAGCGGACGTTGGGAACGTAACATTCGTCTTGGAAACGTATTCCTCAGGACACTGAAATGTTACCAGGTAACCTTTAAACGCCTATTAATAACCGGTGAAATCTGGGCTATTGTTAGGTACTATAGCTTAAAATACCAAATACCGCTCAGAGGTCTCTGTCTTCCCCTGGGCCGCGCGTGACGTTTCACTCATCTTTGTTCAGGAGATATTAATAGAGGGGCCGACGCAGAGACAATAAATTTGGGACTCGGTCCCACGATGACCTGTTGGTTTGGATCGAAGCCTCGGCAGTTCCAGCAGCCCGTGGGCCTGTTTAACACTCGGAGAGTCAGAAAGGACAAAGAAAGGACTGATCGCCCTCTTTGGAAGTGAAGAGGTTAAATATTGTCTCGCAAAAAAAAAAAGTCATCCATAGAGTCAGGTCGGGTGATTAAGACTAAGCCATTCTATTGTTCCCCACAAGCAGTATGATAAGGAGTCGGGGTGGGGGGTTGTCTAGTAGATTGGGGCTCGGATAACAGAGCGAGAACACATACAAGTCAGGTTAGGTGATTAAGACTGAGCCATTCTATTGTTCCCCACAGGCAGTATGATAAGGAGTCGGGGGGTTTGTCTAGTAGATAACAGAGCGAGAATCATACAAACGGCTGATACGCAGCTGCCTGAAAACATTATATTATGGGACAAAAACTACAAATGTTTTAATAATAAAATAATATTTTTAATCTGATATTAGTTATAAAAAGAACTTGTGGGCGTCCCCCTTTAAGTGTGTGCAAAAAACTAAACTTTACCTGTCCGTTTAGATCCAATATGAATATTTTTTGCCCCCAGAAGACTAAACAAAGATTTAGAAAAATTCCAGGCTTTAGTAACTCATTTTTCGCTATTTTTTTCATATAAAGGTGCTCCCCATTTTTTGATAAAACAGAACCAAAAAATTGCATGCAAGCAACGGGCAGGAATAAAAAATAATAATAATAATAATAATAATAGTGGAATCATACACTGATCCATTGTAGTTTTTTTTTTAGGATTGGAAATGAATTAAGGCTAAAACACAAGGTTCCGTCTATAGACCGCGGAATATAACCATATAAGGAATATATAGTAGATAGGATTATAGCCGGTTGAACCCATTCACCTCTGATCCGCATGTGTCATTAATTAGGGAGGCGTAGGCCAGAAACATGTGGAAATCATCGTTTTCTTTTTGTAAATAGGCAAAAGTCTTTTAGTTGCTCAATGGCTTAATCTCCCTCTTAAACGTACAACGTAGAAGGTTTTCTACCCCTAATTAAGCTTTACGTAGACCGACCCGTACAATATGACGGCCGATATCTCTCTTTTTTAGAGATTTTTGGATTGCCCCTTTATTAATATTTACCGAGGAAAAATATTTTATAACCTTAGCAAAAGAAAAATTGAATGTTCCTGCTTTTTGGACCATACCATTCCCTGCTAGGGTGACCAGCTTTCAAACTTTGGACCAGAATCTCTTCTACAAGTAAAGTAACTGTGCCCAAGCTGAGGGTCATCATCTTTGGGGGGGTTCACATGGCCCTTCATCCCAGAGTCTGCTGGTATGGCGGCTGATTACTGGATCAACTATTTGATCTCCAGTTGGCGTGGAAGCGGCATTATAGATGGTAAGTGTCTCTCCCCTAGCGTTAAGTTGCTGATTGTTGCTGATTGGTTCTTGCAGCCTTTGTAAGGGATGAAGAAGGAAGAGAACAGAACAAGAAACATTTTGCTTATTGGATCATTTAAAAAAAAATCCAACTCTTTGCGTCCGATGACTTCTTAGCAGCTCGTATAAATAAATACGTTCTGGACGTTCTGAACCTAGCTTGGTCTGAAGCTCTGATTTAGCAGTTTGACTCACGGCACTTAGTCACAATGTGACATCCTTTTGATATTTAAAGCCCGCCTTACGTTAAATGGATGATGAGGATGTGAGTGGAGAATACGGCACAGTCACAAGTTCATCGATGGCTGCTGTTGGGTAGAGGAACCAGAAAAGAGCCATAATTAGAAGTCCTTAGACCAGGGGGATCTACAGATACCACTCATAGAAACATAGAACCTGCCGGCAGATCGGCCCCATCCGGCCCCAGCTACTCACCCATCTCCCCTGCTGTAAAGACTCAAACCTTAATCAGCCCCCCTCCAGCTACTTGGCTTTGCCGCTGCATGCTCCCGCTTGCTGGCTTGGAGAAGGTTCCAATGGAGGGTCCGATGCGAGACCCTACCACACACCTGTGCGCACGCACAGAAAGAACTCCCATATATTTTAATAGGAGCGCTTTCTTGTCTTTTCTCAGAAATCCCTGCTTGAATAAAGGTGACATTCATTCAAAATATCTTTACCTTCTGACAACTCGTGTTGTCTATCATTACTAGAACCATTTGGATGCCGCCATCAATGACCTATCACTATAACCTTGAGATGGGCTAATAAAGGGTCAATGTTCTAGTTCTAATAATTCCACCCCCCCCCCCGGTAATGCAGACAGCGGTATCCGCATCGCGAGCTGTCATTAGACCGTCCTGTGCCGTTTCATGGGGCTGATTAATTAAACCGCGAGTTTTCCCGGACACTTCCATGGATCATCCCTGCAAAACAACACCAACGAATTGATATCATGACCTGCGTGCCCATTCATCACTCCTTAACACATGCAATCTCCTCCCGTTTCTATGATGAGAAAACGTCATAAAAGGATATGCAGGTAGGGGCGGCGTAAATTTCATGGAGAAAAGGGTAAATCGTGGAGTATATTCAATTCTAATTCCCTTTCGATTCAGAAAGTCATGTATTTTTGCAGCACAGATATTTGTATCAATCAGTCATTCCCGTGTATTATTTTACAATAAGCAATACATATGTATTAAAGACCATTATTATGCCTTCTTAATTCCCTGTTCTCAGGATCTACATGATTATTCCTCCCCATGAACTTATCTCTCCTGTTAAGTTGCTGATTGCTGTTGATTGGTTCGGGCAGTCTTTGTAAAGGTGTGGGGGGATGAAAAAAAGGAGAGAAAAACCCACTTTTGAGAACATTGCAGGGATTGGCCATGAGTGGTCGGGTTGCATCTGGTATTTGACAGCAATAAGCACGATTGATAACGAGGTGGCCCTAGCACTTTAAGGCCGGTGGCTGCCTGATGACGTAATTGTGGCCGGCGGCTAGATTCGCCTACTGGCCGAACGAGGCAGCACCCAGTCTGGTTGACCAGCAGCCCGCTGGGCCTTTTCCTGGTGGGCCAGATGGCAAGTCCATAGTTTACTTTGGTCATGCGCTGACCTCTGACATCCACCCACCACACACAAAGCTTTTGATACAATTGTTACCAGCCCTACAGGGGCAATTGCTATTCAGAAGAACAACTGAGTGCAACCAGAAGAAGACGTGTCCCCAGTGGTCTTCCTCTGATATCGATGAAGGAAGTATGTATTCCTTATATTTTAATCAAGAATATCAGGTTCAAGTTCGAGTGGCTTTGGTCACCCCGTCAAGAGGTTTATAAGGACCTCATGTGCAAACATGCCAGACACATCTCTATCTTTATTTATTTAATCTGCATGGACTACCTGTGTTTGAAACCCAAACCATGAAAGTGGAGGCTTTACTCACTAAAGCAGAACTTTAGATGAGAGCTGGGGTTTCAGCTTCCCGACTGCACTAGACATTGCGAAGGGGCAACTCCTCTGAGCTTCTGCTGCAGGAAGGGCTGAGCTTTCCCTGTATAATGTATAGTTAATATATAGAAATGTTTCCTACCACAACTGTCCTGCAAACCCACCTGCCAACTTCTGCTCCAAAAAAGCCCTAGACGCATTGTTTTAGTTGAAGCCGTGATCTTGGTGTTTGTAGAAGAACCTCAATGGACCACTGAGCCCTCGTTCTTCTTCTTCAGGGATTGCACCCCCAAACGGAATGTGACATCTTCAATCCCCTTCCAGCCAAAAGGCCAGGAGGAGGTCTGGATCTTCTCGGTCTCTCCAACTCTAAGAGGGGAACCACCAAAGTTTTCGGCCAGAAGGCCAGCCCACCTCCCCCCCACCAAAAACACAAAAAAGTGCCATTTCAGGCTTCACCCTCCATCTCTCAACCAAAACAGCAGGGCTGGCGGAGAAAAATAACAAGTTACTATATAACAGGTTTCACCTGAATCAGCAATTATGAATGAACGGCTATCAGCACAGGAGAGATTCGGGATTAGCATTTACAATACAGCGCTCACCTCTCTGAGCCGTAAAGATAATGATTTTATGACGGAAAAAAGTCATGACACCCAATCGGAGCGGAGATTGCACGCAGTCACTGCTCTTATGATACTTATTATATTATAAAAGATTTTGGAGGTTAGTGCGATGGAACTATGTATCAAGGCTGAAGCCAAACACATGTTTTGAAATCGCTGAATACATTACGTTGGTTTATAGAGCGCCAGACGGTTCTGTATTACAATAAGGGGACAGCGAGTGGGCATCTTCCACCTGGAGTCACCTTTCTCACCAGCATCGAACTAGCTATCAGGCTTACCAGGCGAGCCGCTGCACAATTCTTACCCTCCTCCCAAGCCAAGTCACATGATATCCATTGTACAGCACTAAGGAATATGATGGCGCTATATAAAACAATATATAATAATAATGATAATGTATTAATATAGCCTGGGGTCACCGGCTCCATACACATGAAACCCATACTGTGTTTCTACATCCTGGTCCTTCTGTTGATAATGAAGGCTGATGGTCACCAAGCAGGGGGTTACAAAAAGGGAAAGCAGTATTATAAAAAAACATGATATATCTGTAATTAAAGCTAATCTGAATAAGGACACCTGTATTCAAGCAGGGGTTTCAGTTGTGATACCCAGGAATGGGAAAGGGTAGAAAAACGATTCAAAGATTTTAACCATCAGAGTGCCAGTTATGTACGTGGTATGTAGCTATCAAAAAAAAAAGCGCCAACTGCATATCACGTAGACAGCGGCTCTTTGGGATCACCCTCTCTGAGATCGCATGTTACTGTAGGGGAGTAGAGGCTTCACCAGCTCCTGAGCTTTCTTACTTCCTTCCTGTGGAAGTCTTGGGGGTTTAATAATACCCACGAGACTTCCTGTAAAGAGAAAAGCCGGGCTTTAATCTTCAATGGCTTTATAAGATTAAAAGAGCTGCTGATTGGTCACCGACTGACAAGAAAAATAAAGAGATTAATGGCCGACGGGCAGTTTGAGTCTGGTGATACAAGTGAGAAAATCAGCAGCTGAGATGCTCCGACTGTGTGCCCCTTTTACCCCGAGGTTAGGATAAAAGCCCTGAGGTTCAGGGGCAAACCCTGAAAACTCCCAGGTATACACATTTCTATTAAATGTTTACGATGTCTGCATTACAAAAGCTGCAAAGATACATATTTTTTTCTCTTAAAAGTAACACGTATTTTTCAAACTTTAGTGCACACCGTAACTCACGCTAACCCTACACCCAGAACCAGCTCCTGTCCTGTCCGCGCAGGCATCAAATCACTGTAACTGCTGATAAATAAACATTGTATCCATGTTTAAATACCGTGGCATGAATTTATATTGTGCTGTAAAGGATATTTTTCTTTTTTTTTTCCATTACCACTCCAGTTTTGTTTGCTTTAAGTGTTTTTATAGGACCGTCTAAAGCACAAAGAAACGAGTGTAATATAAGTATATGACGTTACTATTGTCACTTGTTATACATTAACAGCTGCGGCTGCTTCTAGAGTGTTTATTATTGTCTTAACGTATCATGCTTGTTAAATCATTACTTTTGCCCGGCAAGCGTGCGCGGAAAAACACGGCTGCCCTCCCTAGGAAAGAAGAAATTGACCCAAAGACCCGAGGAAGCATGGCTTCACCCCAGGGCCGGACTGGGGGTAACAAGGTGGCCGTAACACTTTAAGGCCAGCAGCCACCTGATGTAGGTGCGACCAATGGCTGTGTGCGGCCGCATGCTATGTTTCTATGCCACCCTAAATGCCAGATCGCCAGGCGCTTGGCAGCTTCACCTGGAGACTCCAGCTCAAAACTAGAGAGTTCCTAGGACCTCACTCACAGTAAGGGGCCACCGACCTCTGGGTCGGTCCAAACTTCTTCATACAGGGCTAGTCTGACTCGGTGTAGCCCAATCGTCGGGACAGGAGTGCTATTGAGTGACCTTGGAGTAACAGCGCAGCTCCAGGCAAGGTAGGGGTGACTGGTAGAGTGAGGTGTGATAGAGTGAGTATGTTTGAGTGTATGTGTGTTTGGAGTGAGTGTGTATTTGGGTGTTAGTGTGTATTACCAAAGGGGCAAATGGGCCACTCAGTTGTACCTGCCCCAGGGCCAGAAGGTGCTAGTCCTCTCTTGTTGATGAGCTTGCCTGGGTCACTTGAGTGTCCCTTTAAAGTTTAACTCGCTGTGCAAGTGAAAGAAAGAAATGAATTTCAGTCCGCTGAGCCTCGGTGGAAATGCATTTCCTGTCTATTGTATTTTTCCACTGTTACTCCTTGTTTAATAAATGCTAATCTCACAGAAATCTTTCTCGTCTTTCAGGAAATCCACAGTGATTAAAAAGCATGCGTTTAAGGAAGGTATAATTTCACTTTCATGTTTTAGGAGACCAGAGGACCTGTCATAATCAATCACCCTGCAGAGAATGGACAGCTAAGGATTCTGGGTACTGACATCGTTTTATTCGCATCTGTTTCTTCATCCTAAATATTAAGTATCCCTAAATATGAAGGCGTTTTGACCGCTCGTTTCTCATCAATGGTCAACTCCTTAAATCTCATCTTTACTGGGAACTCGAGGTTTGACCTGGAGTCTCTGGGTGAAATGGTGCTTCTCAGAGTCTCCTGGTCACTGTCCTCTCTGGGCAAGGGAGCTGCATTAAGCCACACCCACTGCCCGCCTAATTCTCCTCCTACTCCTCATTTAAGGAGCTGACCTTGTCCTCTTATGTAGCCATTTCCCCAGAAGAGGGAGAGCTCCGAGTATCCTACCCTCTCAGTCATTCTTCCGGTACCTAGTGATTCGGTAGCTGAATATCTAACATCAAAAAGGGATGTTGTAGGTGACTAACCTGCTACCTTGCATGAGATTACCTAACTTGTCTTGGTGGAACAAGCCAAATGGCAAGTGATTGAGGTAAATTAGAGCAATGAGAGTGTGGCAGCAGCAGTTTAATGTTGATAAATGTAAAATAATGCACTTGGGACGTAGAAATCCCAAGGCGGAATATAGCGTTGAGGGCCCCATTCTGTCAGTGACAACAGAAGAGAGGGACTTAGAAGTAATTATTTCTAAAGACCTAAAGTGTAAGCAGACAATGCAATAAAGTAATGGAAAAAGCAAGCAGGGTGCTGGGTTGTATAGCAAGAGGGAGGGAGTTCTGATACTCTACAGATCTCTGGTCAGACCTCATCTAGACTACTGGGGGCAGTTATGGAGACCCCCATCTCCAGAAGAATATTGACATTCTGGAGCGAGTTCAGAGGAGGACGACTAAAATGGTGAATGGTTTGCATTATAAGTAATATGAAAAAATAAGGGAGCTCAAAATGTCCAGCTTGGGGGAAAGAAGAGAGAGAGGAGATGGGATAGAAGCATTTAAAGGGATTTAACAAAGTACAGGAGGCAAGCTTATTTCAAAAGAGGTCATAATCAAAAACTGCAGGGTCAACGATTTAGATCTAATGATAGAGCGCTAAATAAACAGGATGGGCAAAAAGCTATCCTGAATGTAAGACAATATCAAGGACTAATTAAGGTCTGAGTCCTACATCAGGAAAGTACGTGCAGACGAGACGGGGTCGAATGGTTCTTCTTATCTGCCATCAAATTCTATGTGAGAAGTAGTGGGTACCACCAGAGGAGACCACCGGGACAACCAGTATTATTACTGTGCCACTGTGAGGATCCAGAAACACACGTTAAACACCACAGCTATTTTTATTTGTAGTTAAATCGCTAATAATCCACTAATTGGATTACTCAATTGGATCAGCAGACTGCTAGCTCATTTAATGACATGTTTAACCCTTATATTCCGGTCACGGTACCCGTCGTGCACTCGTGGGCGCGGAGGCAGCCAAAGCACGTTAGTCGCCTGAACCTTGTAAATTAGTTGTTAGGCCATTTTACGGAATGGTTGAGGTTTCCACAACGACTTCTGAGATTGACGTCTCACAGCGTACAGCGACCAGGATCTGGAGGTCATCCAGGAGAACCATGGGAAGTTTGAGACTTTTCTGGTGAGAAACATGAAGTGTGCATCTGGGTGAGCTGCACTGACCCTCGTCTTTTTTGCAGAGTCTTCTTTGTAAGGCTCTCTCAGGTTGTACGTGACCCCTATATAGCACACATAACATGTTATAACAGCCCCAAATTAGTTCAGATTTCCTCCCAACCACGTTTCACCACTGTTGGCACTGCTTCCTTTGGTCCTCTGGGTCCGTTCCCTCTCTCTCTCCAAGCAGTACCGGTGTTGGTTGTGGCCATTTCCCCATCCCATTTTTTTATACTCATGCCCACTTAAGGCCAACCAGGGCTAGTCCCACCGCTATGCACAGCTAGGACACCGCAAGCCCCACATCCGAGCATGAAGAACCCCACCTCCACTCCTGGCTGGTCATCAGGAAAGACTGAGAGATCTCATTATGCATGGCCTGGAGAGATAGAGGGGATGGGATAGATACATCTAAAATTATAAAGGGTTTTTACAAAGTACAGGAGGGGAGTTTATTTCAAACTAGGATAGGTGTAAGAACGAGAGTCCATCATCTAAAACTAGAGGGTCTGAGGCTTAGCTGGAATGGAAGGAAATTTTACTTTACTGAGAGGTTGGTAGATAAGTGGAACAGCCTCCCAGCAGAAGTGGTAGAGGGTAATACAGTGAGGGTATTAAACATGTATGGGATAGACATACGGCTCCTGAATCTAAGATGAGACCAACGACTGATTAAGGTTTGAGTCGTTACATCAGGAAAAAACGAGCGACTAGATGGGGGCCGATCTGCGGACAAATTCTCTGTTTCTATATTAAAACCTGCCATGGTTTACCCAAGACTGGAGAGATAATGAGTGTGAAGGAACTTGTATTTTTACTTTATTGGTTTGTGTCAAATAAGGATTTAATCACAAATAATGGCAATTTAGGCCAGGAGGGGCTCTACAAAACATTGAAAAGCCGTTCCTTTGCAAATGGTGTAGCTGCCATCTACCACACTGAGCACTGGGATATGACGCCATGGGACGCCAAGCCACCTGAGAATCTGGCTCCGGCTACCTGGAGCCTCCCCTGGGGGGATGCGTGTAGGAGGTCCCACGGACATCAGTGGGGGCCGTTCCCGCTGACGGTGCGGGGCACATGGGATTGCTGGAGGGGGTCTGCTCCGCGTCCCGGAGTTTGCCCAGAGAAGTTCACCCGGAGAAGTGGCGATTCACACTGAGTCTCCAGCCAAAACCCGGAGAGTTCCCAGGGTATGACCATATCCCGGCACAGTGTGCCACGTAGGAAGCTCACTATCGAGGCGGTGCCGGTAAGTGGTGCACCGGAGAGCCTGATTGCCCAATGGCAATCAGCCACATGATTATGCGGTAGACGGGCTACAGCCCTAGAGCTGGTGAGATTAGGAGAGAATAAATCTCTAAACATATCTCCTGCAAGCCAAATAAATGGGGGGGGGCAGGGAAATGTTTATGGGGGATTCTGTTTCCTTTCTGTCTCCCTTACAGCTCTGGAGCTGCAGCTTCTACTGAAGGTAAGTCATTTACATTTTTTTTTACTTTATGAAATGTATATTAAAGTGATTTAACACGCATGTTCTGGCTGGGACACTGGAGCGGCCCTTTAAACTTACTCCGGTGTGTTTATGTAGCTTTTTTTTTGCACAGCATTAATTATTGAGTGGAAAAAATGGAGGGGGGGGTAGATAAGGTGTTTTGGAGGAAGCGGGGCAGCCGCAGAGGAAGCGTACGTTTCTAGAATATTTTGCAGCAAGACTGCAACTCATCTGTGCAGCTGCAGCTCGGGTAACCATAGCCGCCTGTTAAAAATAACAGAGGAAGTTAGAACGAAGAGTTGTGTCTTTCTGTTCTGTTGTCACAACACACCAAAGACTTTAAGCACAGGAACGTTTTACGGAACGCGCGGCATGGAGTGGAAAATGATTACGAAAACACAGAGAACGCCATCACGATCATGAAAATGTTATGCAGTCTGGGCAGCGACTTAGTTACCCAGAGCAGCACCCTCTGCTGCCCCCTCTTCGGTCGCCGTCCATACTGCTGAGCGCCCAGGGTATGATGTCATAGCCCAGCGTTCTTAAAGGCACACTGTGCACCTTGTAAAGCGTCCTATGGGGGCTGGTTTTGCCGACTCAGCGCAGCCCCCCCATACTGTAAATGGGACAGCTGGGGAGATCAGAGACCTCCCTTGAGTAGCAGCACAGATAAGGGGCAAATCACCAAAGAGGGCGATCCATGCCCGGTTTTCCAGCAGATGGGCTGCGGCCCCCCCTCAACCTGTTGCCTTGGGATACGTTACTGGGCCTACTGTCAGTGGATTAGGTGCAGAACCAGTCAAGTCTCATCAGTAGGACCTCCATCTATACATCTACCCAACATTTAAATGGCCGAAGAAGGACACTTTAGCTTTAAGGGGTGTTATTTGTAGGGCTTTTCCGAAACATTTATTTGACTTTGTGGCCTATAGCTATCCATGTGACTGAGTGAGATGATTAGAAGAAGAATAATATATTCCAGTTACACAATTTACATAGAAACATAGACTCTGACAGATAAGAACCATTGGGCCATCTGTTCTGACCATTTTCTCAGCGGAGAAAACCTCAAGCCTTATTTGGACCTTGACCTCTTCTTATATTTAGGATATATATATACGGTATATATATATATACTCCAATTTTGCAGCAGTGAGGATCAAAGGCTGAAAATATGTACAGAGGCTTAGATGAGAGAACAGTCTCCCAGCAGAGGTGGTAGAGGTTAATACAGTGAGGGTATTAAACATGCATGGGATAGACATACGGCTCCTGAATCTAAGACGAGACCAACGACCAACTTTACAGAAGGACAATTCCGTTTCCATTATAGCTGCCTTTTGGCCCAATACATGATTCCTGCTTTGTCCAAAGACTGCATCCTGCATACCCCCCCCAGAATTTCAGGGGGCATCTTCATAGGGGACATGGTTTTGAGGTGGGGCGGCGCTAGTGATGGAAAGAGTTAAAGGCAGTGCCAGCACCAAGCAATTTACTTATTCTAACCATCGAGATGTAGTGAGGCAGAATGTTCGGGTATGACATCACACAGCTTCAATATGTGGTAAGGGGGCCACGTCGTAGTTGCTCCAATGGCGCAGACCTCAATCAATTTCTCGGCTCGGTGGTATGGTCAAGGGGGAGTAGAGGATTTCCCTCACCAGCCCTTGAACCCCAGGTTGGTCGGAGGGACAGTGCCCTAAAATCGTGACTATCTTATTGAAAGCAGGGTACTTGGGAGGTATGCATGTCCACGTGTACATGTTCTGTACATCTGTACAGCTTAGGGTTACCTAAGCAAGAAGATCGACCAGCCACCATTTCCCGAGTCTATGTTTAGCAGCCGGGCTGTGCGCAGGTACAGGTTCCGTACGCAGAACGTTCGGCTCATTTCTAAATCAGTCTTTGTGTTACGGGAAGAGGTATTTAGCAAGTTTTGTTTTTGTAATCGGAATGAGGAAGACATTTTTTCATATTTCTCAGTTCGAACCTTTACTCTAAAAAATGTTTTTTTTTAGGTTTTGAGCGTTTAATTGTTGTACGTTGACAGATGAAGTGTAACCTGCTGGCTATCCCTGCCCAGAGATGGACCCTTGTAGTTACTTTAACTACAACTCCCAGTATGCAGTGGGACTACTACTCCTACAATGTAGCCAAACTACATTTCCTAGACTGTTTAACCATTTAATGCCATTTGGTTCTTGCAGACTGTGTTCTTTCAATTTTGCCTGCCATCAGAGTTTGTCAAATTTGTCTTTAGTTGAACTTAAGAAGCTTGTCCCGTTTCTGTGGCAACAGCCTATCTGTGCCTGTTTTTATATCTCATGAGAATTAAGCATTCCCTGAAAATGCATGGATGAGGTAAAATGTAACGCAATTAAATAACTATGCCTGGGAAGGGAGCCAATTGGTTGATGCCAGAGGAGGCCCCTGCAGGCGACCAATAGACTCACTCGCACGGCCCTTTAACTGCTGACGGCGCAGCTTGGCCTGGGGAGACCATGGTCTTCCCGCTCCAAGAGTTAAAGGTCCGTACAAGCGACTCTATTGCTCGTTCGTACGGACATTTAACTCTTGGAGCGGGGAGACCTGTGGTCTCTCCCGGCCAAGTTGCGGCGCCAGGATTTGAAAAGTCTGTACGAGCGACTCTATTGGTCACCAGCAGGGCGCTCGTCTGCCATCAGCCACTGAAGTACAGGTGCACTTCATTGGTTGATGGCAGAGGAGGCCCCTGCAGGCGACCAATAGAGTTGTTCTTACGGACATTTAAAATCCTGGCGCCAAAGCTACTGCGTAGTACGTACCGCGTTAACTCCGTATTAACCCCTTCTAAAAAAATGGAAAACGAACACGAAGAATGTACACGAATATTCTCCCAAACAGAACACAGGAACGGGTGAATATTCATGGAATATGAAAATGTTTCCCCCTACATAGACAAACACAAAGAGTTGGCCAGCAACCCAAGTCTAGTTTCCCCCAAAAAACGGTCCTTAATACAGGCTCCCGGACCCCAAACGTAAACTTCTCCCGAAACCTGTATGTTGCTATCTATCCTTACTATGAAGAAGTCCCGTCTACTCGTGTTTACAGAATATCAGCGCCTCATGTGTATATACCATGGGAGGAGCCATCTTAACTTCCCTTCCTCAGAAATGTTTTGTATTGGGGGCAAAATTAGCCCCACCCAATGGGCGTGGCAAAGGCAGAATGAGGCAGGACATGATGGGGGAAAAAAGCTGGACAGGGATAACATACGCCACTCATACCAATGCCTGGGCATCAGCAGAATGAGGGTGAATATTGACAGGGTTAACATGACAATTGCCCCCTCCTGCCGACACCCACATTCCTCCTCATTAACATCCCTCCCCCATTATTATATGGACACTCTGGCCGTCGTATGCACATATGATGTTTGCGTGTCCCCTGTGGAAATGCACGTGTGACCCAGTCAGTCTGTTCCATCCCACTATAACTGGGTTGTCATGGACACTGAGCATCCCCCTCCCCCATCACAGTCACTGGACTTCTGTGAGCCAATCAGGAGCTGATTGTGGCAACTGTCAGTCTCGCGTGCGATTGCTATGGTGCTCAGCAGGTGAGAGCAAATAATATCCCCCCTCTAGAAGCTTCTGGAACAGGAAGGGCAGGAGAGAAGTGAGCAGGGGAGTGAGGAGGGCAACAACATGACTAGCAGGCCTAGAAGTCAGCCTGTCAGATGGCCTGAAGAAGCTGACGTTCCCCATGGTGGTCCTGAGCCCTGCAGAGTATCTCAACACACAGTATGAGTGACACGAGAGCAGAGCTGCAGCCAATCAGTGGCGAGAACTGTCAGACCACGGAAGAGACAGGGAGCTGCAGCTTCTACCAAAGGTAATTATTTGCTGAGGGACATTGAACTGTCCCTTTAATACCAGCGGACATAGATCTATTCTAACAATTGTCTTTTTTTTTCCTGACCAACGTGGTCCGATTCCTCCAAGCATTTCAAATTCATCAAAGAGTAGCGGGAGGTTGTTTTTTTTAGAATTTCGACCTAATTCTTTGCGGTTAAAAAGATTCTCTCATAATATTCCAGGATTTCTTTTTGTCCTTTAACCTCACAGCGTGCAGCAAAGCGTGCGCATGGTTTTGCCGTTGAAAGTAATTAATCACCTTCCGCGTTTAATTGTCGGATTCGCCTGTTTAATGACATTTTGCTGCTCGGCCTTTTGAAAGGAGGATTAATCACAGAGGTTAATGTGAATTTATCCCGTCATCCCCTGGAGGTCTGTGTGTTATCCGTACCCAAAATAACCGGCGCTTCTATCCCATATAGGACTGTCCCCAGATGCCCCCTTCGGAGCTACAAAGGTCAGAGATATGATGTCATATGCTGATGCTTCATGACTTAAAGGCTTGGGACAGTCTTTATGATGGGAACGAGTTGGTTGAGGAGATCCAAGGTCTCCCTTGTAACTGGCCTATTGACGAGCGGCACACCTGGGGGCTTTTGCCGTTTCCCTGGACTTGCCTCTCCAGGCCTAGTTGGCCTAGGCCAGAACAGGTCACTTTCTGGTCACTTTCACGTAAATTTTCATCAATACTCCTTATTTCTGGGTTGTACCAATATTGGGTGTTTAAAGGGAAACACCATTTTTTTTTTCTGTAGGCAGACAGTAAGTAGTTGCAGTCGATCGGCAGGCTGCAGAAGTGAGGTCTGCAGCATGCGCGGCCTGTCTTCTGCGTGGCCCCGTCGGGCTTCAGGAAAGTCTGTGACGCGCCACAGGGGCAGGTCCATGACGCTCAACTAGGGAAGGGGGAAGCCTCGCGCCGCGGTTCTGAAGCACCACAATGTTGTCCTTTTGTGTGTATCTAGTGACTTCTGAAGCTGTGTTTTGACTCCTGGCCTGAGTGACTACTCTCTGCCTCGTGATTTTGTACTTTGATGACCTGATCTGTATGTCTGGCAATCATGACTACCCTACTCAGACCGATATATAGATATATGTGTGTGTTTATATATATGTGTATGTATATATATATATATATATATATATATATATATATATATATATATATATATATACAGTGAAGGAAAAAATAATTTGATCCCCTGCTGATTTTGTACGTTTGCCAACTGACAAAGACATGATCCGTCTATAATTTTATAGAATAACGCATTTCAAATTAGTTATAAACTGATTTGCATTTTTCTTGCATGGACTGATCAGTTGGCAAACGTACAAAATCAGCAGGGGATCAAATAAGTTTTTCCTTCACTGTATATATATATATGTTTTTTTCGGCTGTCAGTTCCTTTTTCCCAGTATGATTTACCAGTAAATACAGGTAGTAGCCGACGTCAGACGCCCCGTACTGGATGCCGGAGAATTGTTTCTATTTTTACAATAACACGTGACTTGCCTAAAGATGCCATTTGCAACATTAATATTTACACAATCGCGCTGTGCCCTGCGTCACAAGCAGCGATCGGTGCCGTGTTACTCTCTCAAAGAGGCTTCCAGGTCGTGAGAACTGGCTTCACGGATGGCAGAGGATCAAGGCCCCTGGGAATCAGCGTAGCTAAATGGACAGGGAGCATGTATGTGTGTGGGTTAGTGCATGCTCAGGGCATGTCCGTGTTTTGATTGGGGTATGTTAATTGAGGGGGTGGGAGACCCTAGGTGATATAAGGTGCCCTCTGGGTGACCCCGGTCACTGTCCTTTTTTACAGACACGGCCAACAGTCTTACCTGCTTCCCACCCTCCCTCCCTATTTTTTGTGTACTAACTTTCTTTCTTTTGTCACAGCTGGCGGTTTGTGTGTCCTTGCCGGTCTGGTTTTGGTAAGTGATGGAGTTTGGATGCTGGTGTAATGGAAGCTCAATCCTCCCCTAACCTCTGGTGTTTTATTGGACGTGCCCACCGAGCTTGTTGGACGGCTGGTGGTTAGCATTGGTGGTGGGACAGCGAAAGGTAGCTGTCAATTTGGTTTGGACGAGGGGGGAGGTGAGTACCTGTGGTCTGGATTGTGCAGTGTGAGAGGCCGGCAAGGACGAGGTTAATTCGGTTCCTGTGTTGGTTATGTTTTGAATATGTTATGGTAATGTGTTATGTATATTTTGTATATTTGTATTTATTGGTTATTGTTTATCATTCTTATTGGTTTATGGTGTTTTGGGCCAACACAGTGTTTTATGGTTTTATAATAAAATTGTGCTGTGGCCTGCTTTATCCAATTTCGGTCTCCGTGTCGTTATTTGGTGGGTTAAACTGGTATGGGGTTACAATGCACAATACACACTACCTACATACATGGGTAGGTGAGTACTCGTGTGAAATTTTTTAGACTTTTTGCAACAAATATTACATAAATATACTTTACAAACATCTGAAAATAACATCAGGCTGTAAGTATATAGTGGGAGTGCCCCTTTAATAGATATATATATACTACCATTCAAAAGTTTGGGGTCACTTAGAAATGTCCTTATTTTTGGAAGAAAAGCACATTCTGGCCATTAAAATAACATGAAATGGATGAGAAATCAAGTGCAGACGGTGTTAATGTTGTAATATTGTAGCTGGAAATGGCTGATTTGTAATGGTTTTTAATCTCTTTATAGGCGTACAGAGGCCCTTTATCACTCCCATCACTCCTGTGTTCCAAATGCCTTTTATCACTCCCATCACTCCTGTGTTCCAATGGCCCTTTATCACTCCCATCACTCCTGTGTACCAATGGCCCTTTATCACTCCCATCACTCCTGTGTTGTAAGGTGTGGCTAGAGAGAGAGGGAGAGGGTGTGTCTAGACCAGGGAGGGCATGTTTGGATCAGGGAGTGGGTGTGGTTGGGTGGGACAGTCTACAGAGATTAGAGGAGCCCCCCTAAACGGCCCTTGATCGCCACTGCCCACAAAAGCGAGGCAGTAGGGCAACAAATCGGGACACTCGTGATGCATGCATACACTCCTCACCAAGAGAATTTCAGGCAGGATTCTTATATTATAAAGAAATGGGTATTTTAACATTTTCCATTTTTTTGCTTTTCAGTGCTTTTCACTGCATAGTAAGATATCTGCTGCACCAATGATCTGATTTCTTCTTTATCCACATCTCACGGTGGTCACTGCAGGGGCAGAGATGTCACAAGGATTGTGGCCTCGGTGGCTGGGTGAAGACCCCGGGATTATCTGATATTTTTTTTTATTTTATATATCTCAATTTTCTCCTCCATTTGATTAACGTCAACATTGCTAAGGCTGGTACTTCCTGTTATGTTACATTGTGGTAAGAAACTGTTCACCGCACGCAAGAAAAAAATGTATAGAAATATTTTTCCCATCTTAAAGTGACAGATTTTTTTTAGTAAAATAAAATAAAAATGATCTCCACCACTTAAAGACCAAATAACATTTTAGGTCTTTGTAGCAAAAAAAAAATTGCGTCACTGGCGAATTTTACATTTAAATTAAGATTCTGTGTTTTTAACTAAAACAATTACTTTTTACTTTCCCATTTTGAACTTCCAATGAAATTTCCTCTACCCTTTGCGTGTTCGGCGGAGCAGCAGGGAAAAGTCAGTCCTCACTGCTGTATCGCAAATGGACTCCCTGCTTGAATACAGGTGACTTCACCTCTTGACAAGTCGTGGTTTTCATAAGGAGCGTCAGCGAATCATTGCAGTGGAATATTTGTGACGGGCTGATTAAGGGTCAGTACTTGAAAAAAAGGCATTTAAGTTTATTTAGGGAGATCTCATCTTCGGTGCTGAACCTCGTTCAGAAATATTCTATTATTCAGGTTTATTTTTTAGAATCTGTCCAATTCGCTCTCTTGTTGCCTCTATATTTTGAAATGTTCTCTCCAGGCTTGAATCCTGAGTCTTTACAGCAGGATAAACGGGCGACTAGACGGGGGCCGAATGGGGCCGATCTGCCGGCAGATTCTTTGTAACCAGGATTTTATTCACACAAGCTTCACATGTCAATAGAATAAACTGAAACTAACCAAGAGCGGACCAAGGACGAGACAACCTTAATCATCATCTGAAGCCATCACGTTGAGAACTGACAGTTCGTATCTTATCTTCTCCAAACATTAGACGTCACATTCCACGAAATCCAAATCACGCTTCCGTTTGCCGATTACAAAGTCATCAAATCGACGATAGCAGCCCAGGTATCCAGTGCTGGTTTAAGGATGAAATATTATGTGTCAGGATAGTCTTTTTGATTAACAAAAACACTACGAAATGCTTAATCTTGTTGTTAAGGAGAAGCTGCAGCCCCCTCCATGGTCCAGTTTTTGCACCACTGATTGGCTGCTTGAAGCAGCCAACCACTAGCAGAAAAAAGTGTTGCTTTCAAAATCAATGGGAGCGCTCGACCTCAGTGACTCTCATCGAGCCGACTCTGGAGCTGACTGGTGGTAAGTATATCACAGGCCGCACATTATGTGTTTGGCCGAACACAACTTTTGGAAGCCAAAAATCTTCAATTTAATACTGGAGGATTCAGGGGCCTGCTGGACCAGTAAAGAAGGGAGACATGACTGCTGGCCTAGGCCTAATGGCTTGTCAGTGTTCTCCTTCCTCATTGGGTGAGCCTTGCAACATTGTTTGGTCTTGTTTCATGGGTCGGGTGTATGGGGTCCGGTTGTTTTCCAGTTTCTTTCTCTGTTTGGCCGTCACAGCGGCGGTGTTGTCCCCCATCTGGCCAGGAATTGTCCTGAAGATGGCTGATGGCATCGGACGGGCTAGGACTCTTGGTGCTCGGTAGCTGGCGGGTCATTTCAGTTATGTGGTGGGGTTTTACTGTTTGGGCTATAGGCCTAAGCAGCCATGTAGAATCCAACCATGCGTCCCCACGGTTTTCAGAGATTTTTTCTTTAAAAACTACATTAAAATGTTAATAGAGATGCTTAGAAAAAGAGTCCTTCCATTCTTCCAAAGCTCTTCCTCTATGTATTACATCACAGCAGTCTAACTATCTACAGCTGCTTCCAGTCCCTTTTAACCCCTTAATGACAAAGCATTGTACGGGCTCAAAATGCATCGTTTTCAATGGGTTTTTAGGGACCGCCCATTGTCCTTAAGGGGTTTTAAACTAATAGCCCTTCGACCAAATACCCCTTCTGTGCTAAACAGGAATAGGTTTATTTAACATGTATACAGGAGTAGGACGTAATAATTTAAGTATTTGGGATAGTTGGGAAAAATGTGTAAGTGGAACACCTTTAAAAGCATTGGGTTTCTATTGATTTCAATGTAGCTTTTTTAGCGTACTTGAGGTCATTAAATCAAGCCCCCCGTAACCATAAACTTTTTTAATGAATCTGACCTTTTATAGCCATATGGTTTTGAGACATTTTATTTGGTAGAATAAAGACAATTTGGATGATTTTCCAAAAATGGTAAGAAATATAAAGAAGGAGATGTTTAGCGGACATTCTAAGCAAATTATAGTAATACAAAAAAAAATACAGTGAAGTTCTGGTCATTTGATTATAAATCGTGGATGAATATTAAATCCAGTATTTTTTCATTTTGTATTTGAAATTCGTTTGATAAATAAATGTAAAAAAAAATAAAAAAAATTGTACCTATTTCAATAATCTCATGAGTGCCAGAGTTCATTTCAGATTCGTTCTTCAGAGACGCGCTGAAATAATTGCATTTGTAAATTTCGATATACAATTTTTAATCTGAGTATTACTGTTCGTGATGCCGAAGGTGCAGCAAACAGCAAGCGAGATAATCCTGACATCGGTAAAATTCCAGCTCTTTCAGCCATTACGGCTTCAAAATCATAAATAAATAGATTATACCTACTGACTGTTCTGGAATTAGAAATTAAAGTGAAATACCAGCAGCCATCATTACATTTATTTACTAAAGCTCCCCCATGAATGGTGCAGCAACAATAAACAGCATAACAATGGGGAGGAATAATCAATCATGCAGAAACAGGAAGTTAAGATGGCTGCTCACATGGTATATATCGAAGCATACCTGGGAACATCCAAGCTCCAGCTATCTGGAGCCCTCGCTTTGAGCACAGAATGTTTCCTTTTCTCCGCAGAGCTGTCTTATTCGTGCCTCCTGGAGCACTTCCACATCTGAGAGGAGCCTCTGAGTGCACCATGGGGACAAGCTCTCCCTCATTCCTCTAATCGGGGAGAGATTGCCCCTGTGGTGTGCACCCAGAAGCCACCTTGTGTGGAATTGCTTCAAGAGACTTCTCTGGGAGAAGCGGATCGCTGGAGAAGAAAAATGAAATGAAGACACCGAGAACACGAAGAAGAAGGAGAATACGATTAAAACGAGAAGCGCCACTGGGAAGTACCAAGTGGATGAAGTCACTGTTCACTTAGTTTGAAGCAAGCTTCCCCGTGCAGTATCACTGCTGAAATCGCACATTCGAACAAGAAGAATCTCACCTACCAAACAGGGCCATATTGACCCATTAACTTTTTAAATACCATAGGATGAACTCTGTGGGCTATTTATTGCCCATGTGCTAACTCAAACATATTCCTTTTTTCTTCAAAATATTACTAGAATGCACCTATTTCTCTCCCTAGAACCAAATCAATCCCATGTGTGCTAATGATTTCTCATCTGGACCGCCGTAACCCTTTCCTGATTCACATATCTGCAATCCACTCTCAACTCAGCGCCCAGAATACTTTTCTTTCCTCTAGATCACTACTCGCCCCCACATTAACACTGATGCTGATAAGATCACCTTCAAAATCTTCCTTCCCACCTTTGAGGCTCTCATCTCCATCCTATCTTTAATCTCTGATATCCTGCGATAAACCCACATCTTCTGCTCCCCATCAATAACAGGAGTCTCTCTTCTCCCTCGACAGCTATTGCCCCATCTCATCTAAAGACCTTCTCCATCTCATCTAAAGACCTTCTCCATCTAATCTAAAGACCTTCTCCATCTCATCTAAAGACCTTCTCCATCTCATCTAAAGACCTTCTCCATTTCATCTAAAGACATTCTCCATCTCATCTAAAGACCTTCTCCATTTCATCTAAAGACATTCTCCATCTCATCTAAAGACATTCTCCATCTCATCTAAAGACATTCTCCATCTCATCTAAAGACATTCTCCATCTCATCTAAAGGTCTTCTCCATCTCTTCTAAAGACCTTCTCCATCTCTTCTAAAGACCTTCTCCATCTCTTCTAAAGACCTTATCCATCTCATCTAAAGATCTTCTCCATCTCTTCTGAAGACCGTCTCCATCTCTTCTAAAGACCTTCTCCATCTCATCTAAAGACCTTCTCCCCCACTGCTCCTTGAAACTCCTGACCACCTGCCATTCTCCATCTCTCCATGATCTCAAATGCTATATGTCAGCTCATTCCCTTCTACTTCTTAGACTGTAAGCTCCTTGGGGCAGGAAGCTTCTTTCCTAATACGTCTCATACAGCTGCACTTATTGAGCGTCAGCTCCCATTTACTATGCTGGAAACTGTAAAGTTAATCTGTTGTCCAATAAATGAGAACATACGTACACGGTGTATGCACAGCCTCCTGGTATTTGTGGAGTTAAGTCGGTAAATGTCCCTTAGACAATCTTTTTTGTTTGTTATGCCGTTTCACAAGACTGACTCGCATCTCACATTAGCGGAGCTAAATTAGACTGTAATTTAGGACAGGTGCCGTCTAATGCGAATACTCATGCGGTGCTCATTTAAATATTGGAGAAACAAATTAAGATCCCATCTGCTATGAGCAACTATTTTTACCCAAATTAAAAATGTATTTTTATACAGGACCTGAAGTGTCTGGTAAGGAGCTGTGAATACATCGCTCTCAAGTGTCCGGTTTTAAGGAAGACGCTCCGGATTTTTCGGGTACAGTCCCACTACTCCGTCAAGCTGCCCACTTTTGCAGGCGGATGGGATCATGGACCGGGTGTGGAGATCCTCTGATCTCCACTGACCAGCCCACCAGTCTGCGATATCAATCAATTACATTAATAAATACATACAGTACCTAAATAATAATTATACCAAGTATAATAAAAAAAATAACTTTACTTTATCATCATATAAAATAAATGTGTTTTTATCTTTGGATTTATGGCTCCATGTGATACAGTCCAGAAGCTCAGGTAGATGTTCCAAATCACTTTTCCCATTACAGAATAATGTGGCGAATGTATCATTTTGACACAGATGATGCTAATGGTTTGATACGGCCCTTTGGGGGCTTCTATAATGGACGGCATTTGGACAAACAAAGCCAACCAGTTTTTATTTGTTTTAGCTACAATGTTGCCATAAACACCGCGGGCTGGTGCGTCTATTTCAAAACCGGCAAGAAATGGGATTTATAGCATAAATGAAAGAAATTCTGATGGGTTGATAATCCATATTAGTATACGAACCTTTAGACAAATGAATTTGGAATTAGTTGTAAATATATCTGTTGTGGTAGAGAGAATGTTAGGTTTCTATGTAACAAAGGAGATTAGAATGTTCATTTTTTCCTTGTGACTAATGGGTCAGCCCTGGGTTTAAGTAACACAGCTGCTCAGAGTGAAGTTAAAGGCATAGTCTAATGCCCTACACATCTCCACCAATCAAAAAAATGCATATTAAATATAGTATTTTTACATACATTTAGGAAATCGAATAAGAAGACAATAAAATAATTTGCCTTAAGTAGAAGCTGCATCTCCAGAGATGCAGTTTAGCACCCAGCCTGCAGTCTTAATTTTTCTCCCCAACATTGGCTGCTTGAAGACTCGGCTTTTTTAGTGGAGGGTATGGGTTGACCTTTTTGCTCCCACATTCCCTTGAAGACTTCGGTGGTTCCCCTCCACCATTGGGGAAGATCTAGAAGATCTAGGGAGGCAAGGAAGAGGCTACATATCCCATAGCAGGACTGTAACCTAAGAAAAGGAAGATCCCAGTGACCTTTATGGCCCCACAAGGAGCACAAACACCTTCACCATTCTTCACCAGATAAAGTAAAAGCACAGTACCTCGGGGTTTACAATTAGATCAGATCACTGGCAAAATAGTTTTACCCAAATATGTATAATTAAGTTTTATTGAGCACTTTTGTTCATTTAACACAAGGCTAAACATATATTCAAACAAACATCAACAAACATAAAAGTACTCCCACTAATGACTGTACGTACCATATTGGCTGCAATGAGCTTCTGCTGTGGCAATGACCTGTGCTAACATACAGTTGTTCTATCTATTGTTATACTATATATATATTGATTTTCCTTTGATTTTTCTAGACTAGAAAGTGTATCAGCCCTTGCTTACTAAATACTACTATAGTTAGTGTTCCGGTATTTTATTTTTTTATTGATTCGCTGACTTGTGAATATGATTTTTTTCTGTTAATAAATAAAATCGTGAGGTCTTCATTTACCCATCTTGAATTCATTTTATTTCTAAAAATGCGTAGCGACACAAATCGTCTTATCAACAATCTCATAAATTGCTCTGAAATCTCGACCTTGGAACGTAGCACCAACGAGAGCGCCAGATGATAAAACCATAGCTTTAAAGCTGTTGTCCATTGGGCGTTTTATTACGGTGACCTCCGTTCTATCTTTAGGAATGCCTCCTTTTAGGGAAATGTTTTAGTTGCGAGGGACTCCCAACCCATGGATGGATGAAGACGCTAATGGGGAACGTTCGCCGATGTTTGTGTTTGTTTTGCTTTTTGTTTTTGTTGATGGAGACCTCGCTCAGGGTTTGTTTGTCTTCTGCATCGGTAGAATTGTTTTCCAATCTCCCTTAAGAGCTAGAAGCTTTGCATCATAATCTCCAACAAGTCTGACCTTCCAACAATTCCAAAAGGAACCGAACAAATGTCCTACAGAAACGATGCCTTCAATTATAATAGTGACGTAGAAAAAAAGAAAGTTCTTACCCATCTCATGTAATATGATGGCGCTATATGAAACAATACATAATAATAATAATAGTATTGACTTGTACGATGCAGAAAATAACTTAAGGGTGCTGTTCCACTTACATATTGATTGTTCTCTCTAGTATGATAAGGAATAGCCCTACATAAAGAAAACTATTGATCCCGAGAAATAAACAAATGAGAATCCAGTAGCCGCAGGCTCTTCCATGCTATTATAGACAGATATTATGACTCAAGCGGCCTAGTTCAGCTACGCTCGCTAAATAATTTCATGTGTGAGGGACACCGCAGAGATATATGTTATAAAAATATAAATAGATATATATATATATTTTTTAAATTAATGGGATGTTAAAAAGGTGAGATACTATTAAATAAAAAGGAGGAGAGTCATTTTATTATTTCCTATGATGTAGGGAACTTTTAAGAAGCTTTTCCTGTTTCTATGGCAACAATTTATCAGTGCCTGCTTTTTGTCACATGACAAGTCTTTCCAGCAATTTTTTTTAATAAGTAAAAAACATGTTATGATTAAAGAATTAAGGGGGTTGACTCCATCTACTCACTGCCTCGGCTGTGCTCCCACCCCGACCCATTCAAGAACATTTGGGCTAACCCCGCCCATGCATGCAACTAACTCCACCTCCCCATTGCAGCTCCACCCACTCCTACCGTTCAAAGGGAGCAGGGGGCGGATGGTTCCCGGGTACATGCATATACCTCTCCGCACACGCCAACCCTTTTCCTACCTATGTGTTGATTTATATAGCGCAGAACACAAGAAGTAGGACACCCCTTTAGACTTACAGAAGTAAGAGGTTAGGAGGGCCCTGCTCAAAGGAGCTAACAATCTAGAACAGGGCTCGACAAATCCCAGGCGCCAGGTCGCCATGGCGACAGAGAATTTTGTCCTGGCGCCTAGGTTTTGTCAGCCTCTTACATCCAGAAACAAATGTGGATGTAAGAGGCTGAGTCACCACACAGGGGCGCTGCTGCTGTCTGCCCGCCCCCGAGCCTGAGATCACTCCCACTGAGTGAGCCTGTAGGCTGAAAACTCGGTTGCTGGAAAACCAGCAATTGTGTTTTCAGCTGCCACAAGCAACTTCAGGGAAGGAGGTTGTGTGTTGATTGGGTCCCCACACAAGTGTGGGGACCTGACCCAACACCCCCCAGCTGCCTGATCGCTCCATGAGTGCAGCGTTAACCCCTTCAATGCCGCGATCGCGGCATTTAGGGGTTAATTCCCGTTTTTTACGGGGCTCTGCTGCTGGTGGTCTGCCTGGAAGCCCAGGCAGACCAGCAACAGCAAAAATGAGCCCCCACAAGCCCTTTGATGATTCCTGTAGGCATGGAAGCCTACAGCAGTCATCAAAGACTCCCCTCCCTGCAATGGCTGGTCTATAGAGCCAGAGGCTATATAGCCAAAGGCAGCTTCAGGGACAGGGTGAGAGGGTTCTTTGGTCTCGCCATGAGTGTGGAGACCAGCCCCAACACCCCCCTGCTGCCTGATTGCTCCATGAGAGCGACAGTGCAGCGTTAACCCCTTCAATGCCGCAATTGTGTATGACACATTCGTGGCATTGCAGGGGTTAACATTTGTCCCCACAAGCTTGTGGGGACTAAATATCAGTCAATGCTGTGCTCCAATGGAACATCAGCATTGAAAGAGTTAAAAAATAAATAAAAAATGAATTAAAAAAAACCCAGCACTGACCTGAAAGTCCAGGGTGCTTCCAGGTGAAACGCTGTGAGTTTAGTAAGTGGGCTGATGATGATCGGATCACTCCTGACCAACTGTTAGTTTAAAAAAATCCTGGCTCCTAACTTTTTTACCTGGCGCCTAGATTCACAACAAATTTGTCAAGCCCTGATCTAGAAGTAGATGGGGGTATATCAGCAACAGGAGTGAGACCTTTTGGTTGATGAAGCTGGTCTTAAGGGATTTTTTTGGAAGGACTGATGACTCTGGGGTTTGATTCATGAAACAGGGTTGGGAATTCCGAAATTCATGGACAGTTGTTGGAAAATCTTGTGTAAGGGCATGCGAGGTAGAGATTGGAGAATGGGGCAGATAAAGATCATCAGGTGAGAGGAGGAGGGCATTAGGTGTGTATCTGGAGGTGAGAGAGGAGATGTGGGTAGGGGAACTGCTATGAAGAGGTAGTCTGGGCTTTAAATTAAATCTTGAAATGTACAGCCAACCAGTGGAGATATTCTATTAACCCCTTAATGACAAAGCCCGTACGGGCTCAAAATGCAGTGTTTTCAATGGGTTTAGGAACTGCCCATTGTCCTTAAGGGGTTAATATAGTGATGGGTAGCAGCATCCATGACAGATTGTAAGGGGGCAAGAAGGGTACGAGGGAGACCAACCAAGATTGAGTTTCACAAATAAAGACGGGGATTATGGGTTTCTTGAGTGGCAATTTATTGGATGCCGTCTTTTGTAGATTCCGTGGTCTCTTTATCTCTCTTTCCACTCTGCTGAGCAAACACAACGGAGTCTCCGCAGACAGCGAGCTGCTCAACGGTGCTCGAGGAACCTCATTTTTCTTGGTATTTTTCAATCCTTTTGGACTTTCACTTTATACTAAGAAAAGAATCACTAATTTACCGAAATGAACCAAACTACCTCTGGAGTGTCTAGCAGGAGCAGTCCCTGATGCCCCTCTTTCCTCCCCTGATTTCCCTCTTTCCTCCCCCTGATGCCCCTCTTTCCTCCTCTGATGCCCCTCTTTTCTAGGAGCTCGGAATGTTTGCTGGGTATGAGGGTATCGCAGGGTTCTACTGCCCTAAAAGCCCCGATAATGTGTATAAAATCTGCAGTAAATATGTGAATTAAACACATTACTCTTATTCTTAATTGTTCTTATAATTAAATAAATAGCTAATACTATTTAACTAATTCCTGCCCTTAGTCAAATCTCCTTTATGCCTTAAAATTAAAGTGACTTTGGCCGAAGGAATATGGGACATGGGTACGCCTTCTAAGTAATGGTTCCTTATTTTTGACTCAGTATTAGCAGATAACTTACTTTTCATCGGAACACATTGAGACTCGCATCGGTGTCGGCCTGACCTGCAGCCTGAAGTAAGTGAATAAATACGGTCCATTTCCAGAAGTATCTCGAAACTGCTTGCTTAACTTTCCTGGAACCTTCGTGAAGAGATCTCACGTCCGTGTCAGACTTTATTAACCCCGATAATTGGAATACGATTTTAGAACTAAAAATACTAAAACACTTCTTTCCTAAAAAAAAACTATTTATTTCTCGAAGAGAAACATTGTTCCTGCTGGAGGATTTTTTTTTTTAAGTGGTACTAAAAAAAATGAAATAAACATTCCAATGGGACTTCCTCTTTAATCTTTCTTGTGGACGCAAACGGGTGAACTAACAGAAGATGTGTGAAAGATAGCAGGGAAATAAAGCAGACGGAAATGGGACGGAGCTGGATAGGTTGAAACGGAGCCTTGTTTCCAGATTTCTAATTCCAGCGAGTCAAACAGATTGTTATCGTTGTAAATCATACCACTCCCGAGCCTCACGCAGCTTCTGGATTGAGTCCCAGTCACTTGGCTTTGCCACCGCAGTCACTGTTATTGTACAAAGCGCGTTCGTTTATCCGCGCGTCACAAAATGTGTCAAAATATGGTGCGGTGCGACAAATCTGTCCACGCATGATGTGTCACAAAACATGGTAGGGACACTCGGCAGTCCCAAACAGCCTCAACAAGAAAGAACGTGCATTGAAAACGTTCTGTGTAATAAAATGGATTTGTTAAACCTGTAGGAAAAAGAAATAAAGAATTTACCTTTAGGGGAAGCTGCAGCTCCAGAGCTGCAGCACAACGTCCTGTGGGTGATCCCATTTTTGCACTGCTTTTGGAATTGAAATTAACTGGGATAGTCTCTGCACATGTGCATGGAGGTCTTTTGGCGGGCCGGCATACCTGGGAACTCTCCAGGTTTGACCCGGAGATTGTCAGGTGAAGCACCACTTCTCCGGGTCAAGATCCTAATCCTGCGGGTCGCAGGAGCGGGGTCTTGAAACGCCCCTCTCCCCGCCCATTTTCCCTTGAATTAGGGGTGTTTCCAGCAGATGTCAGCGGGACCGCCCCCGATGTCAGCGTTACCGCCCACCAACGTCAGTCCTGGCCGCGTCCCGCAAGTGAAGGCTCCTGGTAGCCGGAGGCCAAAAGTTCCTAGGTATGCTGGCCGGCGGGTGCAATTTGGCAGGGAGATGTATTTGGCCGTGCCAAGGATGAAAGAAGCAAAATGGGGGTGGGGATTCTGCAGAATCCCTCCATAAATTTGCAATGGGGAGAAAATAATATTTAAAAGGTATGTTCGACTATGTCACGCATGAAGGTCCTATGACGGCTGCTATGCCCCTTTAACAGAGAGCTTGGTTAAGCGGTGCCCACATGTCCGCCAGACAATTTCCTAATCAGAAATCAGATTTATTAATGTTGCAGAACTCTTTGTTTCCCAGCAAGGCTCCTAACCAGTTGCAGTTTTAATCGGTGGCAGCCAAAAGGGTTAAAATAATCCCCCGCTTCACTTCAGAGACAAATTCATCTTTATTTGCATGAATATGACAGATTTACTCGGCAAATTAAGACGCCGAGACGGAATATCACAGAGTGATCTGATTGACTTTCTTATCTGATAAACAGCAGGAGTCTAACCGCTGGGGTGTGCAATGTCCTTGAAGCTTATTTTAAAGGTCACAGATTCCATTCTTCATTTAATCTGAAATCTTTTCGCTCTATGTTTTTTTTTTATGTATTTATCCATTTTCTGGGATGCCCGTTACCGTTTCGGTTTTATTTCATGCCCAACATTTTTTCTACTTTTTCTCTTTTGAGCTCTCTTAAGCCACCAAAGGACAGGCTGAGCCATATTCCCACAGGCATGTTCGTTTTGGGTTATTGTTCAGACGTTGATAAATTTATTTCGGGAACTGAACTGGAAGTTGAGTGACTTGGGCAATTCGAGTCTCGCAAAACCATACCATCTTCATCTCTTTTTATCTTCTCAGCTTTTCTCCTTATTTTTTCCATCATTGATGGTGCCAACTGGTCCACGCGGTGCACACGTCCGCCTGTCACAGCCGACTCGTGGTTAATGCTTTTAGTGCATTGGATAAATCAAGCAAGAACATTGCAATCACGTAAGACCATGTTGGATGTCACCCCACTTACATGTTCCGTGAGTATGGTCAAGTCCAAAGTCATCCGCTGTCCATCTGCCACCCATATGAGCGTAGTCAATATCTGCTGACTTGCTGATGTGGAGTAGATGGAACCTGCTGAATGCCACAATGTCAATCAGAATTACAAATGGTCTCTCCTTAAATATTCTCGGTTGCTTCCCCCACTTACTGAGAATTTATTAGTTATCATTCCACGTATATGTCTTTGTTTTCATTGTTTTGAAGTCACATATTAACCTACCTAGGAACTCTGGGAGAAGCAATGGTTCTCCGGGTCAACACCCAGGTCCCCGCCCATTTCCACTTTTAATGGTGGCATTTCCCACGATGTCAGCGGGGACGCCAACTGACATTGGTGGGAAAGCCCACCGACGGCAGCGGGAATGCCCACCGACAGCAGCGGGATGTCCACTGATGCCGGTGGGTAGTCCTGGCCACGTCCCGCAAGAGTAGGCTCTAGGTAGCCGGAGGCCTCAACTTCTCAGGTATGTTCCCAGGCAAATTGGCCCTCAAATCCAGTAACTTATCAAACCCTGACATCTTTACCTGTGAAATGTCTCTGAGGAAGGCACTATTAAAATTCTTTCACTTGTGATGTCCCATCTGGACTATTGCTGACTAAACATTCTCACCGTCTCCTGCCTTTATCCGTTAATCCATCCTAAACACCAGAAGGATCTTCTTACCCCATCTTTCTCCATCTGCTGCCCCACCGTGCCACTCCTCTAACTGGCTCTTCATACCCTCAAAGAATTAAAGTTAAACTCCTTACCCTTCCCAGAAAAGCCCTTCACAACTCACCCCCTATATCTCACCCTCTTCCCTCTCTCCACTACTTGTATCTCTCTTCGACCATGGCCATTATCATTCCTTCCCATTCTCGTCTGTATGTTTTGACCCGTACCGTACCTCCTATTTATCTCCTATTTATTATAACTTTAACCCCTTAATGACAAAGCCCGTACCTGTACGGGCTCAAAATGCATTGTTTTCAATGGGTTAAGGGACCGCCCATTGTCCTTAAGGGGTTAAACATATGCGAAAACCTACATCCTGAAAGTAACCAGCCGTTCTCCCCACCGTATTGTCAATCTTATTATTAATTTTCACTCCCCTTTATTGAAAAAGCGCTACGGAATCTGCCAGCCCCCTCCTGTATAAAATGTAAAAAACGTGAAAAATACTCCTTTGCATGATAAGTTTCTACGACGACCCTTAATGGTTTTATGAAATTCTAGAGTGTAATTTTGGACGTTGATGATATCAATGGATTTTCAATACGCTGCGATTATTTAGCCAAACATTTGAAATATTCTCAATGCTGGGGCTTAATCCTTTCCTTATGGAGGGAGGTTTCAGGAAAAGCTGAACCATGTATAAGAGCTAAGAGGTAGTGCCAATATTGTTATGTAACCGACAACCATCTCTGAATTGTAACTCTCTAATAATTGCACAAGCATGTCATATTTTCCTATGGCCAAACGTTAATACACGCTCCCCATGAGATGGCCGATCCAGTAAAAGGTTGGTAGCCAAGAGTTTTGCAATACAAGACTTATAACTCATTAAGTAGGGCTGATCGGTTGAATCTCTGCCTTTAGTCCCTAAGGCAGGACATCAGGAGACGGTATATTAAAACCAGTTTGACCAGTAAGGAGTCATCAGCAAATAACACATGGAAACTCAGCATTGAAGGTATAGATCAAATTGCCTAAATTGCAGGCATAGATCAAAGGTCGGAAACCCCAAAGGCCAGGCCCAGATTGCACACATAAGACTAGGAACCCAGCACCCAGAGTCGGTCCAGCCCTTTGTATTCACGGAGGGTCATTCCCTCGCCCTGTTCCTGGACCAGATCGTCCCTGGGGCCAGACTGGGGATGAAAAGGGGTCCTGGCACTTTAAGGCCAGCAGTCGCTAAATGTATATGCAGCTAACAACTGGATACACACGGATCGCAAATTACATTTTTTCCACATGGATCAAGCCAGTGGACGCACGCTGCAGGACCCGATCTGCTGCTGGTGCGGCAGTAAGGTTAGGTATGGGGGGATACCTATAGCAGTCACATACCCCTTCGGCTGATCCGCCAAGTACTGTGATCACCACGACTAAGCTGCTACGCTCAATTGTCAAGATCATTCCAATTGTCAAGGTCAATGGGAAGGAAAGGTCAAATACAAGAAAACAATAATAGTAGCATGAGCAGCTAAAGGATCACCAAACTGGCTACACAGGTGATGCGTGCGCGACCGCATCCAGTTGAATAATACATAATTCAATCACTACAATCTCCAGAACATCATCTCTCATGCAAAATCCCACTTCAGTGATTAAACCCAGCGAGTGTTAATGTACGGGGGAACGGTGAGCGGTGCTTAAAAATAATAAAAAAAAACAAAAATAAATAAAACATTGCACTTACTGCATATGTTTTATGTATAGAGACATATTGTGCGTGTTCTTAAAAAATCCATAAAACCTTTTCAAATATTAAAAATACATTTTTTTTCTAAATTTTGATTGTAGAGCTGAATGTCGCTAAACCTACGGTGGTATTTTATGTCTTTTTTCGCTAGACACCAGTTACTATATTCGGAAACATATACTACTGGCTGAGGGCAAGATGTTCGTTCGGAAGCTGCCAATTCTTGTGAGCATTAAAAGAGTCATATAGTCTATTTTTAGCCATTCATTCTGCTATTATCGTCAACCTCCAGAGTACTGTGCATGCGCATCACAGCCGACAATACTACAGAGAGCATTCTTCAATTCCATTCACTTAATCCTATCTGTGGCGGAAAAATTTACTTTTAAAAATCCCGTCGGCAATATTCTTATAATTTGAAATTCTATTCCAGAATGTTAAATGGAAAAAAAAGAAAAAAATAATAATAAATAAAAAAAAAAAATAGTATGTATATACCGTTCGTTTGTTTGAGCAGGGACCTCCTCAACCAAATTGTTATGTGATTATGTTGTTTTACAGCACTATGGTATATGACGGAGCTATGCAAATAGATTATTTTTATGATTATTAAAAAAAATGCATTATTAAAAGATCAAGCTTCGTTAAGTTTTTTCAAAATAACCCAGTTATAAAATATCTCCATTATTATTAATATTATTATTATTAATTGATAACATATAATATTTGGAATGAATCAAATGTATAGAAGCGTCATCTTTTAATATTTTTTTTTTTTTTTTTGTGAATTACAATTTTATTGGTAGTAGAAATCTAAGTTTAATGTGTGAAAAATGTGACCACGGAAAATGTCTCTTATAATCAAAATGTCTTTTTTTTGTCAGTGTATTTCACCAGTCAAATGGATGAAGCCCTCTAAATTAAGTTTATTGGGTGTGTTTTGTCGTAAGGTTACGTTGAAGAATCTGGTTTAACGCAGCTCAGGAACACAAAAAAAATTTAGTGGTTCTGAAAAAAACCATAACTATACTATTTGGAGTGTGGCAACGATATACATTAAAAAATTATAAGAAAAGGGTGTTTTTGATGACAGATTGTATTATAAAAGAGACCGTATTTGGGGTTTCTGGAAACTGAGCCATTTTTGACCTGCCGCAGATAGATTTTCATGGGCGAAAACTAAAATAAAATGTAATGGGGACGCTCCGGCCGCCATTACCGCTTTAATGCGTATGATAACTACGCGGTCCCTTGAAATGTTTCAGGTATGTATGGATGGTTTTGCAGAATTATTCCCTCTAAATTTCCCCCGTTCCCCACCCTCCAGCTACCTGGCTCGAAGGAGACGCGTTTTGGCCAAATGAGAGACCACAGAAGAGGCTGCGCGCTACGGTGCTGGAGCTGCAGCTTTTCCTAAAGGTAAGTAAGGTTAAGCTACTTACAAAATATGTTTTCTTTTTTTTAATGAGCAGTCCCTAAACCCATTGAAAACAATGCATTTTCAGCCCGTACATGTACGGGCTTTGTCATTATAGGGTTAATGACACTGCCTGGGACACTATGCCATCCCTTTTAACTATTCATTGAAGCATTGATATAAAATTCCCCTCTGTTATCCCCTGTTGTGCGATATATTGGAGCCGCCATCTTGCTGCCCCATCGCGTTGCTGCCGCGCTCCCCTAACATATTTGTGATAATAGCGCTACGGAGGGACCTGCGCGGCTGGAAACAATCTCTAGCGCTAGAGTCTCATGCGCCGTCCGCTAAAACAATGCGGGGAGAGAACAGGAAGTGGGTTACAACTTCCTGCTTGGAAGTCATGGGAAATGACGGAAAATTGGCATGAAATAGCATTTAAATCTGAATAAATAAAATATAAAATAAATAACTTAAATAAAAGAGAACATGAAATACCGGTAAAACGTGCTATGTGGTTTTTAATGCTGGATTTATTTGTGATTGTGTTTCACGCGTGGCAGTTGTCCTTTAAACACAATAAGAAATGATCTCTTGTTCGCCGGAGAGCGTCTTACATTTGAATTTGAAAGGAAAACCCGAACGGTGAAAGCAAGTACCTCGCATAATGAATCCGTTGGATGAAGGCGACGGGTTCGGTTTAATGAACACGCATTTTCCAGGACTCTACCGGGATCCGAAATGTCAAATGGAAATTAAATAACCGAGAAACTACCGTGGAAATGCTAATTTTGACAACAGTAGAATTACAAACAACCTAATAAAGCAGTTATATGTATAACGTGTGTATATACTATATACACCAGCGAGGATAAATGTTTTTGGGCCCGAGTGCCCGATTCTTGCACAAAGCCAAGTTACAGATCTGAAATGCCAACACCGCATGTCGGTGCCGACCAGGGCCGGCCTTTGGGGTGTGCGACCTGTGCGACCGCACAGGGAGCCACACTCCAGGGGGCGCCGCCGCGGGGTCCGCCGCCGCAGCAGCGCGGTCCGACGCCCCTGCCGCCGCGGGGTCCGCTGCCGCCAGTATGGGGGCACCCGGCACCCCTCCAGAGACGGACAGTAATGTCCGCCGCTGGAGGAGCAGGCTCGCAAGGGAGCAGTATCGGAGGTCTTTAACAGACCTCCGATACCGCTCCCTTGTGATCCCCGCGGCAACAGCTGCTGTGCGCCGGGGTTTGCTGTCAGATCCCGGCGCACTGCACTGAAGCCGCGCCCACCGCTGTCCGTGCCCTCTGACCCGGAAGAAGAGAAGACAGAAGAACTAAGAAGAAGAGCGAAGAGGAGGCAAAGAAACTGAAAGAGTAAAGGTAGGAAAGCATAGAGTGACAGTGAGAGTGGATTGGTGTATGTGTGTGGTTTGGTATATGTGTGGATTGGTGTATATGTGTGGATTGGTATATGTGTGGATTGGTATATATGTGTGGATTGGTGTATATGTGTGGATTGGTATATATGTGTGGATTGGTGTATGTGTGTGGATTGGTGTATGTGTGTGGATTGGTGTATGTGTGTGGATTGGTGTATGTGTGTGGATTGGTGTATGTGTGTGGATTGGTATATATGTGTGGATTGGTGTATGTGTGTGGATTGGTGTATGTGTGTGGATTGGTATGCGTGTGGATTGGTATATATGTGTGGATTGGTATATATGTGTGGATTGGTGTATATATGTGTGGATTGGTATATGTGTGGATTGGTGTGTATACGTGTGGATCAGTATATATGTGTGGTTCGGTATATATGTGTGGTTTGGTATATGTGTGTGGATTGGTGTATGTGTGTGGATTGGTGTATGTGTGTGGATTGGTGTATGTGTGTGGATTGGTGTATATGTGTGGATTGGTGTATGTGTGTGGATTGGTGTATGTGTGTGGATTGGTGTATATGTGTGGATTGGTGTATATGTGTGGATTGGTGTATATGTGTGGATTGGTATGCGTGTGGATTGGTATATATGTGTGGATTGGTATATATGTGTGGATTGGTGTATATGTGTGGATTGGTGTATACGTGTGTGGATTGGTATGCGTGTGGATTGGTATGCGTGTGGATTGGTGTATATGTGTGGAGTGGATTGGTATATATGTGTGGATTGGTATATGCGTGTGGATTGGTATATGTGTGGATTGGTATATCTGTGGATTGGTATGTATGTGTGGATTGGTATATGTGTGTGGATTGGTGTATGTGTGTGGATTGGTGTATGTGTGTGGATTGGTGTATGTGTGTGGTTTGGTATATGTGTGTGGATTGGTGTATGTGTGTGGATTGGTATGTGTGTGGATTGGTGTATGTGTGTGGATTGGTGTATGTGTGTGGATTGGTGTATGTGTGTGGATTAGTGTATGTGTGTGGATTGGTGTATGTGTGTGGATTGGTGTATGTGTGTGTGGATTGGTGTATGTGTGTGTGGATTGGTATATATGTGTGGAGTGGATTGGTGTATATGTGTGGATTGGTGTATGTGTGTGGATTGGTGTATGTGTGTGGATTGGTGTATGTGTGTGGATTGGTGTATGTGTGTGGATTGGTGTATATGTGTGTGGATTGGTGTATGTGTGTGGATTGGTAAGTGTGTGAGAGTGATGGGTGTTATGCTGTACCATTTCCAATGTATTTTTCATTATATAATTATGCTCTAAAGTACATCATAACTCCCATCACTCTATACTGTTCCATACAGTGGCAGAGCTGGGAGGCAGAGGCCTTGCACCCTCACCGCAGGACTCCTGAAAGGTAAGGTAACTTCAAAGAGGGAGAGGGTAGATAGTTAGGAGGGGGTAGATAGGGAGAATGGAGTGAGACGGGGTACATAGGGCAATCATACTCCTATCATGCCAAGTAGTCTACGAGTACATCCTGGAATCTGCGGGCATGATAAGAATGTGATTGCTGTTAATCATATATATATATATATATATAAATATTGTTATTTAATTGTTTTGTTATGTGTTATGGTGTGTGGGGGGGTCATATTCGGTTTTGGCCAGGTAAATGCTGCACTTTTGGTTTCAGTCCAGAATTCGTTTCGGTGCATCCCTACTACTAAGCCAGACAATGAAGTGGTAGGCCTACACCACATCAATGTTTGGCGTAGTATATAGTGATTGGGGTTTTGTTACAAGTTTTGATTCCTTTCTTTTTTTGGGATGGGGGGGCGCCAGACGAGTAGTCCGCACAGGGCGCCAGAACACCTAAGGCCGGATCTGGTGCCGACCCCTGGTGTAGTGGGGCCGATTTAAAAATGTAACCAGTCATTCGGCAACTTACCCCATGCCACAGAAGGGGCCTTGGCGTGGCGATTGCGGCACGCATGTCATAGGTCCGCCATTGCTGCTATATACTGTCAAATCGCACACAAGATGGCTTGAAGCCATTTTTACCATTTTTTTAATGTTACATTTTTTTTTAAATGATTTTGGATTTAATGTTACATTTAAGATCTTTAAACCCGATGCAGCATTAGAAACATCATTTCTTCTATCATTCAAGGGCCGAACTCTCTAGTAACTCTTCAGTCATATAAAAGTGTGCCTCCTAATTTCTCCAGGAATGCTTAATTCCCATGTGACACCAAATCCAGCCACTGATAGGTGGTCACCAAAGAAACCGAAGATTCTTCATAAACGTTTCTAGGTTGCTTTTATGTGGTGGAGCCTTCGGGGGAAAGGAGTAGCATGACGGACCGGCTGAGGTTTATTCGATTAACGTGCGTGAGATATCACTTAGTGCCGTGTCCGTGTGGAATTACAGATTTTTTTATTTCTTTATGTGTGCTTCATATGAAACACGGCATACGAAGGGTTATCTGTGTCGGTATGGGGAAGGCATATGTGACAAGCTAAGCAGCACTCTGGTACTGAAAAGGTTAAGACACAGAAATATCGGGCGCGTCGTACATTACGGCACGGGGTATATATACGTAACCTAGAAATCTGGTCTGCTATCCCCGGCAGCCCCCCAGCCCTATTAGCTCTATGCTGCACCCCCCGGGTGCCCGAGCTGCGACATTGATTGCGGCGCCTGTGACTTCATCTCCCCTAAGGGCCGGCTCGAGAAATAATGACATACGTCCTTGAGAAAACCTTCTCAACTGAATAAGTAATTGTCCGAATGAAACGTTCTTGACGTTGAAGAGCGCTTATATTCCAGGGGGAGGTAAAATTCTTCTATTTTTAGAATGGGGATTTTTTTTCCTCTATTCATTCATAATATGATAGCAGAAGGTTAAAAATATACAAAAAATAACACAATCAAGGAAATATGTACTGATATTATTTTTTTTAAAAAATTTTTCTTCTATCGCAATTACCCACATAATTCCTTCTAGAATGTAAGCTCATCGAACTTGCCCCGAACGCTGTATGAAAGTGCTGAGGGTATATTGTAAGCAGGCGGGCAGAGAATCTATAAAAGTATTTTTGTTAACAACTCTTCAAACGGACAGCTTTGCCGCATATTTCAGCACTTAGTAAAAAAATATAAGAAATTAATATATTGCCCGACAGGTCTGGATTGGCCATCAGGAATACTGGTTTAATGACCGATGATCATCATACTTGGGAGTTCGTTGGGTTTGGCCGGAATCTCCGGGTGAAGCACAGCTTCCCCGGGTCTCCTGGTCACCTCACCCTTTCTGTTTGCAGAACAGGTTGAGAGTTCCGGAGACAGATTTGATCTGTGTAAGCAGCGGACCGTTCTTCATACCCGTCGGTCAGGGACAAGAACTAATAGTTACAGAAAAGAAAAGTAACAGCTTTCCATCGGGGAAGATCCAGCTGTCAATGGGAATGTAATATACTGGTTGGATAATGCAAACCATTCCAGAGAATATTTATAATATATAATAATGATAACAAACCAAAAAATATCATAGTAAAAAAAAATATAAAAATGAAAACAATAAATGAAACATCCCTAATTACGGAAAATATTGTGATATTTGTCCCACTCGTCGACAGATATAAGATCTCCTAGAAATACTCAACAGGGTATTCACTAGTCTCAGGGCCGGAGTGAGTCCAAATGTAGCCTGGGGAGGTCTTTAAATGCAAGCCCCCTGGGCTCGGTCTCAGGACTGGCCAGCTGGATCTCTTTTATCTGGGTCCGTATAGGAGTCACAATAAGTGGTTGAAACTCGTTGCACGTAGGGCAAGACCAGCGCCAAATTGACTCACAAAAAGGTTGGAAGTGACCAAAACATAGATGAAGAGTGGACGGGACCATCTGCTGCCAAGCGGGACCACGGTCTCCTCTGAATGTTTTCTACCTTCCTGGCAGAACATTGATCCCTGGTGCATTCGGACTTCAACCTTTCGACGGGCAACTAAGCTGGCTCATGGATGGCGAGGATGGCCTTAATGTTATATTTTTAATCTCCTCTTCGGAGGACGAGAGGACCGCCTGTGTCATTTGGGTCCAACGCACCTGGCAGCTAAATCTTTGTAGAGAATATAATAAAACATTCTGGATTACTTCATCACACCCCATAAGTGATTACGCAATTTGGAGTAAAAAAAGATCATGATAAAGGATTGCAGGAGAGATGCGATTTTAATTTGACTTTTCGGTGGAGATCAAATGTCAAAAGACGGAAAAGGACTTACTCATCGCCAGAAACCAGCTACGGCCCAACCTCGGAGCTCTAGCTTAAAATATCGGGGCTGATTCATCCAGGGTAAAGTCAACGGAGTCCGCAGGACGTTTAATATCTCTCGAAAACAATCAACCTTAGAATACCTCAGACTTTGTGAGGTGTTGAGAGCCGCCTGTACTCCTCGAAGATTATTGAGCTATTTAGTGAGAGTCTGCCGAACAAAAAGCGGAAGAGAATAGAGGAATAAGCCGTGTACGGGTTCCTTCGTGGAATACTTACTAAACGCGCTGATTCTGAGATTCCGCAGATATCAACCCTTTAATAGCCAATCGCAACGATTATATTTCCTTATGCCGACAACCAAATAGTTTCTTTTTCATTCTTGCACAGCAGATACATTATCTGTATATGTGATAATATCAAGAAAAAACATTTTAAATATGAACGTCCAAAGTCTCCTGAATAACGCAACAGGAGACATTTTCACAATTGAACCAAAAAGGCGCACCTCATGATTGTGGGGGGGTATAAATAACCCCACAGTCCCGCGCGGCTGCCCTCGAGTTGTTCCCTCACGTCGTCTCTTCTCTTGCTCCGCCCAAGAACAAGGCGGAGTCACAGGAAGTGACGTCACATCACTCCGTTTTGTTCCTGGGCGGAGCAAGCTAGGAAACACTGTGAGAGAGCAGCAAGAAGGCAGCCTTGCGGGACTGCGCGGGATTACCGGGACCTGCAGGTACAGTGCCTGACCGCCCGCTCCCGCCCGCAGCCCCAGCAAGACCGCCCGCGCCCACAAGTTTTTTCGCGGGACCCGCCTCCCAGTGCAGTCCTAGTTTGCACCATTCCTTGGGCAAGTCATTTGACTGAGTTTTCCATCAGAGGGAGGTCGCTATCACTTCTCAGAATTAAAAAGGGATCTTAATTGCTGTGACAAGTTATCTAACCGCAACCCCCAAACATTAATTTAAAGAGACACCCAGGCCTGTTCATATTACTGAATTACAAAGGTAAAGTGAAATTTAGTTTAGAAGGATATTTTGTTTTAAAACACTAGAAACCATTTGTTTTTAATTTCATTCATTGAAAATTAATTAATAAATAAATAAATAAAACTGTATGCTTGCATAAGGATTCAGCCCAGGTGGTGCTGAAGCACCCAGTTTATATAATACCATATTTGCTTGATTATAAGACGACCCCCCCTCAAAATTTGAATATGAATTTAGAAAAAAAGCCTGAATATAAGACACCCTATAAGAAAAAAGTTTTACTAGTAAATATTAATTCACATGTAAACTATTTTTTCATGTTAAATATTTCTTGCTTTTATTTTATTTTTATTTGTCAACCTGCCCCCCAGTTATGCTCATCTGCACTCCAGATATGCCTTTTACCCACCTGTATTCCACTCCGGTGAACGTCTGTGCGATGCCGGGGCTTTAATGACTGAGCACTGGAAGGTCATGGCTCTCCGTCATAGAAGCCCCAGCGGGTAGGAGCGGAGGTTATTCACCGGCTGCCGGAGAGGAAGATCCGAGTCCCCTGCAGCGCTGCGGGAAATCTGGATCTTAGTTTTATAGTCAGACCTCTGTTTGAGGTTGGATTATAAAACGACCTTGAATATAAGACTAAAAGTTACCAACCTATCAGCTGTCACAAATTCCCCACCTTTTTATATAGGTTTTTAAAGCGATGTTCTAGCTGATGTAGAATTTTCATAACTGCGATTGTTTGGTGTCTCTTCGGTGGTGTTGACTTGTTTCACGTTATTGTTTGATTGATTATCAGGATGACTTTCTGACTTAATGTTCGGATCAGGTGACTCAGTAAGACATGGTTGGCTATTTCTGGTGTAAAGCATGTGAGAAGGGGATTGATGGAACATGAATGATCCATTGATATTGGCAAGTGGCCCTTGATGTCCATCACTAAATTTGAACTTCTGGAGTCTCCCTAGCAAGCTTTGTTTGATTAACTTATTATTAGACTTGTGCATTCGTCTTCGGGCGAACATGGAAACGAACACAAAGAGTGCGTTTTCGTGTTCGTTCCGAAGACACGCCGAAGAGAAGACGGCGGCAGTAAAACGTAGGCGAAGACGAAGACACACACCACGAAGATCTTCGTGATTGTCTTCGTCTTCGTCTTCGTCTACCATTCCCCCCCTTCATCTTACCTTGTCTTGGCTTCGCGGCATCGCGGCAGTTCCCGGAAGTGGAAATCCGCAGGTTCGCCGTCACGGGTTACAGGGCAGTGCGAATGAGCCTATTGGTCGCCTACAGGGACCTCCTCTGGCATCAACCAATTGGTTGATGCCAGAGAAAGACCCTGCAGGTGACCAATAGGCTCACTCGCACGGTCTTTGTAGCCCCTGACAGCGAACCTATGGATTTCCGCTCCCGTTAACCCCTTCGATGCTGCGTTATCTAACGCAGCATCGAAGGGGTTAACGGGAGCGGAAATCCATAGGTTAAAGGGCCGTGCAAGCGACCAATAGGCTCACTTGCACGGCCCCTTAACCCTTTAAAAAAGTTAACCCCTAACTAATTGAACAGGGAGGGAGACCAGTGGCATCGGCAGTGCCGATGCCACTGGTCTCCCTCCCTGTTCAATTAGTTAAATGTCCGTACGAGCGACTTTATTGGTCGCTCGTACGGACATTTAACCCGGCACAGACTAACTAATTGAACAGGGAGGGAGACCAGTGGCATCGGTCTCCCTCCCTGTTCAATTAGTTAAAGACCAGTGGCATCGGCAGGGCAAGTTGCAGCATTGGGGTTTTAAAACCCCAATGCTGCAACTTACCCTGCCGATGCCACTGATCTCCCTCCCTGTTCAATTAGTTAAATGTCCGTACGGGGGACTTTATTGGTCGCTCGTACGGACATTTAATTAATTGAACAGGGAGGGAGACCAGTGGGATGTGCCGGGTAAGTTCTAGCATTGGGGTTTTAAAAGTCTGCACGAGCGACCAACAGAGTCGCTCGTGCAGACTTTTAAAATCCCAATGCTGCGACTAACCCGGCAGATCCCACTGGTCTCCCTGTTCGATCAGTTAATAAATGATCGAACAGGGAGACCAGCGGGATCTGCCGAACAATTACGGCACCAGGAGTATAACAGTCTGTACGAGCGACCCTATTGGTCGCCAGCAGGGGGCTCGTCTGCCATCAACCAATGGCAGACGAGCCCCCTGCTGACGACCAATAGAGTTGCTCATACGGACATTTAAACTCCTGGCGCCAGAGCGGCTTTAACCCCGTTTTAACCCCTTAACCGGGGAAAACGAAGAAAACCCGAACACAAAGAATGTCCGCGAATATTCGCCCGAAGAGAAGACAGGACCAGGCGAATATTCGCGGAATACGAAGTTTTTTTTTTTGCCGAAGACGAGCACGAAGACGAACACGAAGAGCCCCCTGGTGCCCAAGTCTACTTATTATCTCATACCTTTTTAATATCAGACCTATTATAAGATACATTTGCATTGTGTTCATCTATACCTCATTCCAAAGAAGTAGGTCCAAGTCAATTCCAGTTGGGTCTGTGAAGAAGGTTCCTCTCTCTTTTTAGATTAAACTCCATATTAAGATTTAGTTGGGTGCAGTATATAATAGTTGGGTGCAGCATAATGCTTACTCCGTTCTTATCACTGATACTCCTAAAATTCAAGTCATTTTATGTTGGCTAAGCCATTCCCTATTAGCCGTGTGTGTGGGGGGGGGGGGCTTGACGTGGCAGGTAAGCTTATGTGTTTTGGCCAACATACAGTACTAAAGCATCATGTTTACTTAATGTATATTATTGCAGGCTGGAGTTTGAGAGCTGGTAATGTGTTGTTCTCTGGAAGCTCAGATTGTTTGCTGGGTATGAGGGTATCACAGGGTTCTCCAGCCCTAAAACAAAAGTGTCCCTCTATGTTCACATGGAACATTCGACACGCACACACTCCATTACATATAATTTGTAACATTCACATTACACAGTTTATTCTTTACACATATTGTTTTCGATGTCCTGCAGATGCACAATGACCATTAAAAGCCATTCTTTTCTTTTTATGTCTAATATAATTTCCTTGGTGTCCCGCTTGCGGCAAATTCAGTGAGTTCATTTTTCCATTCTTCTGGAACAAAAGGCTCGTTGAATGTCCTTGTCACAAGGCAGCACTTAGCGTTTTTAACCTTGATACCAGTCGGTATACTTTTGAATAATACCGTAAAAAACTTGGTTGCGCATGTGTTACATGAATGCACTCAATGATGTACTCCTCCATTCGATTGCTCTTCCAACCTACTGCATCTTTATCTTGGTGTTGATGGCGGCAACTTTTTTTTCTTCATTAATTGAGTATAAAAAAATAAAATTTCTGCTCATTCTACAGTTTTCTGCACCACTGTGTCTTAATGTTCTTTCATGTTACGGTTCATTTTGTATATTTTTAATTTTAATGTTATTGGTCATTTTATACTCTCCACAATCTATAAATAGAATGCAATATAGACATTTCAACCATTACCAGCTGAGGAAATCACTCTGCATCCTTGAGGTCCATTCACAAAGGTCTGGAGTTGTGTCGGGTTGACCGTTGAGTTGGATTCCTCATTCTTGGCCGTGTTGGCTGAAACTGAGCCGCTTGTTTATTAAGCTTGACCGTTAACTTATAGAGAGATGCTAAAACAAAAGCATCCAATTTTGTCTATTCACAGAGACTTGAAATATAATGGCTTGGTTCAGGAGGAGGCAGTTGATGAAGAACTTGTTTAAACTCAATGGGACTGCCCATGTTGACCACCAACTCAACTGTTGACTTGATGGACCCACATAATGGATTGATTGACAGATGTACATGACCCTTGATATGCAAACCAACTTACTTGGAAGACTTTATGATCAATTCAACAACAGTCATGATTAACAAGTTAATGGTTAGGTTGGATGGAACTCAACAGTATCCCAGTAGAAGTCGATGGAAGACTCAAAGGAAGGCTTACAATTTCCAATTGACTCCAAACTAAACTCCACTGTAGACGAGTTGATGTTTAAGTTGTGGTTTTGAGTTGTCATGGTTACCTGTGTACCATGAATCAACTGGATCCATAGTAAGTAAACCCTCCCCGTGCTTTGGGTAAGTGGTCCTACTGTTTAATGTATTGCCCCAACACCCCGCTTCATTGCCATAACATATAAGGCAGACTATGGGTAAAATTAAAGTGGTTATCATGTTCTCTACATGCTCAGAACCTGTAACTTCTGGCTTTTCACAGACTCATCTAAACTCTACGTGTTTAATGCAGTGCTTTCTGGAAAAAAATCATTTGCCAGACTGTTGTTGTTTATTATCTCAACAAAATATAGAAGAATGTGATAAGCACAATTTATAAAACAACATATCACAGTGCGTACATATAAAATGTTCTGTCTCAGATCATCCACCACGGTTAAAAATAAAATAAAAACACAAAACATTTAACAATGGTTTGTTGATAGAAAAGCTACAGAAACACATACATGAAACATACTTATCCACAAAATAAACAGGGGGAAAAACACACATTAAAGCCTTAAACCTCAATATAAAGACAAGAAAAGAAGCACAAATTGGAGAATTATTGACTTCCTAGAATCGGAGCAAACATTATCCATGGCTAAGGCTTTTTCTTGGCGCCCGCAACAATTTGTCTCTCTCATGTCTTCTTCTCAAATAAACAATTAAACAAAGGAAACAGTAAATTAAAACATCTGCAACCGGGGCCACTAGAGTACAGAACCTGAAAATGATAGTAATAATAATAATAATAATAAAATAACAATAATAATAATAATAATAATAAACAAATAAAAATAATAAAATAATAATATTAATAATAATAATAATAATAAAATAACAATAATAAAATAATAATAAAAAAATAACAATAATTAATAATAATAATAATAATAATAATAATAATAAAATAACAATAATAATAATAATAAAATAACAATAATAAAATAATATTAATAATAATAATAATAATAAAATAACAATAATAATAATAATAAATATGAATAGTTTTGCTAAGTCCTACTTTATTCTGAAAGATCAAACTCTCAATAGGACTGGATCGACCTTATGCCTTTCCGATGAGGTTTATATTTTAGTCAGTGGTGGGTTTTTGCCTTCACTGTATCTTATGATTTGTAATTCTAGGCTTTTATTTTTTGTGGTTCCTTTCATTCCCATATAATGAGAAAGCAGAGTGGAAAAAAAGCTAAAAAAAGGTTTTATAATGGAATGTTATAGTTGTCAGGCAACACACTAAAAATAACAAGACATTCTATTTATAAAAAAAAAAGAAATCTCGGTGAGAACTCATTATTCCAAATAATGTAAAGATAGTAATTTAAACTTCATTGTCTGGCCACAAAAAAGGGAAAAAGGCTTTAAAAATAAATGCTTTTCTTACTCTATTCTATAATTATATTTCTATAAAAAAGGAAACAAGCTGAAAATAGTCTTTTTGTGGTCATTTTTAAGGTTGAACTGTTGGAGAGGGTTAGGAGAGACTTGATTATCTGCTAACAACATTATCTCCCAATATTTCGACGTTTGAATTTATTAACCCATTTCCTGCTGTTTCTATACACATTATTGGGGTTTTTAAGGCTGTAGAACCCTGCGATCCCCTCATACCCAGCAAACATTCTGAGTTCCTAGAAAAGAGCTTACTCCCATTACACATCACTCCTATCACCCATCACAACTCACTCTCATCACTACTATCATACCACACTCTTATCACACATCACTCCCATCACACAGCATAACTCACTCTCTCACACCTGTCACCCATCACAACTCACTCTCATCACTACTATCATACCGCACTCCTATCACACATCACTCCCATCACACAGCATAACTCACTCTCTCACACCTATCACCCATCACAACTCACTCTCATCACTACTATCATACCGCACTCCTATCACACATCACTCCCATCACACAGCATAACTCACTCTCTCACACCTATCACCCATCACAACTCACTCTCATCACTACTATCATACCGCACTCCTATCACACATCACTCCCATCACACAGCATAACTCACTCTCTCACACCTATCACCCATCACAACTCACTCTCATCACTACTATCATACCGCACTCCTATCACACATCACTCCCATCACACAGCATAACTCACTCTCTCACACCTATCACCCATCACAACTCGCTCTCATCACTACTATCATACCGTACTCCTATCACACATCACTCCCTCACATCTGACATCTTAACTTGTGAAAGCATCTGATCTTGCCTTGACCTGTGCGTGGTCACGTAAAGCAAGTGGGCTGGTCCAAGTTAGACCGGCCCTGTTTGAATAATTTTGGACCACCCCAGGTTGGTTATTGCCACGCTTAGTGTAGCAGAACTTTTTTTTAAAAAAACATTCAATATGGTAGTGTATACTTCCAGTGGATAAAACATTTTATTATGATTATTATAATTTTTATTATTTATTTTATATATATAATTTTTTAATATATATATATTTGTTTTAATTAGAATGTTCATTTTCAATATTTACTTTCTTGGAGGAAAACATAACAGAAGCTTATATGAAATTATATATGAGCAAAACCGTAAAACTTTCTCTACAGAGCCCTGAGAACCTACAGGGGACGTTAAATACACGACCAGACACTATTAAAACTTTGGAGTCAGTCTGGGAACCTTTGTTTGTGTTTTAAATAGATCTAAAAATATACAGTTTTATGTAAAATCTGTCAAGGGAATTATGAACTCTGCCCATAATCTGTGACCGGAATACATGAATCTGTTAAACACGGTGAATCATTTTACCTGACTCTGTGAGTGCAGGAACAGCCATGCAAAGGCCAAAAAATCAGTCACTTCTCAGACAAAACATGAATTACACTTCGTGTCAGAAGAAGGCACAGATAAGATGTTTGAGGGTCATTGGCAAGCTGAGGGCAAAGATGGCACAGGCAGGCTGTTTGAGGATTAGGATGGCACTGATGCTTGGAGGCAAAGGTGAAACTCACAAGGTATTTGGGGCAATTGTGGCACTCACAAGCTGTTAGGGGCAAAGGTGGCACTGTGTTGCTTGGTGAAGTTGGGGGCCCCGGAACTTTTTTTTTACACCAGGGCCCTGTGGTTCCTAGTTACACCCTGCAGCTGACCACTAAAACCTGCATAATTCACGTCTGCCTGGCACTGCACTTTCCTTATGATGTCATATTCTGGTGCTGTCTTGGGATAGGCCTAAAGAAGGCCACCCTATACCCCAGGAGCTCAAATAATTTCTTATTTTCTTAGTGTTTCTTATTTCTGCTGGACTGCATTTTAATCTTTTTTTCCCAAAAATATATATTCAGCTTTTTAAATAAAAATAATAATCTCCCACCTCTAATCCTTAATATTCCTGCAATTATTATCACAATGATACAATGTTTCACAGCAATAGTCCAATTCTTTTCAATTGAATGGTCCTGCCACCTTCTGGAGCGACAGGTAAGTACCCTCTTGACGAAGCCTTGGATAGATGAAAAGGGAACACAAAGTAAAAAAACAACAACAATACGCATTTTGTGACTCTCTCAGCTGGAGGTTTATCTGACATCCAGTGTGTTTGTCAACTCCTCTCAACTAGATGAAAGCTCAGAACCCGGACACATGGAGCTGTATTATCGTACTTGTGTTCTCTATAATGCTGGCGTCTTCCGCCTTTCCGATAATGAGAGCCTCTTATGATTAATGAAAAATCTCTGGCTGCAAAAACACATTGAACAAATTTAATTTAGGCTTTTAAAAATAAAATAAACTCTCTCCCCTACACTCTCTAAATGTTTTCCTACCTTCTCTGGCGACCACTTCCGCCTCTGCTGACCACTTCAGCTTCTTCATCATCTATCTTTCTTTTTTAATCCTCTACCTTCGTCCGCACCTCTGCACGGATATAACCTGGCATGAACTTCTGCCAAAATGCTGACTCTTCTGGTGACGTCTTCTTACCCGATCCTCAAATCGTGCCTATCAGGGGAGAGGACGTCACTGAAAGAGCCACCATTCTGGTGGAAGTTCGCCGCAAGCTATGTCCGTTCCTCCAGTCGGGCGAGAGGACGTCACCAAAAGTGCCATCATTTTGACGGAGGTTTGCCAGGTTCTGTCCGGATAAGATAAAAGATGAAAGAGAGAAAATAGACGATAAAGAACATGAAGATGAGGAAGCTGAAGTGGTCGGCAGAAGCGAAAGTGGTCGGCAGAGAAGGTAGCAAAACATTTAGAGAGTGTGAAAGAGTGAACGAGAATGAGAGTGCGAGAGAGTGAGTAAAAATGCCCCCAAAATTTTCTCCGAATCATCCTTTGGCCCAATTGCATGTCTCTACAAATCAGCATTACTGTGACGTTTATGTCCCCAATGTGTCATCTATGTAGGATCAAAGATCTGGTGTTCCCAAACACACATTTCTTTTAAAGTTTACTGTCCATGGCAGCCCCACTAAAACAGAGATGCATGCATACAAAAAACACCTTAGGCTGAAGCTGCAGCTCTGCAGCTGCTGCTCTCCTCCTCCTTGGTCAGCTTGGGTAGGAGACCTGCCCCTGTACAATCAACGGGGAGCAGGTAGAATGTGAAGGGCATTATTCATTTCATTTAAGAAGGTGTGCTGCTCTTGACCAAGCCATCACTTTTAGACTAGATACACCGAATTAACCAAGACCACCGAAGGGTCTCAGGGGCACCAACATTCTCCATGACAGATTTCCTTTCAAGTGTATTTTTTTCCCAGCAGACAAGAATGTATTTGACTTTGCTTTGTAATGCCAAATGTTATAAACTCTTTATTCCAAGCGTGAAGCTGGTTAAAAAGCGTTCAGAAAATATGTTCTCCGCTTCTAGTTAGTTTATGGAAATGAACCAAATGAAAAGAGAGACGAAAATCTGCAATTTAATTTGTTTGCTAAAAACAGAGAATCCACAAGCGTTGGAAGCCAAGGGCATGGAGTATTTTCTGCCGATTTGGTAACACAACACGTTAGTCAGTTGTGAAATGACTATAATCTACTCCTAGCTATCATCATTTAGAGGTTCAGTGAGCTCCTCCTTTCCGATAGGGACTGGGGCACAGCTGGAGAGCTCGAGAGAGCAATCAATGCCTGCGTCTCCTCATTAGGAGCGAAAACCTCGCAGGCAATGAAGCCTACACGGAAACAGGCAAAAAAAATGACATTTCCATGTACGCTCTGAAATATCGCACTGTTGTATTTTTTTTATTATTTTATTTTAATATTTATTAATATTCCTAATATAATAAGGCACATGGATAAAATTTAGTAAAAAAAACCCAAAAAATCAGTAGCAATTTTTTTTTCGACAGTGGAGAAAAATATTTTTTTTTTTTCAACTTCATGGATCAAGAACTTTTAAATTACATTGTTTAGCTCTAAATACTATTTCTTCCCCCAAAAAAGCAACCCAGTTTATTCTTAAAAGGCTCCACTCTACCTGCTGTCACCAGATCCACGGATGGTTCATTCTAGATACGGAACACCGTGATACACTTATACCCAGCCAACATTCTGAGCTCCTAGAAGAGAAGGACATCAGGGGAGGAAAGAGGGAAAGGGTTGGTTGGGTCCCGGTGAAGTACTGACCTTACCAAAAACCCTGAAAGACTTCGTTGGATGGTCGACAAAAGCCTCGTTGGGCAATCATGTAAACTTTACCATATTCCTGATGGCTGTAAACAAAATAAAAAGTTAATATTATCAATATCCTTTAATATGTAAGGTCATTGTCCAGTGTTTTTTATAATGTTATTTATTACTATCCATAGTAACATTTTGGGTTTGTTGTCAATAGGCTTGTGACGAAGGACAGACGGATATCAAAGAGAAATCATAAACCTCCACAAACTTTAAAAAAAATGTTCTACTCTTCAAAACAAAGCAGATCGATAAGAACATTTTCAGAACATTCCATCCCGATATCGTGCCTGAATATGGCTTCCTTGCTAAAGCTTTTCAGCGTTTCAAATCGTCTTAATTCAAGCAGGCAGTGACGGAGAGGAGAATAGACGACCCGCAGGGAAAGTTATATTTAGGGTCTCGCGTTCACACGCTATATGATATAAAAATATACTGTATTTAACTCGGCGCACGAAAGACACAAACATAAATGTTGGTGTTTCCTGTGGGATTTTGATGGAGTCTAGTGGAAGAATTGATATATTTGTAATTATGGCTACAATAATATCCAAAACAGAGTCAAAATAGCGAAGCCTTATGATTATTATTCTGTATCTAGAGGAGGTTCAGCTTAGTCCTCAAGAGCCACAACAGACTTTACCAAAATGATGCAAAAGATGGGTCGACAACTCTCCAGTCAACATCTCCTTCGATATTAGACTCCTTTGGTTTTCCTTATCTTTATGTATAGGTTATTGAGATGGGTGCTAGGTGTTCCTCTGGACTAGATCGGCCTGTGTCTTACTTGGCCCTGTGAGGTTCTTAGGTTCTTACCTTGGAACCGTGAAGTCCCTGAGATCCTGGGTTTTCCCAGGTCTTCGAGTAAATGTGCTAATTTTCAGGGTCACATAGTCTGGAAGTGACTCCTTCATATTATACTCGGATTTAATGATATCTGAGGTTGGAAACAGGTAACTTCTGAATTTCTTCACCTCCTGACGAGCCAAGGTTTTCACGAGGAACTTTATTAGAGCCACTTGGTTTCCACCATTAGAGCTTCACTACAAGAGAATCTTGGGGTGGTCTATAATATATAAAGAGTCTCAGGGCCAGCCCTTTCCCGGGGTAGGATGAAATTACCAGTAATTGGAAACTCAGGTGCCCAATTTATTCCTTTCTCTTGAATGTGACTCGGATTAATTGCCACATCCCTCTCATGCTGCTTATTCTAAGCTCCTTCTGGTCCAGCTTCTGCCGTTTTATCTCGATATCTTTTATGATGGCACATCTGGCATATTGAACGTAGCACCAATGTCTAACAGATTACATATTCTTCATGATAATGGCGGGTCTATCCAAGAGTTCCCTTAAATGCTGACCCCCTGCTCCATAATCTGCATGCTTTGACCCTGAAGTGGATGAAATAATTTCTTATCTACCCGGCACCATCATACATTTTTGGTAGTCCTGCTCCAAGCAGTCACCTCATGGCCCGAATGGCTTTCCTCCGACAGAATTTCTGTATTTGGGAAACTTTCATGCCTGCTAATGCTTTCTTATTTACTTACCCCGGATTCTCTTGGATTTAAAAGCCCTTGGGGGTTCTTCAAACAGCTAGGTTTCTAACCAAAAAAAGTTCATATCATTTTGTGATAACGATGGTTTACTGTATTATACAGGTAGGTAATAAATAATTATTAAATGAGATTTTAAATACATATCCAAACATCCGAGCCTTAATATACACAAATTCCTTAGAATCCTACTAAATCCTACATTAAATAGTGCTAAAATATGTCATTTTCTCAAATTCTTTTTTTTTTTATTTAATCAATTAAGGGTTTTCAATAAAATAAAACGGTTGGTGAATATTTCTAGAATTGTGTAGATTTTAACCCCTTAATGACAAAGCCTGTACATGTACGGGCTCAAAATGCATTGTTTTCAACGGGTTTAGGGACCGCCCATTGTCCTTAAGGGGTTAATAGATGTATCTTGTAGGGTTTAAACACAAAACACCTGGTTACTTTGAATTGCCCTTTACCATTGGGGTTAAGAGGGGTACAGAGGACGGGGGGGATGATAATAGCGGGGAAAGGGGTCTCATAAAGGGCATTGTCCTTTGAAAAGTCTCCCAATAATACCGTCCACAAGACATGATTGCTTTAGGATGGTCTACTTATGATAAATCATATGGCCGTAAATAGGTTACCGACAGGCAGCCGACATCTGTAAATCGCATTATGTGAAGGTCAATAACTGCTTCGCAATTCGATTAATGTTACATATCCTTTACAGAATGAATTTCATTTAATTACCAGCTTTACATTAAATGGATTTGACTGTAAGACAAACAGAGACCTGTAACTCATTGGCTGCCGGGTAGGATGTCCGACACATTGCCGAAAAGGTCGGTTGTAGGTGGCAGACGCACCTAAGCTTCGTTCAGATTCTACAGGTGTGAAAAGTAACAAATGGGTGGTAGATAAGTGGAACAGCCTCCCATCTGAGGTGGTAGAGGTTACTACAATGGGGGGGGGAACCAAACGTGCATGGGATAGGATATCAGGATAATGTGACATGTGGACTCTGAACACATGTTCATACAGATGGGGCTGGGTTTGAACATCATTCTGAAATCTGGTGAATTGGTCTTTCTATCTGTTCTTCATGATACAACCCACCATAGCGGGAGACCCGGATATCTCTGCGGACAAGAAGCTAGTCTTCCATATGGTTCAACCACGCCTCATGGGCTCCCAGTATCTGGCGTTGAGCAGACATGACCCTAGTGTAATGTCATGACTGCCGTCGCCGACAAGCACTCACCACAGAAGTTCTTCATGCTTGAATCGCCTAGAACCGGGTTGAGTCACAAGCTAAGGGAAGAGGCACGTGGAGCCTCGGGTGTAGCCAGGTAGAGTTCGGCACTGTAATAGGCAAAGCACGTTCCTAGGAAAGGGAAGTTCCTAGGCAGGTAACACAGGATGCCAGGGGTTAATGCAGGACGGATGGTCAGACACAGCCGGGTTCGGTTCACTAAATGGGTAGTCGTACAATCCAGGGGTCGGTTTACGGAGCAGGTAGTCATACAAGTCAGGTAGTTACACAGATGGGACAAGAAAGGAACAGAATTACCAGGCAGAAGAGTAGTCGCTCCTGGCACACAGACTAACAACACATACCAACACGCAAACTCACTATAACACCATACAAACACCATACAAACACATACTCTAACACCATACACTAACACCATACTATAACACCATACTCTAACACCAAACTCTAACACCATACACTAACACCATACACTAACACCATACTCTAACACCATACACTAACACCATACACTAACACCATACACTAACACCATACTCAAACACCATACACTAACACCATACACTAACACCATACACTAACACCATACACTAACATCATACTCTAACACCATACACTAACACCATACACTAACACCATACTCAAACACCATACACTAACACCATACTCTAACACCATACACTAACACCATACACTAACACCATACACTAACACCATACTCTAACACCATACACTAACACCATACACTAACACCATACACTAACACCATACTCTAACATCATATTCTAACACCATACTCTAACATCATACACTAACACCATACACTAACACCATACACTAACACCATACTCTAACACCATACACTAACACCATACACTAACACCATACTCAAACACCATACACTAACACCATACACTAACACCATACACTAACACCATACACTAACATCATACTCTAACACCATACACTAACACCATACTCAAACACCATACACTAACACCATACTCTAACACCATACACTAACACCATACACTAACACCATACACTAACACCATACTCTAACACCATACACTAACACCATACACTAACACCATACACTAACACCATACTCTAACACCATACTCTAACACCATACTCTAACACCATACACTAACACCATACACTAACACCATACACTAACACCATACTCTAACACCATACACTAACACCATACACTAACACCATACTCTAACACCATACACTAACACCATACTCTAACACCATACTCTAAGGCACACACCCACATTTACACCATATACCAACACACACTCGTGCTAACATCATAGACTAACACACAATCACGCTAACACCATATACTAACACTAATACTCACACTAACACACACAAGCTCTAACATCATATGCTAATGCTGACACTCAGGCTAACATCATACACTAACACACACACACACACTGTGACACAGTATTCGTACTCCATAGACTTTATTGGCTAACTGAGTAGATTCAGACTGCAAGCTTTCAAGAGCTCTCAGGTCTCCACCTCACTGAAGCAGAATAAAATGCATCACAGGCTATACTACTAATGAAGATGCAAGCTCCTGGAGCCAATCTAAATGTCACCCAGTTAGCACCTAGACTGAAGGGGACCCCAAGCTCTGTATACAGTAATAACCCCCAGGTCTATACACAGTAATATAACCCCCAGCGCTGTAAACGGTAATAATAATCCCCCAGTGCTGTATACAGAAATATAACCCCCAGCGCTGTATACAGAAATATAACCCCCAGCGCTGTATACAGTAATATAACCCCCCCAGCGCTGTATACAGTAATATAACCCCCCAGCGCTGTATACAGTAATATAACCCCCCAGCGCTGTATACAGTAATATAACCCCCAGCGCTGTATACAGTAATATAACCCCCAGCGCTGTATACAGTAATGTCAGTCGGTGACAAAAAAATGGGTTTTATCTTGTTTTGTCCCAATACACTCCCTTTATCTGCAGACCTGGAGCGGCCGTTGCTGTCAGTCATGTGATATTTTGGGTGACGGCTCAAACACCACACTGAGCTGATGCTTTATGGCGATGCTAATGAAGTCTTCTTCCATAGACTTTCATTAGTCAGAGAGTCCACCTGGGTGATTAAGACTGAGCCATTCTATTGTTCCCCACAGGCAGTATGATAAGAAGTCAGGGGGTTTGTGTAGTAGATTCAGGATCAGATAACAGAGCGAGAACCTCATACAAAATATGCAGCTGCCTGAAAACATTATATTATGAAGCAAAAACTACTGTAAGAGAAAACACACAATATTTTGGAAAACTTTTTTTTTAACATAAAAAATAAAGGGAGTTTCTCTTTAATTATCCCATGAATTAGCTGTGAATTAGTTAGAGGCGTCTCCTATATCCTACTGGCTCTTCAGGCTGTTTATTATCGCACTGCATGTAACCCCATCTAATCTGAAAAAATATCCCCCAAATCCCTCCCCGCTACTCAGTAAAACATCATTAAAGCCGACGGCCACTTTGGGGCATTTGTGTGCTTAATGCATCGTTTGAAGCTTTAGAGTTTATATCTCATGTATTTGTCCGTTCCCCGTCTCCATTCTAATTTCTGACTATTATTTAAAATGCATATTCCTAACCCCATTTATTGCTAATTAGAATGTAACGAGTTTACTTGGAGGAGTAAAGCGAGACAGATGACATCATAATTTCATTGTATGAGGGGAGAAGAACGTCTATATAGAGGCAGAGATAGGAAATCATTCCGTATAGTTCGGGATGTGAATGCATGGCATAGCCTTTCAGCAGAAGTGGTCAGGTTGACCCAGAATGATAATTTACAGCTTATTTATTTATTTATTAGAAAATTTAAAAGCCAACTCGGACTTTGTATCAAAGAGAAGTAGCTGGGATCCGTAGCTCAGACACAAATGAGTCACACCGGACCTCAGACCCAGCATTTCCAAGAGTTTGGTTGCCAAGTTCTATGTCATCTTAACCTGGTTGTGACTTCTGTAGCAATATCTACTTGGGTCGGTCACCATTTTTGGCTTTATTAACCCCTTAAGGACAATGGGTGGTGCCTAAACCCATTGATAACAATGCATTTTGAGCCCGTACATGTACGGGCTTTGTCATTAAGGGGTTAATATAACTTGTGACATATATTCTCATTTTTTAATACTTATACTATCAAAATCAATAAAATGTATCTTAAATATTTCATCGTTAACATCTGATACAGCTCCTCTTTGCGACGTTTGAATGCCAGATTTAAAAGTTTGATTGAATTCAAAGTTCCTTTTCCCGAAAGGTTTACCCTCCTCGTGACGATCGCAAAAAGAGCAGGAAGTGACCTGAAGTTAAAAATAAAAAAGAGGGAATGCGGAAAAATTTTGATCCCAAATTTTCTTTAAAGCAGCGAGTTTCTGGATAGCAGGAACGCCATCGACCCCGATCCAGATATACAAATCCAACTAAAATACATAAATGAAACATAACCAATAGCATTCCTCTTAATATGGAACACGCCTGCTATTGGTCGAAATCTTGTAACTGCTTTCTTATTGGTTATTTTTAATGGACAAAATCTGCTTTTCTTTCAAAAACAAGGACGTGACCCCAAACTTTTGAACGGCGTTAGTAATATAAATCTATAAATATATAGTGAATGGGCAAAGCAGGTGGCTCAATCTGATTTGATGACAATGACATCACATACGGACATGGAAGGTGCCAGCCTTCTGCTGGTTCTATTAGCAGTCATGTCTTCACCCAAATACGTAAAATCCCGGCTGGTCTTCATGCGCCGCCGACACCTCATCTGTCTCATTATCATTAAATAACTAAATGGAGCAAACTGGTTATATTTTATACGGCATCCGGATGGCCGTTATTCCAGCCCTCTGGTAAAACCAATAGTCTGGTAAAGATTATATTATATAAAGTGACATCATGCGGTCCACTGTGTAACATGGGGCTTATTCACTAAACACAAAACATAGAATCTGCCGGCAGGTCGGCCCCATCCGGCCCCCGTCTAGTCGCCCGTTTCTCCTGCTGTAAAGACTCAGACCTTAATCAGTCGTTGGTCTCGTCTTAGATTCATGACCCATATACCTATCCCGCGCATGTTTAATACCCTCACTGTATTACCCTCTACCACCTCTGCTGGGAGGCTGTTCCCTTTATCTACCCTCTGAGTAATGTAAAACTCTCTTATATATATATATATTTAAGGAGAGTTAGAAATCGGACTTTGGAGGTCCATCAAAGACATTTTCCTGTCCTCTCCGCTATGTGACATTAAGCAGGCCCAGCTGGTAACTCTTCATTCTATGCTAAATAAATGAACATAACTATTTCTCAGGCTGGAGGGTCAGCGAGTATACCGAGGGGTTAACAGCATATTCCCGTTCATTTAAAGTATTTGTTGAGTAATTGGGGTGGAAAGTCAGAGAAGCGAACTCAAGGGCAAAAAAAGGACAACAGCATTTCTGGATTCAGTTTGGCAAATTCCTCAGCGATCCCATTTTTATTGATTATTTTTTAATTAGATGAATTTAAGAACTTCTCAAGAAGCAACAGTGGCGGCTGCTAAACAAAACAAGAAAAGAAAATACAAGACGGGTCCCCGGTGACAAATTTATCATACAACGGGCCATTTACTACTTAAACTTAGGGCGAGTCAAATATAGAACTATATCGGCCCCATTCGGCCCCCGTCTAGTCTCCCATTTCTCCTGCTGTAACGACTCAAACCTTAATCAGTCGTTGGTCTCGTCTTAGATTCAGGAGCCGTATGCCTATCCCATGCGTGTTTAATACCCTCACTGCATTACCCTCTACCACCTCTACTGGGAGGCTGTCCCACTTACCTATCACCCTCTCTGTGAAGCAAAAGATTCTTCCATCACATTGCCCGAAACCTTTAAAACGGGCAGACTAGACGGGCCGAAATTCTATGTTTCCATTACAAATGCCTTTTGTTTTTAGATAAGAATGATTATAATAAATAAATAATTTATAAATACTTTTTTTTTATTATTCATAAATAAAAAAATATATAATGAACAAAAATAAGATACAATTTTAGGAAAATGAAAAAATTGTAATAAAAATTTCCATCTAGGTTTATTTGTCCAAACTTCTAAACAAATTTTTTTCTAGAAGGCAATCTGATAATCGCTTTGCTTGCGTTACCCGGCCCCAGACGGCACTAGATGTTAGTATTAAATAATAGCGGGAAATAACAGCAATTAGCCGGAGGTTTCCCGTCGGATTTGGCTAAGGCTGTTAATGGTCGGAGCCGCCATTACTAGCTTAAAGCGATGAGCATCCGAAGGATTGAGAGTAATTGCTTCGGAATGATATCTCGATTTTCACGCTGGAAGGTGGCCAACTAAACGAGAATAACGTTACGCATTGGAATCAAATAAACATTTCTGTAAAGACTGGATTATTCGTGATTTACGTGGCGCGGGGAAGGGTAGACATCTTGAAAAATCATTTCAAGGCAAAATATAAAAGAATGATTGAGGGTCACCTTATACAATAATAATTTAAAATCAATATATACAAGAAAAATAATGAATGGGTGCCAATTAAAAAAAAAATCAATTTTAAATAAATAAATCATTAATAATTAATAACTATTAAGATGTTTTTGAAAATTTGGCAAAATGAAAAAAAGGAATTCTTCACTTTTACTGAAAAAAAAAAATGTAGATAAAGAGCAGAATAAAAATAAAAACGTAATTTTCACCTTCATTAAGGGTAATTATAGCGTAAGAAAATCTGCCCCAAACATTCCCCATTTTTTGTGACATTTTTGGAAATATAATTTTAATTTAATTAAAAAAAGGGCAATCATTTTGGACACAACACTTCAGATGTGGCGGCTTATGATGTGTTTTCCATATTATGACAAATTTGTCAGAAAAACCATTTTTTTCCTTCATATATTTAACATTTTGTGTACTTTTCTCTGTAATGCCTTTCCAAATTGCCCTCCATTCATGTTTCTTCTCTTCCAAATATTATTAAGATTGTAAGGACGGCGTTGAGATGGCTTGAATGAAAAGAAATGCATACATTCTAAAAACTTAGAACATATAAAACACATTTTTGGGTTCCTAACAGATAAAAACATGAAAGAGCGACAACAATAAAAACAAAATGTCAAAAGAAAGTTAGAGAAAATTTAATGAATCTCATTTTGCTGATAAATTGCTATATTGGGGGGGGGGGGCTGAATCTCATCTCTATGGTTTCTCTGCGATGTTTTCGGAAAGTCACAGAAATGATGAAAGTTCCACAAAAGACGTCAATCTCTCTATGATGAAAACTAACGCTGGTATGTTTTTAACTCTTTTGTGACCTTGGGACATTTAATGGTCTGACCTCTGCCGGTACGATGGCCGTTGCACTGAAGTTCCGACATTTTGTTTCTACGCGGCCAACGCTGGGATCCTTTGATCCTTCTTTGTTTTTGGCAAGAAAAGGTAACGTAGTTATTAAGAATTTTAGACAATTTGAGGCATTTGCAGTTGTCAATCAAGGGGTTTATCCTGACTTCTTTTGACCAGAATATGCTTAATTTTTGTTTTGCCTTCAACCAATCAATGAAGGACACCTTGGGAACGTCAAATTTAAAGGACTTAGGTCTTTTTTTTTTCCAACTACGTAACCAATATCCGTACTCGGAAAATGTTTGCAGTGGGAGAGCTCCATGCAGAATAAGAGAGGCGAGACGAGGTCAAGTAGGATAACCGAGAACCCCAAGGTTCTTGGACAATGAAAAAGTTCTAGGTTCGAAAGAGCAGAGTCTTAAACGATCATCGACACCAACTGGCTGAACGGGGACCGCATTCCCGCGGCATATCCTCCCATAAGCTTATTAAATATAAATATACGGAGTCTGAAACCCCTCAGCTAGTTTTATAGGTCAGCACCAAGCAGGAGCTAATCTTGCAGGAAGAGACGCTGAGGGGCATTATAATATATTCTAGATTTTAGGAATGAATTCGGTTTCATTATCCCTTTTGTTTCCGGTAATCTCCATTGTTCTTCACGCCGGCGATCATCTTCCACGAATTCTTTAAAAGATCTGAAATTTGGCTTCCAACAAATCTCCCTAATATTTTCTGAGATAGAAATGGCCCACTTTGTTAACGATTTGCTTACGGCGACAGCTTTTCCGGGCTCTGTTCCGCGCAGATTGCATGCTCCCTGTCAGACGTTGTCACTTTCTCTTTGACGACGTCTCGCTGTGTGCTGTCCCACATTCTCCGCCGTAAACACCGTCTCAAGCGGTAAACAAAGCCGGCAGAAGGTCTGAAGACGGACAGCGAGCTTGCTAATAAATGTATTTATAGGTAGCGCGTCTGTGCTTGCTGGGATTTGTTCGTTCGCGGCCGTGTGATCTATTAAATCCCATTGTTTGGCTTCTGAATGATTTTTTTATTCTTAGATTGAAAAGAAAATGATATCACGCAAAGACTTAAATCCAACTTATTTTCTAAACGATCGATCTGTCTGTCTATCTATCTACCGTACTTGCCGGCGTATAACGCCGTGTTATACGCCGATAAATACGGTATCTATCTATCTATCTATCTATCTATCTATCTATCTATCTATCCATCCATAACTTCTAGTTTAAAAAATGGTTGCCAATGAGGGGTGTACCCCCATGTAAGCAAAATGACTGCCTAGGGCCAGGAGCTATGGGGAAACCTTAGCCACAGGTGACCATGGCCCTGCCTGTTGTGGTCCTGCTATAGTCCGACAAGGAAGATCACCAAACAGTGATTGAACCCAACGGAGCAATTAATGGAGCCAAAAAAGTCTGTGCCCCCTCCTGGAGTAACTTTTCTTTTTCCCATTTGCCTTCAAGCAGGAAGTTTTGAGATATGATGTCATATCCTGTTCCATGGCATCATCTGGTGGGACACATGAATTGGTCATAGTAAAGGTTTAGGTAGACAGGTAAGAAAAGATAGATAGATAGATAGATAGATAGATAGATAGATAGATAGATAGATAGATAGATAGATAGATAGATAGATAGATAGATAAAAAGACAGATAGATAGACAGATGGACAGACAGACAGACAGACAGATAGATGATAGATAGATAGATAGATAGATAGATAGATAGATAGACAGTTAGATTATATAATAAATAGATTGACAGACAGACAGACGGATATGTTGTACAACGTGCAAATTAGATGTGAAATAATAATAATGCTTCTTTTATGTTTTGTAGGCTAAATTGTACTTGTTGTGTCTTTTTTGTCATTTGAAAAGGTGACAGAGTCACATGACTATTCCATACAAGTACAATTGAACGTATTTGAATTGAAGATTCATATTTATTAAATGCATCACAGAGAGAGACAGAGAGAGAGAGAGGGGGAGAGAGACAGAGAGAGAGGGAGAGAGAGAGAGGGAGGGAGAGAGGGAGAGAGAGGGAGGGAGGGAGAGAGAGAGAGGGAGAGAGATGCATTTTTGGTGCTCCGGGAATTTATAAAGCTATTTGTAACACAAAAGCATTTCAGAACCGAATAAAATGTGAGAAAATAATAATTACCAACTAAAGCTCCTCGAGTGTCGTCTCCATCAAATTCTGATTTCTGCGTAGGATAAAAAGATCTCCGAATTGCATTTTAATAAAGCGTGTATCAGCGTGTATCAGTCCGATTATTGAAAACGGGAGACAGGAACGCAACGGTTTTTCACGTTTCAATAAAATTCCATATTTGGGAACAACTCAATACAATGACATATAATAACATATTAATGACATATAATAACATATTAATGACATATAATAACATATTACATTGAAAGTACATTTTTTTAAAGATGTTGGCTTTTTTTTCCTGATGACTTCACAACTTTGAAAAACAGCCTGTATGTTAGATGTTACAAGCTGCTTTCTCGCTGCCTGCTTACCTGGATGGGTAGAACGGATCTTCACTTGGTAGCTCTTTCAATACTTTATTAACCCCTTAAGGACAATTGTGAGCCTGTACATGTACAGGCTTTGTCATGAAGGGGTTAATGTATTGTTATACTGTATTTCATTCTGGGGGTTAAGTGTTTTAGGCGAGGCAGATGGCGGCCTGTTGTTTGGACTGCCTTTCAGCTTAGTTAGACTCAGCCGTCATGTAGGAAATGTTTTTTCATGGCTGAAAGGAAGAAATCATGGAGGAATTTGACAGCTTAGCTGGCTCGCCCGGTGACATCTGCCGGTCCCTGTCGAGATCTACTCAGGGGTAGCCGGTGACCCTGGTAGCCCACAAGCCACTTGCTGGTGACCCCCGGTGCGAGCTCCGCTTCATTGCATACATTAGGAAAAATGGTAACATTTAAGGAAAAAAGAAAAGATCTTGTAGAAAAAATATTACCTTAAGCAGCTGTGAGCGTGGAAATGCAAGCAGGGAAACAAATGTAAAGACTTAACAATTAAACCAATAATCCTTGAACTCTGTTAAATGTCCTATAAATGCTGTATCCACAAATGGACCAGTTAATAATCTGAATTTAACTTCCAAAACTCCCAACATTTGAATGGTCCATGGGAGGTTGACGGGGCTTTATCAAGAACGTTTTGACTTAGGAACCTCACATAAGCCACCAATGGGGCTAAACTAGAAACCAGTAATTTCCCGTTCTTCCATACATTCTTACACACGACATATTCTGGGGAGTAAACAGGGGTGAGAAGATTTGAAATATCAAGAAGGACTGCTGTGCAAAAGAGGGGCTCCGCAGTAATTGACCTCCTTCTTCTTCTGATGGGCAGCCTTCAGACCATTGTGGAGAACGTATTGAATTCTCATCATGAGGCCATAAAAAGTTTTACACCTAGAACCAAAAAGCCGATGCAGAACCCAACACAACTGTCTGGCTTTGTCAGAGAGCTGTAAGTAGACCAGCCAGCTCACCTGGTTTCCCAGCATGCCTCACTTTCTTAAATGTCACAGCGAAGGAGCACACTGTCCCGCGCATGGGTATCTGGCAACTCAGCCTCTGGAAGCTGTCAACTCCTTGACGAAGATACTCATCAGATAACTCTTCGTTATGACTGTAAATGCTCTGTATGAAAAAATGTACCCATCTCTGAAATAAAAGCACTTTTTAGGCCCAAAAAAGTATTGTAATGTATGCATCACAAACGTCATGATGTCACAAATTACACGTGTAATATGTAGAGAAGACTTGCACCTCGGAGAATAGAAGAGGGGCAGATAACAGACTGCTCTGGGGCAACATTCCACTTAAATATATCATATGGGGTAATAGGGACAGGCCATATGTAGAGCACTAAGCCCTGCTTAACATACTTTTATTTGCCTTGAGCAGAGCCTACCTGGAAAGGTCCCAGATATGCCTTTAATTTATAGTTTAAAAGGCAAGTTGGATTGTTTCAGCTCACTACAACTACCCTACGTATGCATAGTTTAGTGAATAAACCCCAATAAAATTTCTGGCTTGCTAGTCTCCCAATTAATATGCGATAACTACAAGGCTCCGCTATTTATGGCTCAGCAGAAGTTAAATTGTATTTAAAATTACGTCTAAGCGTTGCCAGGATTAAAAGATTTCTGCAGCAAGTCAGTCTCGTATATTGTTTAACATAATGATCATTCCAATCACTCAAAGCGTTGGGCGACAGCCAAAGATCTACATGTAGCCTGCAAAATGTAAGCATGGCATGTGTAACAAAATGGAAAAATGACATCATCGTTAAAAATTATGGGTGTGCTCGCAGCTGCATGAAGTATGAATCTACGAAACCATGAATCTTTTTACTTATGATGGATATTTTATTGAAAAGATGATCTGTTAAAGGGGAACGCTCACATTCTGGATTTTCTCCAGTACAAATTCTCAGATCCACATACAGCATATTAATAACGTTCTCCTCTCCATTTCAGGAACCCTTCAGTCTATTACATTTCATGCATACAAATTGGAGCAGCCGATCGCATGTATTTTAGCAAGATATCAGTGTAGCATACTTTTGATTGGATAGAGTGGCAACTAGACTTGTGCATTCGGATTCGCATAAGTTCCCGAAATTTGCAGATTTTGTCAATGTTCTGTCACTGTTGTCTCCTCACCTTCTCTGACGACCACTTCCATGTCTCGCAGCTCTGCTTCTCATCTTCATGTTCTTTTCTTTCCTCTCCCCTGAGAAGAGGACATTACCGGAAGCACAACCATTTTGCCCTAAGATAAACTTGTAACAACCTTTGCCAAAATGGCTGAGCTTCTGCTGACATCCTCTCCCAAGATCCTCCAATCAAGAGTAGAGGACATCACGAGAAGCACCGCCATTTTGCCCTAAGATAAACTTGTATAAACTTCTGCCAATATGATGGAGCTTCTGGTGACGTCGTCTCTCAAGATCCCCCAATCAATGGGAGAGGACGTCACCAGAAGCTACGGCATTTTGCGCTAAGATAATCTTGTGTGAACTTCTCGCAAAATGGCGGTGCTTTCGGTAATGTCTTCTCCCCGTGATTGGAGGGTCGTAGGAGAGGACATCACCAGAAGCTCCTATATTATAAATTCTTCAATGGCCAAGTCAGTCAACAGACCTCAACCCAATACAACATGTATTTCAGTAACGGCCTGGCAAAGACTCATTAGGGAGGAAACACATAATTTGGTGATGCCCATAGGTTCCAGACTTCAGACTTAAGGGATCATTTTGTTTATGGTTATGTTAATTTGTCAGATTACTTTTCAAACCCTGAACATTACGGTAATTAGTAACGATTTGCACAATTTTTTTTTTTTAAACTGTGTGAATTTCAAGATTAAAGTCTGCACTACAATCACATCTTGATTGCTTCATTTCAAACCCATTGTGGTGACGTAAAGAGCCAAAATTACAAAAATTGTGTTACTGTCCAAATATTTATGGACCTGACTGCATGTTCAGTAGATTCTGACAGTACAAACAGCTGCAATCCATCATAATATATGACACACGACCTGCAGTGAAAGAATATTGATAGATCTCAATCATCATGTTACCCCGTGGGTCAAATACACAAAGATCAGGAAACAAGCGAGTAGGGTCAATGTAGCAATTCCTTTTAATTGTTGTCTGACATGTAATTAATACCATTGTTTTTCTTTCCAGTGCTCCATAAATACTCCTCGTTGAATGATGGAAAGGAGATGGTGACACCTTTGATCCAATCGATTTTTCTCAGAGGGACGGTTTGAAAGCTGGGGGCTTTGACATTTTTCAACCGTGGACTGCATCCTCTTGTGAACTGGATACAGAAATCAGATTGGTAATATACGAGGTTACAATTTTGGATATAATTAGAGACAATGATAAACTTTCCCTTTTTTTAATTCCAAGTTAATATTTAATAAGAATTTGTAACTTTGAACCTTCTGATCTATCCATACAGATTCTACCAGCTCTACTAAGCAATTTGGTGCCATAGATGATGATTTTGTTGTCGCCCCTATTAACGCCTTTCATTATCTTACAAGTCTTGGCTCAAAAAGCTAGGGGAATGCTTGATTTAGGTTCATAATCCAGTAATGTACAAAGTACAGTGGTGGGAGTTGTAAATTTTCCTGCCATTGGGAATGAATATGGTATTTAGACCCCAGTCGCATGTGCTCACACTTTACAAGAGCTTTGTGACTTTCAGGTGAGGGCATGCAAGCTCAAACTGAGCCCGCTCTTCTAGGATATACATTAAATTAATCTGGGAAGGACCTATAGGAAGTATAGACCCCAAGCCATGCCTCCAGACGGGATGAGGGGGCTAACATTGACCCTTGGGGTCATCTTCATTGTTTTACCGACTTGCAAACTCCTAGGTTAGTGAATACTTTTCTAATGTCCTTGAAGTGCCACTTATTTATAGTACCGTATTTATATTATTTCCCTTAAAACCCTGTTGTTGTTAAATTTCTTCACGAATGACTGCCTCAGATGTGGACACTATTTATAAGAATGCCAAATAATGCAATTTGTCCGAAAAAATAACATACCATTTACTACGAATGTTGCAGATAATATATACAATTATTGTACTCATGACATGAACATTTCCATCTGGGATCATTTAAAAAGGATTATTTGTGGACGGCGCTTTCCATTTCTTCACCTACGAGAACATAAGAAGCTGCTTCCTTATCTGCGGACAAACGGAATCGCGGTTTTTGGCTTGCCGGCTATTCAGACGTTTAGCGGACAAGACGTTAATGACTGAATACCAGCACAATCGAGCCTACGATTCATCAGAATGACAATGAGCCTCAATATTTGTGTCTAGAAACACATTATCATCCAGTCAATCACCAAAGAGCTCCACCGCCGCTCATAAACGTTGCCTCAGAAACCATTTCGTGAATCACGTCTTAAAAATGGCACATGAACATTTCAGCAAACGGAATCAAACCCGCGTCGCTTTCTATTTTTAACGCGTTTTTGCATAATGCGGCCGTCAAAGGTATATTTTCCAATATCCATTTGTCAACCAATCCAGCCGGAAAAAAAAAAAATACGGCATTGTTACAGAGGAAAATTGAAAGATCAAAGTCGTCAAGGACAGTGTCAAATTATAATAAAGATTTCTAAGCGGTGATTCAGCCGCACGGGCGAAGCACGATAAATACCTCGGTGCGCAATATTTTCATGTTACTAATAGAAGAAATAAGGACATAAATAGAAAATCATAGGTTACTGTAAACGGTAATAGCGTGTATTAGGAGTGAGTCAAGAGCTGGAGCGTCACTGCTAGATAACGTATTTAATGCGAAAATAAGGGCAAAATTAGAGCAAAATTCTAGGATTCAAGAGAATGGGGCACATTGAGTGCATCAAGGGCAGTTAAGATACACAAAAGAGACCAAGACAGAACCTAAGGAGTTAAAAAGGAAGAACATTTATTTAAAGGGGGAATTGTCACCATCACAACTTATTATATATATTTTTTTAAATAAAACTATTATTTAAGAACACTTAATTCTCTGATATGCACATAGCCAACAATCTGGGCTTAACCCTTTCACGACAAAGCCCCTACATGTAAACAATACATTGTCCTTAATGGGTTTAAGGACAGCCCGTTGTCATTAAGGGGTTAAAATACCAACTACCTATGCTGCGTATGCTAGCATTTCCATTAAAGATGGATGCCTCAGGTTTACGCTTAAATGTCGAGGCTCCATTTGGGGAAGGAGAGAATGTTTCGGGTCAGTCAGTACCCGATAGGCAGCTTGTTTGTAAGTAATAATTTTAAAAAAATCTGATCGGTACAGGCAGCAGGTAGGCAGTTAAAAAAAAAAAATCCTGCATGCCGTCGGCTGATTTATTGTGGGAAAAAAATCAAAAATCTGATCTATGATGTCACAAGTGCCCCATTTCAACTGTAAAATCCCCATTCCTCTATAAAGAAAATAAACATTTTTGTTATCACATTTTATTATTTCTATTATTACATTTTTATTATTACATTTTATTATTTTTATTAATTTTTTTACTAAATTTTTTTTATAAAAATTCTTCTATATTGTATCACTCTTGCCATTTAGGTTTTTTCGGTCTTTTAATTTCAGAATATAATTTTTTTTTAAGAAAAAGGCTTAATTTAACCCCTTATTTCCTGACCAAAACCGACATGGTAGAAACTCAATCACTATGGCGTCACCGAGCCCAAATCTTTTTTTTTTTTGTTATTATTATTTAACGTAAAAGCTATTTTAGTAGGAAAAAAAAAAATACGGACTTAAACATGTCAAAAGCGAAAGGTGCAAGGTTTAGGTTTATTGCAGCTGTCAGGTTTATAGAACGTGTGAAGAGATGGAATTTTCTCATGAAAATCCCCGTTATGTTACAAGCCGGTCACTTTCCAGGAAGAAAGTCGTTACGGGTAGACTGTAAATCTTAAGGAAACCTCTATGGAGAACAGGAAACATTTCAGCTTCTACAAAAAATCTTATTTTTTTTTTTCCAAAGTATGTCGTTTCTAAAATGGAAAATGTCACCGGGGTCTCGTTTTGTTGAGAGTGTGCACAGAAATATATACATTCCCTAAAAAAAACACACGTTACAATGACGGCTGTTTCAAACTTTCCCAAATTCCAGCAGAAATTAAAAAAAGCAATTTTTTTTTTATTAAAAGACCAAAATCTCATAAAAGTTATCAGGTTAGTTTTACCACAATAGTTACAGTCAGGCCAGGACTGGCCATCAAATGCCCAGTGGGCTGCTGGCAGCTATACGCACCCAATCTGCAGATATATATGCCCACCAGTGGCGTCGTTGGGGGGGGCGAGGGGGCAATGGCCCCCCTACATCATGCTGTGCCCCCCGTTTGCCCCCCCAACTGAAACACCGTACTTTTTTTTGTGCAGCCGGTGGATCACTGATTGACGCGGAGGAGAGAGAGGGGCGCTGAGCGGTTGCTCGTGAATACGTTTTAGGCAACCGCTCTGCGC